>NC_090186.1:10907649-11237649 GCF_024679245.1 Pseudorasbora parva | reverse complement strand
CGCCGCGGACAGAGAATACTAGAGTGAATAAACAAACTCGAGCCGAAGCTCTCGCCGTGCTAGAAGCGCCGCGGACAGAGTTTTACCTCACGCTTCCAATTCTCTCGTCCTGTCGCTCTATCGCCGCGGACAGAGAATACTAGAGTGAATAAACAAACTCGAGCCGAAGCTCTCGCCGTGCTAGAAGCGCCGCGGACAGAGTTTTACCTCACGCTTCCAATTCTCTCGTCCTGTCGCTCTATCGCCGCGGACAGAGAATACTAGAGTGAATAAACAAACTCGAGCCGAAGCTCTCGCCGTGCTAGAAGCGCCGCGGACAGAGTTTTACCTCACGCTTCCAATTCTCTCGTCCTGTCGCTCTATCGCCGCGGACAGAGAATACTAGAGTGAATAAACAAACTCGAGCCGAAGCTCTCGCCGTGCTCATTCTACCGCCGCCGTGCTGAAGCGCTGCGGACAGAGAATACTAGAGTAAGTTAGACGAGCGAGCTCGGGCTGTTGGGTATGTCAAGAACAATGTCGCTGCAGCGCGCGCTTACTGCCAAGGAAGTTGTAATGGCTGCCTTGTCATGATAGCGCGCGCCCCTTCCACAGCGCGTTGCTGACTAGAGCGCGGCTTACGTCATAGCACGCGCTCACTGTCAGAGCATAAGGGCGTCGGAAAATGGCTGCCAAGCTAAGCCCTTTTTTCACTCTATCACTTCCAGTCCCCTTTATTCAGGCGGCTGGAAAGGTTTTTACACTGTAGACAAAGTGTCCACTACACAGTGTGCACCCCTACATAAGCACTGTTAATTCAGCCTCACAAAATCACAAATAAATCCCGCCGCGGCCGGATTACACCATATAAAGTCAACTAGCCTTATTGCAGTCAACTAGCCTGTGGTCAAACACGCTTGTCTGCATGCGCGCTTTCAGTCTAGACTAGAGCATAACGGCATTGTGGAATGGCTCACATACCACCCGCACTTCCTTACATTCTCCCAGTTCCCTTAAGTTAAGTGACTGGAGATGAAATATTGCAGTCAACTAGCCTGTGTTAAACACGCTCGTCTGCACACTATGCTGTGTGCGTTTACCCCTGTGGATTTGCTCACTGGTTTGCACCGTGGGTATTCTACGTAGGTTGTGCGCCACTGCACATTGTTTACACTACACACAAAAGAGCTTTCTATGTAGGAAATGTGCCCACTTTACAGTCTGCACTCCTGCACCCAAGCACTTTTCACAAAGTTCACTCTCGCACACACAATATAAATGTGAGGCGTGCGCCCACTGCAAAGCCTGCACCGCCAAAACTAACACTATCCCCACAGTGTTACAAGCAGTGTTACAGCACAAGCAACCCGGCTAACAGGCCCCTATTACTAAGCGGCCAGCCCCCGAATCTAATTCAACCCCTGGCTTTACGAGCCCAGGCCTGGCAGGCCATTCCTGGTATATAATATTGGGTGTTGAACATATAAAACGAGGTTCTCGCTACAGTTTTGCTCGCAGACCCCGCGATTCAAGCCGTGGTCGAGCCCTCTGTAAGAAGCAGTGTCAGTCACGTGCTTCTCGCTGAGGCATTGAGACTGTTAAAGGAGAGAGCGGCGAAAACAGTACACCCGACGCTAGCGAGTCAGGTTTTTACTGTCGCTAATTCCTCATGCCGAAAATGGGTGGCGGTCTCAGGCCCATTTTCCAGGCATCTGAACAAAGCACTTATGACACGCTCGTTTCAAGGTGCTGACGGTGAAACAAATCCTCGCGCACATTCTCAATAGATCTGAAAAACGCATACTTCACGTTACGATAACCCCCCCACCCCCACTACAGGCCATTCTTGAGATTCGCCTTCGAGGGGCAGGCTTATCAGTACAGTCATTGTCATAGACTCAAGACTTACGGCATAAGAACCGTGCATGGCTAAGCATCTCCTTTTATGGGCAGAGCACAATCTGAGCTCCCTAAGGGCGGCTTACGTGCCAGGTATTCTGAATCAGGGTCCGGACATGTTATCCAGAGGACCCATGTCCCCAGGGGGATGGTCCCTTTACCCGCAAACAATTCAGCTCGCACAGCACACGCTGCCCAATATTTTTTCTGCAAACGCAGGGATGCCCTGGCCCATGTTGGCCCAGACTCCCTCTATATGTTCCCTCCGATCGCGATCCAGCTGCAGCCTGTGCTTTTTAATAGCCCCACTTTGGAAGAACCGCACATGGTTCTCCATACTGTTTCAGCTGTCAGACACAGCCCCATGCCTATTCTGCCAATGAAAGGGAAGGTCTGGCATCCCAATCCCGAGCTGTGGGCCCTCCACGTATGGCCCATCAACGGTATCCGGGAACCTCTCTGACAAGTTATGAACACTATTTCGGAAGCTAGAGCCCCTGCTATCTGGCAGCTCTGCTTTGAAGTGGTCAGTGGTTTTCTAACCAATGTGCTACGCGAAACATCGACGCACACTCATGCGAACTGGCGGAACCGCTCGCTTTCTCCAAGAGCTAATGGATGCGGGTCGTCCCCCCTCCATACTCGGGGTGTGTGTCTCCGCCATAGCAGCTAGCCACGCTCCGATCGCGGCACATTCACTAGGGAAAAGTGATCTTATTGTGTGTTTTCTTAAAGGGGCCAGGAGATTCAGCCCGCCTTGCCCCTACCTCGGTCCCTATTTGGGACCTCGCCATGGTTTTGGAGGCCGTGAAGGGTTCCCCCTCCTAACCACTTCAGAACACGAGCTTGAAGCACATATCACTCAAAACCGTTTTTCTGCTGGCTGTGGCCTCGGTTAACCGAGTGGGTGGCTTACCTGCACTCTCCGTGAGCCCTTCCTGTCTTGAGTTTGGGTCCAGCAACTTCAAGGTTGTGCTCAAACCGAGGCATGGTTTTATGCTGAAAGTGCTATCAACCCCTTCAGTATGCAGGTCTTTGCACTGCTTAACCCGCGTCTCAGAGAGAATAAGACGCAAACCTATTCTGCCCAGTCAGAGCATTGAGATTGTATCTAGAGCGCTCCGCCCCCTTCAGGCAGTCGGATCAGCTCTTCATTGCTTCGGTGGCCGCACTAAAGTTTGTGCTGTCATGAAACAGTCTCTCACACTGGATAGTGGATGCAGTCCCACTAGCATATAGGTCCAGGACCTAACCTGTCCTACAGGCATTTAAGCCCACTCCTCTAGAGGCATGGCCTCATCTTGGGCTTGGTCGTGTGACATTTCTTTGGAAGATATCTGTGCGGCGGCAGGCTGGGCCTCTCCGTCCACTTTTATCAGATTCTACAAGTTGGAGGTTCCAGCTCTACAAGCAGGGCTTCTCTCCATCTAGGCTCTATCTTGACCCTGGCAAACAGATTGCCTTACATTTTGGCCTGTACACATTAGTCCTTAAGCACTATTCATTCATCAAAAGATCCGACTATGTCCGATCAGCTGTTCAAACGAACCGACTCTTCCGGTTCTTCATTCCCCTTATAAGCCGCCTCTGTCGGTGTCTCGGGGGTTTATAACATGTGCTTTGGGTATACTGGGTCAGTCAGCACACACGGCGCTTTACATTGTGTTCCCATACGTAATACGAGGAACCTCTCTCGAAAGGGAACGTACTCGGTTACTTTCGTAACCTCGGTTCCCTGAGAGAGAGGAACGAGTATTACGTTCCGTGCCGTGTTTATGCTTCTCAGGTATCGCTTCAGTCGATCTTAAAACCTGACACCTATGGCGAATTAGGGTCTTATATAGCCTCCTGTATGCAAATATAAGCACCTTTTTCGGCGGGCTTCTGGAACGCCCCCCATTGGTTCGTTCCTCTCAGCCGCCTCACCATAGGTTCCTGCAGTTGCCGCAGCCCGGCCAATCAGAGCGCTCCTCGCGCTGGGCTATGGCCGTGCAGCTCACTGCGCTTTACATAGATACCTTTATTAAAAGTTTTGCTTCACATTCTCGAGAAAAGGAGTTTTTCCCATACGTAATACTCGTTCCTCTCTCTCAGGGAACCGAGGTTACGAAAGTAACCGAGTACGTTAGATGCTGAAGCCAAGAGAAATATTAAATAATGAACTGTTATGGAGAATAGAAAACCATGTAGTACATAGGGAAAAGCCATTTGCTTGCTTCCCTCGCGCATGAGTGAGCTGCTGTTTCCCATCAACCTTTTAAGTGTGGGTTTCTATTTGCTAGTATTCTGTGAAGATCTGTGTAGCTCTCTTTAGCTGTTATAAAGATAAGGGCAGAGGGAGGACAGGTTAAAAGCTTGCATTCAGGTAAGGGAGACCTTTCAGAAGGAGCTTCATCAAAGGATGCATGCATTCAAAAAATATAAAATGTAGAGTTCAGGCTCTAAAATCTGAGGGGTTTCACACACCTGTGACCTGAAATCAATTGAATTCTACAGTATATTAATCCGGCAAGTTAGGCTAATGAACTATATTAGATTTGAGTGGTATGAAGGTAAACAGTGCCTGCACAGAGGTAAAATGTGTCACCTGGATTTTGCTGCACCATTTATAAATTTACTCCAAGAGCAATGGAAGGAGTAATGATCATGCCATTTGTTGAGCCCAACGCTAAGTTTGGATGTTTTCAGTTACGAAGCTTCATATATGATTTATACCCATTGACTTTGACACAGATTACGTCATAGCTATCAGGTGTCTCATTTACATACAAAATATAATGATTTTTTAAAATAAATTAATACCTTTTTTTGGTATGCTAGTCTAAGTGTGCTAGTGGTATGTCTTTTTGACTAAAAACTTAGAAAGTATAATTTCAGTTTGGTTTGGTTTTGTTTGCTGTGTCGTCATGGTTCATGGCAGGGCACCAGCAATAAAAATACTAGACTCACTTTTAACTTAAACAAAACAACAGCAATAATTAAACGTATTAACTTTATCTTCATTAACTTTATATATTGGCTTCACATTTTCTGTAGAGCAGTTAGCAAACCTGAGTAAACTATATAAAATGAAGTAAATGCCTCCACTATAGAGTCAGAAACAATAATAATAATCTGACACACAATTAATTCCCCACCTTATACTTAAACACATAAATAGAAGAATATGACAAATAATGAGTAATAAATAGGCTTAAGTTAAAGCTATTAAATTGCAGTTTTGGTTAATACAATAAAGTTCACCAAACTAATTTAAAAATAAACAAAATAACAAAGTGAAAATAAAGTAGCACTTTGGGGTTATTGAAACAACAGTTACCATGGCGAATACACAATAGCCTAAATCATGAACTGTTAATGAAACATGAAAACTGCTCCTGATGATCAGAATGAACATCATACCTGCATGCAAATCCTTCCCAGCTAACACACGTCGAACCAGTTATGTGATTTATTGGTACTTCACTTTTATTTCATGACTTACAATTTGACAACGTAAGATTGCATGCTCATATTTCTCTAGTGTTTTATATGAAGTTATATACAGTGCATATGCGTTTAAAGAGTGGGTGTGTGGGTGCATACAGCTTTTAGTTGGTAAAAGTGTACTAATTATTATTTAACCAAATGCCAAAGAAGAAAAAAATTTGTCAGTTGGGGCACCAAGACACCAAAAGGTGTCAGTTGGGACACCAAGGGGCAGGGACTCGTTCGGTTCCACATGAGAACTTAAGTATACTTGCAGTATAAAACTAGCCTGACAAGCCAGATCCACATCCAGATGTTTGGTCTGGAAACTCACCATTGACAGGGCTCAATCTGAGGGGTGGGATACACGGTTGGCTTTCAAACTCCCTCTGCACACAATTGGATAGCGCTACAACCAACCAGAGCAACGTGAAGCGGAGTAAACTTTCACTGTATTCGGTCAGCAAAACTCCGAACACATCTTCCATTTTAAGAATGACTTCAGTGCCGTTTTTTTGTTCTTTTCTGAGAAAAGCTTAACTCCAATCTTCCAGAGTCGCGGTCAGAGCTGATTCGAAAGACAGACATTCGCCAGCTTCTGTGTTTACTAGAAGCACGCAAGCGCAACTCGGCCGTCATTATGTTAAGCCCCGCCCACCAATCTATACACAATGTGATTGGCTTGACCAGAGTTTGGTTTTTACAGTTCAGAAAGGTATTGAAAGTTGCTAGACGGTACTCACGTCAGATTAAATTTGCGCTAGGGTGCGTCTAGATTTCTAGGCTAGCATAAAACTACAAAGCTCATAGTTTACTGATAATGCACTTCAAAGTGTACTTTAATAAACTAAAAATGTGCTACAAGTATTAGACTACTAAACGGTATACCTATAATTTGCCCCTTTGTATAGTTGCAGTACAAACAAAACGCATAGTTGTTTACTCAAAGTTTACTACTATTACACTAAAAAGTGGACCAAATTAGTCCCAAGTAGTATTAAAACGGTACACTTACAAGTACAATAGTGCTTTGACATTAGTGTACTGACTATAAAGTATACTTAAACATATACTTGAACTTTACTTAAGAATTTTTTTTTAATAAAATTAATTTGAAGTATTTTTGTAAGGTAAGGGTGCATGTACCAAAAGTAACATTTCAAGACATGTATAATGTTAAAAAATATATATTTTTATACAAAATAAATGTTTTTAATCTTTCTATTCATCACAGAATCCTGAAAACAGCATCACTATTTCCACAAAAATATTAAGCAGCCCTGTTGAGTTCAAACAAGTCAGTGTGGCATTCTGAAACCCAGGAAGTTCCAAGGCTCATCAGGAAGCTTATGATGATAGACAAGCATTATTATTATTTCAATCTGAGATATACTCTTCCATATTTTTCGCGTGACAGCCCATCATAACGCTGACGGCCTATCTGTGGCCTCAAACAGAGGATGATCTTCTGAAACCATGGTAACCAGATGAGTGAGCGATTTGACGAGTGAAATAAATAGGCCTCTCCCGGAACCGATGAAGCGTGGAGCAAAAAAAAGAAAGCGCGTTTCGGGGCAAAGACTCTGTGTGTAAACTTACTTTTAACCTCTTTTAAAGAAAGCTTTTGAAAGCCGAAGCATACCTTAGTCACTCTGAGTAGAAATTCATTGTCATTTTGTGAGGGATTTCAGAAAGTCTGCATTTTCTCCAGGACTAATCTGTATTTGTGAGGATTTGTGGTACTTAAGTCATTTTTCTCAGTCAGAAAAAGCTCATTTTTGAGGGTTTATGTGAGGGGGTGTGCTCAGGATATGCACTCTATAGTGTAGGTAATGGGCTAATAATTAATGTTTGATATAATAATTGAATGTGATCCGTTCCCAGCTGTGCTGCCTTATACAGAATTGTATAATTACCATCCAGAGAGCCTTGGGGCAGCTTGTGCTTATTTAGAGTGAAAGCAGTTGTGTTTGCATGTAAAAGTGAAGATTAGGCCACGCTTCTATCCAGTTTTCTCCCAGCACTGTTGGCGAGAACATGTTTATTTTGTTAAGATTAGTCATACGTCGAGAATATTCATATTAAAATGAAGGGACTGTAAAGTGAGAGCGCTTTCTTTGGGTGAACTAGATTTCTGAACCCACATTCCCATCTTTGGTTTTATTCCAGATGTGGAGGATTTGTTCAGATCACGGGAATGACATGACCAGAGGGTGATTCTAGACTGTTTCAGGCTCTCCACTACGGATTTTAAAGATGAACGATGGAAAAACAGGGCTTCATAATTTATTCAGTGCCTCCTTGGATAGGACATGTGTTCTTACGTGCCATAAGCAATTACATGCTCAGAGTAAATTTTGTATGAAAAGCACATTTAAAAGGAGCAAACTGCATGTTTGCCCCAAAAAAAGGTCCAACCTTAGAGTTTTTTTTATCTTCTTCCACTCATTTTTCGACCTCATTTGACGATCATGGTGCCAAAAAATTCTTACCACATCATATGTAAATGCAATTAATGTTTCATATCTGATGGCAAGAGCTACAATACGGGTCAATCAAAAAATCGCTTTTTACCCATTCTTGATCTTATAGGCTTTGTTCAAACACTTCCATCTGGAAAGCCGAAGGAAGAGGTGAAATGGGTCCATTCGGGCTGTAGTGCGGGAGAAGAGTGTGTTTAGAGAGTGTCTGACTGTGTGACTTTCAGCTGTCCACTCAGACACCGTTTCAAGAGAGGCAGGAATGTAAACATAGCCAAACACTTCTAAATCACTAGCTCTTAATGGACTCTCTGAGCTCAAATGGTCTAGTGTGTGTGGAACTGTTTGAGTTAAAACACAATCATATGTGACACACAGACACACTCAAGCAGTGTCTGGGAGGACTAACTGGCAGTGTTGAGCAATATAAAAATGTAGATAGCAAAGCTACAGATTAAAGAGGTTAGGGGAACATTAGGAGAACATTAGTGGAAGGTTAGGGAAATTATTTGCAAACATAAAAATAATGTTCTGTTTCCTTTCCTACTAAGCAATATTAATACCTAAAATGTATGTTTTGAGAATGCTCAGAACATTATGGCATCCAAAAATGTTCAGAGTTTTCCCAGAATGAATGCACATCGACTGAAAAAGAAGAAGGGTCCAGCTGTGGCTTGTGCGTTCCCGGTAGCGTCTCATCGACCAACTACAAAGAGTTTCTCAAGGCACACTGTGTATGATGTCATTTCCCCTTCCATATGTGTGATATTTTTTTTCCCCAGACCAGTTCAGCAGAAATGCCCTGCAAACAATTCTAAACATTTCATTGGCCATGTCAATAACAATAACGATTGCCTACACCCAACCCTGATCCCTAAAACTACCCATCACAAAAAACATCATTTAGTAGGTTTATAAATCCATTTACATTGTGGACACACACACACACACATTGTTTTCGGCGTAGACATACACGTGAAATCACATGCGGGGTTGATGGTTCGTTTAGGCGTAGACATTCACGTGGAATCACACGGCGGAGACATACACGCATATAGCTCAAAGTGTGTACAGATAACAAGCCACTTGGCTTTAGAAAGTGATGTGTATGTTTACGCAGTCATGCCTCTCATGTTGCAAGATGCTAGATCTTATTTTGAAGCTTCTCTTTGAGAAAAGCTAACTAGTGAATGTTGACCATATTAATCCGGTTGTTGACAGCTAGCAGTTCAGCAGAAGAGGCGGAGAAGAAGTCTGCGAAAACGGTAACCCCCACCAGCAGGATAACGCCCATCTGTGGCCGCAGTTGGATGATATTGGAAAAAGGGCATGTCACAATCTGTGACGAAACAGGCAAAAGCCAAAGAGTGTTTGATACAGCAAACAAGTAAAAACAACAAGTACAGCTGCAAAGGCTGGGCCAACTCCATTTTAAACCCTAGAGATTAAGAATGATATGTCCTAACCCAATCTCACAGCAAATCATACCTATTTTACGAGGTGGCTACTTCACATGAATTTGTAAATGGTAGATGGACTGCATTTATATAGCGCTTTCAACCGACCAAAGCGCTTTACATGTTGCCTCACATTCACCCATCCATACACTCATTCATATATCGACGGCGGTGTCTGCCATGCAAGGCGCCATCCAGCTCGTCTGGAGCAGTTTTGGGGTAAGGTGTCTTGCTCAGGGACACCTCGACACTTGGTCAGGTGGAACCGGGGATCGAACTACCAACCTTCCAGTTTGTAGACAACCTACATGAACCACTGAACCACTGCCGCTGCCGAGCTTATAAGAGCTCACTTATATGAAAATGTGCACGATTTTTGCTAAATCATATGTATTTGATGATTTGCCCAATTTGTATGATTTCTTACGAATGACCTAAGCTCAAGCCCGCCCCTAAACCTACCCATCACTGCAGTTTAGTCAAATTGTACGAATTCGATAGCTTGGATGCCAGCCGAACTCAGCCCCGCCCACAACATTTGAACTCGGGCAGTTCGGTCTGGACTTGATCCATAGAGGAGTGATTATGGCCGAACAGAAACTGTTCTGACCAATCAAATCATCAGGGCGGTCTTTAGACGATGACGGACAGATGATGAACAGTAACGTAATCATCCACGTCATCAAAGGCGCTTGGGTTAAATTTGTTCTAATCCTAAATGGAGAACTTGTTCGTATACGCATTCACCTTCACTATTTCTCTCAGAAATTATGATCATGTTGGTAAGTACTCTGCGTATCCTTAAAATCTTTTTTTTACAACACCGGCAAAGATTGTTTATTCCAGCGTGCGTTTTACAACAAAACTCGCCAACTACTAACGTTATGCGTTGCTCCGTTGCTCTGATTGGTTGTAGGTCTATCCAATTGAGGTCTTTCCTGGTTCGGTTGAAACACGCCCCACAATCACAGCCCAATAGAGCAGTATCAGAATCATTTTCTGACTAGAATTCGGTATGACCACGTCAGGCTATGAATTCGAGTGAGGTCGTACGAATTCGTTGAATTAGACACCTTGTACAAATTGGTTGTGAGATAGCGTTGAGATGTCATTAAAGTGCATGTGCAAGCAAAACTTTTTTGCCAATATAATGTATATGCTTGCCCTAGGTTATATTATTCAGAAACACAACTTATCATATAATCTTTATCTTCCTGATAAAAATAACAGCTGTTCTGGATCTAATGTGTTTGAATGTCTTTATGACATAAATGCTCGATTAACAGATAAATAGGGGCTGAATCTGAAATAATCATCTTTGGCCCATCAGTTCTGACCTCTGGCATTGTCAGTCAGCTCGGTCCTGTCTCTACTAATGTACGTGACTGTATCAAAAACCTTTGTGTTATTTTCAATCCCACATTGCGCTTTGATAATCAGATCACGGCTGTTATAAAAAGCAGTTTTGTTTAAAGATCTATTGCTAGAATCAAGAAAATGCTTTCGAAGGAGGACCTCAAAACTGTTATTTATGCATTTATAACATCAAGGTTTACTGTAAATCTGGGTTTACCTAAATCAGCTTTAGATCGCCTGCAATTTATGCATGCAAAATGCTGCAGCCAGATTATTGACTGGCTCCAGAAAACATGAACACATTACACACTATACTCCTCTACAGTGGCGTCATGTTCCGTATTGATTTTAAAATTCTGCTCTTTGTTTTCAAAGCTTTACATGGACTTGCTACCCATTATATTTGGGATCCCTACACCCATATACTTCTTCAAAATATCTTTAGTCGTCTAGTTAAAGGTGCACTATGCAACTTTCCATCCACTTGAGGGTGCCTATTCAAAACAAAGGCGTAGTTGAATGACGCCAAGTTTGAGTGCAGCATCTTGGGACATGTGGTCTTCACCTCACAGCCGGTGGAAAATAGGACTCGGGCAGAAATCATGTTCATGGATGTGGTTATTAACGTTACTGTAGTGTGAAGCAGACCAGGACCGAGTGTTGAGGAGCTAAACACGGCCGCTGGAGCGATTGTTATACAAACACCCGCATTGCAAGCACCAGGATTTTTATTATGACAGGATATTATTTATTATGGACGGGACACAGTCGCCGGGCTCGCGCACTTACGCTTTTCATGAGTATACTGTAAGGTAAAGCAGCTCTGTTAATCATATTAGTTCTGCCAGAAAGACTCGGAAGAATTAATGTTGTAACAATAACATTTATTTAGGAGCTCAGCAAGCAATCAAGTTCTTTGGCGTAGGCCCCATTTTTAATTCGCATTCCGAGGGTACGGAATCTGCGTATCCTGCCTGATTACAGAGGCAGGGGCGCAGCTCACCCCCCGCGAAGTACGAAAGGGGGCCATCTGGTGGTGGTGGGGTGGATGGAGGGAGAGACATCCTGAAGTCTCCAGGGTAGAGGGGAGATCCCGTCTGGTGGTGTTGAGGATGATATGAAAGCCTGGCTGGTTGTGTAGGGGGGGATGGAGGAAAGGTCCCATATTGGTGGTGGTGGGGAGGATGGTGGTGCTGAAGCAGTAGTATCTGCGAACTCAAACATGAGTAAGTACAACCTTTATATGTTCCGTGAAAGGATGTGATTGGATAGATGAGAAGGTAATTAGTGACGTAACGATTGAGTCTTCCTGGCAGAACTTGCGCTTAACTTCATATACATTTAAGTGTGTTTAAAATGATGTTACTCTGTGCGTTCGCTCGGCGCTGCTGTGACATGTTCACACTGCTAAGAGAAAAGCGCTTCTGCAGAATAAAACCGAGGGTAGCGCAGATATGACGCAAGTGACAGGCGACTCCCTCAAACACTATGCTGACACGTCCCGGGTCCTTGGTTAAAATAGCAATTTTCTCACAATTTTTGAATAGTTGGAAACCTTTGGGATATTGTACGTACTCAACTGAACAAAATACATAATACTCGCCTATTGGTTTTTGGATATTTTACTGAAAAAATACTACATAGTTCACATTTAATTACTCATCCCAGTCCCTCATTCACGTTTTAAAGCTAAATGCTTTGGAACACTCTTCCCCTCCATACTAGATCTTATATTTTTACATTGTGTTTGCACTGTTAGTTGTGAAAAAAAGTTTAGCTAGTGTGCAGAAATCGATAATAAATATATGACTTTATTAATATCTCAATTTGCACAAAATACATTGTGGTTGGCTCGCACCACATTTATCCTTGATGCAAGTGAAAAACATATGTAGTATGGCTTTAATTTTCTTTCACCCTTCCACAGTTTTTATTTTATGCTTTTCAATGATGCCACGCAACCTGTCCATGTTGCCATCTGGCTAATTTGGCTATCTTCTACGGAGTGACAGATGAATTTCCGCAAAAATTCAGTTTAATTGGACGCACATCCTTTGACGTCAACAACTAAAAATACGGGCACCATTTTCTCTCTAAATGTCCAAAGGAGTCAAAAATCAATTTCCACATGAGCTCACACACTCACAGTGGACAGCCGACCCGCTGTTACATTGAAATCTATGTGACTTCACGTGCTTAGGTGCACACTCAGGCATTAATCCTCTTCTTTTTCCTTTTTGTGAAATCTCTTTGTTTTATACATGATTTTTTCTTTTTTATGTCGGCTAGAATACTCTCCAGCTGAGCGAATGGAGCACAATGGTCTTTTATTCTCTCTCATTCACTCACACAGACACAGGGTCTACCTCATCTCGATAACAAGTGTTCCTCTTGCTCACTTTATAGTGCAAATGGGTGTAATACTCAAAGGGGAGGCTGTGTCAGGGGAAATATGACTCTTCTGTCTCTGTATTATTCATAATCCACAACTTCTCAACCTCAGACCGATTGTTGCTGCTCACGGGTGAAGATATTCACACGCTGAAATTAAACTCCACAGGGGCCACGGCTGAAACAAAGGCACGGGCTGATGAGAACACACTGATGCACTGGTTAGATCTGAAGAATGAGTATTATTGAGTCAGGAGGTATTTCATGAAGTAGGCTTTATAAATTATGTTCAATACTAAGTAAAGGACAAAGAAAGGTGGCTTTTCTAGTGGGTCAAATCATGTAAGGGTTAATTTTTCAGCTGGCATTGCTGATTTTGTCATTCCACAAATAGGCTTTTTCACAATGCTGTCAGGTCACATAGTTTTTTCTTCTTCTTCATTTCTTTCTCTTTTTTTCCCCTTTGAAATGATTAAGGAAAACCAAATCTATCGGATTGAATGGACGACCCAAATTTGCACTACACGCTCTCTTTGCACTAGAGCCAGGTATTGATACAGATTCTCATTATGAATCGGATGCTCTCTCACAAGATCTTGCCATTTGCAGTTCAATTTTAATTCTATTTAATTTGATCCTGATTCATTTAGGTTCAGGTTTCAGTTATAATATCCATTTTTGCTTACATTGAAAGACACACTCTTTCTGCTAATTCTGTAAATGACATATCACATTGTTTAATGGCTCTTTAGAGTCATTTGTTTGTGAATCACACAGGCCAAACTGCATGTTGTTGAATAAATAAAAAGAAATAGCTCTTAAAGGGATTGTAAATGACTTTCTTCGGTAACACTTTATTTTAGGGTTCAGTTATTAACTATTAAGTTGCTTATTAGCATGCATATTACTAGGATATTGGCTGTTTATTAGTACTTATAAAGCACATATTAATGCCTTATTCTTCATGACCTTATTCTACATCTCTTAATCCTACTCAATAACTAAACTTAGATGCAACAAAAACTACCTTACTAACTATTGATAAGCAGTAAATTAGGAGTTTATTGAGGCAAAAGTCATAGTTAATAGTGAATATGTGTTCCCCATACTAAAGTGTTTCGGACAAATACAATCAGAGTTGGAAAAAATGGCTAATCCAAGCTTGATAATAATAATGAATGGCAACCCAAAATATGAAGCCCAAAAAAGTGTATCCATCCATTATAAAAGTAATCCACACGGCTCTGGGGGTTAATAAAGGCCTCCTAAAGCGAACTGATGGGTTTGTGTAAAAATAAAAAATTGGCCTATTTAAACCTTTAAAAAGTAAAATATCTAGCTTCCATCAGACCTCCTTCAATATTCAACATTTAAGAAAAAATTATAAAAACATTTAAGAAAAAAGTGTATTTTTCTTACACAAACGCATTGCTTCACTTCAGAAGGCCCTTATTAATCTCTCACAGTTGTGTGGAGTACTTTTATAATGGATGGATGCACTTTTTTGGAATTCAAAATTTGGGCTCCCATTCAAGGCCACACACACACACACACCAAATGGTCATGATTCACTAAAAACAGCCAGCTCTGATTAATCATTTGTTCGTAAGTTGTACTACACTGGTCAGGCTGTATGGATTTGATTTACTAAAGAAATGAAAGCTCTAGGGTAAGTTCTGCCAGGAAGATGTCACCTATCACATTCAGATCTACCCAATCATGTCCTAATTCACAGAGTATAAAAGATGGTCACTTACATGTCTGAGTTGCAGATGCTGACGCCGACATTTACCTCCATCCTCCCCACCACCACCAGAATGGTCCCTGTCTATACCTCCTGGGGGTCGGCTGTGCCCCTGCCTTCACCTTCAGGCAGGATATGCAGAGTCCGTTACCCTCAAGACAAGAGTTAAGGATGGGGCCTACGCCAAATAACCTCTAATTGTCATACTTGCTGGACTATCAATAAAGTTGTTACGTTTTGTACTTAATCTGGTATCCCGAATCTCAAATTCTGGTAGAACTAGCCCTTAAGAGTCATCTGTATTTAAATCCATTGAACAAATGGATAAAGTATAATTTTTCTTGGTATTTTAATAATTGAAGTCAGGATTGTTCAAATGAAGACAGCAAATAATCAGAAAATCTATATTTTTCGAAGCCAATTTAAGATTTTAATAGCCCCTTTGTGCTACAGAAGTACATCGTCAATCCTGGAATGTTTGTTCAATTTCTCTATTTAAGGACACTTTCTCCGAAATGTGATTCAGTGCAGCTTGCTAGAGAATCACAGGTGCTTTACTGAGAGTGGAATTCAGCCTTGAACAGGTGCGCTATAAAACTGATTTTAATGGACAGCAAAACCTGACCAGGCAAAGAGCTTCCTGGGATTTGGCAAACGTCATTGTGTAAAGCGCTGAATGTCAAGCTTTTTCACAGGGAACATGCACAGGTTTGTTCATGTGGAATGCAGATGTCCTCATATCTTTGTCCCATGTGTCCATCCGCCTGGTTTTGGCCGCCCCCTCTGTCACCAATCACAGAGCTCCCGTCTATCCCTCCTTCTACACTAATTAGTCTTTTGGCGTCTCTGGAACAGGCACTGTGCAATTTGCTAATTGCTCTTTTATTTGTTTATTTTGCCATTCACTCTAGCTTTTCTGTTGGACTGATTTGTCCTAATTAAAAGTTTGAAGCTTTTGGGAGTCAATAGACAGTTGTTTACTTTGGTTTACCCTCCTGTCTTGTTACGCCACGGTAAATGGTCGAGACGGTAGGGAGATGTCCTTTCCGAGCTATCAAGGAAAATTAGACGTTTCTTGCAAAGACCCGCTAATGTTCGCAAGAATATCTTCAGTGAAAGCAACCTGCTTTTATACCAATGTAGAAATCAAACAGATGGACTGCCATCACATGGAAGGATATTATTCATATTGCTAAACTCTTTGAATCGGCTCTTTGCAAGAACTCTTTCTGCTGGTTGTGGTATTGTTTGCTTCTTTTGGGGAAGATTAGGTTGTCAGGCACTTGATGTGTGTTCGGTGGGAACATAGCGTAATGCCATGGAATGGAGTGGAGGAGAGACTGGAGACCTAACCTGACAGGTAATCTGAGGAAACAAACCCAATATTTTCTCTCTCGCACTGCATCCGAGTGCCCGGCCCTCCCCGCTGCTCACCGCCGCTCAATATTTCTCATTTAGGGAGGCGCTGACTCGGTTGGAATCAGAGCTGTGCTTCACTCGCGCCTCTGGGCAGGTCTGTGGGCTAAAGGGGCTGCCGGTGGAAGGTCAGATATTAGTCACCCTGGGGACAGATCCACTCCATCACCGGCTAGCAGCACAACAGGCTAACAGCTCAGCCTACTGGCAGTGCGACTAGCGAACAGACGAAGGGCTTACGGGGAAAGTAAATCCCATAAACAAGGAATTGATCTGCTACGGAAAAAGGGGCAAAAGCAAAATCACATCGTTGATCTGTGCCCTAAATATTCACAAAGAGAGGTTTAGTAGACGCCTGTAACTGTACTTTGAAAACGTAAAGGCTTGCCAATGTTGAGAACAGATGCGGTCCAGATACTCTGAGGATGAAAGCACCACTACCACACCCTCTGAAATGATTCTGATTAAAGGAATTGCTAATATGAGTTGACTGACCTTTTCAGAAGCAAACTATCTTGTATGAACCACTTTGTAAAAGACAGATGGATAAATTAGATGGGAATAAAAACACTAGCAAGTGAAGACATAGGCTTGGAACTTGGTTATTCTTGGTTATAAGCAGAAACAATTTTTTAGTGTTGTAAATGCAACAGTGTTGGGTGGGTGAAACTACTTTGAAACTACAAGCTACATGTTAAAGTAGTTGAGCTATAGTAAAGCTATACTAGCTACATTAATGTCATTACATAATGCCATAGTTTTTGATTACAGATCACAGAAACAGGTAGCCTATTGCTTAAATAAAATAAAATAAAAATCAATGTGATTAGTCTCTTGTGCTTCATGCTAACAAACAGTAAAATTTACAAACAGTTATGTAAAAAAAAAGAACACTACAACATTTAAGCTAATCTAGAGTTAGCATAATAAGGTATGATGTTGTGTGTGGTTTTAATTTAAAGAGGCTTTTAATTTTAATTATCATTATACAGCTATGTTTCTGCTACGCAAGGAATTTGAGTTGATATGGTAATTTTATGTTAAGAAAACGTCCACCATGTGAAACCACTGTCCATAATTAAATTAACTGCAGTGAAACAACAAGGATACAAGAAACCAATAAGGAATGTAATTATGGTGATAGCATAATACATAGCACATACATTTACATAAATACAAAACAAAAATAAAATACACACACACATGGTTCACTATCTTTGTGGGGACTCTCCATAGATGAAAGGTTTTTATACCGTCCAAACTGTACATTCTGTCCCCCTACACTGCACCTGCCCCTAAACCTACCCATCACAGGAAACATTCTGCAACATAGTCTATTTTAGATTATTTTAAATCAAATGAAACACTAATTTATTGCTCAAACTTATCTCAGGGAAGAAGAACTCAAATGTGAACTCAAAAGAAGAATTCAAGTGTTTCAGCACATGTGCACAGTTCACATGGCTCCATATTTTCTCCAATGAAAAGGGCATTTTCACTGATTTCTGTCCTAATCATCCACAAAAAATACCACCTTCACTGGTAAGTAAAGAAGTATTTTCAAGAACTTACATTATATAACGTCAAATGTTTTAGAGAAAATAACAAAAAACTGTGTGTTGCCTCAAGACAACAATGTACCATAATGAAATTGCATAAGGCCGTACCATACGGTGGCCCAGTAGTGCAGCCGTACTAAATTAAACCACAACACAATGAAATCCCCACAACACAACAGAATTAAACCACAACACAACAGAAACAAGCCACAACACAACAGAATTAAACCACAACACAACAGAATTAAACCACAACACAACAGAAACAAGCCACAACACAACAGAATTAAACCACAACACAACAGAAACAAGCCACAACACAACAGAATTAAACCACAACACAACAGAAACAAGCCACAACACAACAGAATTAAACCACAACACAACAGAAACAAGCCACAACACAACAGAATTAAACCACAACACAATGAAATCCCCACAACACAACAGAATTAAACCACAACACAACAGAAACAAGCCACAACACAACAGAATTAAACCACAACACAACAGAAACAAGCCACAACACAACAGAATTAAACCACAACACAATGAAATCCCCACAACACAACAGAAACAAGCCACAACACAACAGAATTAAACCACAACACAACAGAATTAAACCACAACACAACAGAAACAAGCCACAACACAACAGAATTAAACCACAACACAACAGAATTAAACCACAACACAACAGAAACAAGCCACAACACAACAGAATTAAACCACAACACAACAGAAACAAGCCACAACACAACAGAATTAAACCACAACACAACGAATTCACCACAACACAACGGAAATGCTCCCGACCACGAGGGAGCTCTCGAAGTGCAATAAAGTTAGTTTTCCTTGCCATTGTTCTATAGATTGTCCAGTCTTACAAAGATATAAACACTACGATCAGTTTTAAGTGTGTAACCATTATATCAACATTAATTATCATCAATTCAAACTCACATGCATTATAGCTGCTTATTTATACTCGTAAACGCCTTTCCTCGCTATCACGGTGCTTGATGCCCAAGGGAACGTCTGCCAATTCCACCATGCAGTTGAAATATATAATTTGTATGAATTCAAATTACTTTTAACATTTAAAAACTGACATGTAAAAATCCCACAAATTTGTTGTATTTAAAAAAAATGGCCTAATGCACAAAATTGGAATTTGAACATTTAAACAAAAACAAAAAAGGCAGTTTAATTCATAAAATTATAAGTTTCAACAACTTGGTGGAAATTGACAGACATTTCCTAGCGCCGTGATTGCGAGTAAAAAACGTTCACGAGTATAAATATGCAGCTATAATGCATACGTGAGTTTGAATTGATATTTCATGTTGATATACAATGGTTACACACTTAAAACTGATCTTAGTGTTTATATCTTTGTAAGACAATCTATAGCAACGGCAAGATAAACTAACATGACTGCACTCCGAGAGCCCCCTCGTGGTCGGGAGCATTTCCATTGTGTTGTGGTGTTCTGTTGTGTTGTGGTGATTTCATTGTGTTGTGCCTTGTTTCTGTTGTGTTGTGGGGATTTTGTGTTGTGGCTTGTTTCCATTGTGTTGTGGGGATTTTGTTGTGTTGTGTTTTAATTCTGTTGTGTTGTGGCAATTTCGTTGTGTTGTGGTTTAATTCTGTTGTGTTGTTGTTTAATTCTGTTGTGTTGTGGTTTAATTATGTTGTGTTGTTGTTTAATTCTGTTGTGTTGTGGCGATTTCGTTGTGTTGTTGTTTAATTCTGTTGTGTTGTGATTTTGTTGTGTTGTGGTTTAATTCTGTTGTGTTGTGGCGATTTCGTTGTGTTGTGGTTTATTTCCGTTGTGTTGTGATTTCGTTGTGTTGTGGTTTAATTCTGTTGTGTTGTGGTTTAATTCTGTTATGTTGTGGTTTAATTCTGTTGTGTTGTGGCGATTTCGTTGTGTTGTGGTTTAATTCTGTTGTGTTGTGGCGATTTCGTTGTGTTGTTGTTTAATTATGTTGTGTTGTGGTTTAATTATGTTGTGCTGTGGCGATTTTGTTGTGTTGTGGTTTAATTCTGTTGTGTTGTGGTTTAATTCCGTTGTGTTGTGGCGATTTTGTTGTGTTGTGGTTTAATTATCTTGTGTTGTGGTTTAATTCCGTTGTGTTGTGGTTTAATTATGTTGTGTTGTGGCGATTTTGTTGTGTTGTTGTTTAATTATGTTTTGTTGTGGTTTAATTATGTTGTGTTGTGGCGATTTTGTTGTGTTGTTGTTTAATTAGGTTGTGTTGTGGTTTAATTCTGTTGTGTTGTGGTTTAATTCTGTTGTGTTGTGGTTTAATTTAGTACGGCTGCACTACTGGGCCACCATAATACCAGACACTATAAATATAGTATATTTGTAAGGAAAAAAGTTGTAATTCTCGAAATATATTTGCATTTTTACATAATATAAGGTACACATAAAAAGGTATAAAACACAATGGATGAGGGTGAGGATGAGGTGTCATGTGATGAGGAAGATGAGGTCATGGTGACAATCAGCCAGGGAGAGAGTGAGGGTGAGATCAAAGATGGAGATGAGGATGAGGATGGATGTGATAACTTGATGTGATAACTTGATGTGATAACTTGATGTGATAACTTGATGTGAGGGTTTGGTAATACTTGTTTCCCATGGTACACTGTTGCCTGAGAGCAACAGCTGAATTTTAAATGTAACTTTTTATTAAATATGAAATTTGTAATAAATTATAAACTGGATAAAGGTGTTTGTTCAGGTCTCTGGTTAAAGAAATTGATGTTTTCAATAAATATATAATTTTTTTTCTACATACAAATGTAAAATGTTTCAATTTGACCGTTGTGGTACAATCTTGCCCTGAGGCAATAAACTTTAGAAAAAAGAAAAAAAATATAACAATTCTGATTTGTTTTATTGCTATTGTTAAAGTGTCCTATTTTAAGGAGGAAAAACACCACAAATATTTTTTTCTCTATTGCGTACCATAGATGGATATATATATATTACCTATAATATAATAATTGTGCAATGTAAAAAAACATTTTTGGGGGGTAAATTAAATTAAATAAAAAAAAAATTTGCTACAACTTGATTCTATATATCTGAGTTGAGATGTGTCAGGAAACAGACTGGTAGAAGTAGTGAGTAACCAAAAAAAAAAAAAACTGTCTTTATTCAAAGACGTACAGTAAACGGTAAGGATATTGCGGGCAGAAAACAACCATGAAGATGATGATGATGAAGCAATGGAACACAGGGACGTTGCATCACATGCACCAGTACTGAATTGATGGGATGTTTCCTCTTTCAGCTAGTTGAAGAGCAGGCAGGATTCAGAGACAGGGAGACAAACAGGGAGGTAAGTAAGAGGCCTATCTCAGCTAAGGAATGTCCACAACTTGGGTGAGTCCTACTTGAGACCAGACCATGAGAATGTGTGTGTTGCAGGCTTTTACAGTGTGGAGCAGATAAGGATGATTGCTGGTGATTATTGAGTGAGTGCAGGTGCGAGCCAGTGAGGATGATGGGAGCTGTAGTGTAGGGGTTACAGGTGAATCATGAGAATATGGGCATTGCACTCAAATGTGGAGGCAGATGAACAAAAGGTTTTCAATGGACTAAAGGATTGAAGAAGTCCAAAATAATTTGTTTTCATTGGAAGGGTCCAGTTATGACATTGGAATAATATTTGCATTGTCAAAATATATATATAAAGAAAAACAAAACAAAAAATACAAATGAAACATGTGCATGGATATGTTGTTCAAAATAAGATATACTATAGTATGCATTAAAAATATATTTCCTGACTTTAGAGTTTAAGGTATATCAAAACATCATCTTTGTATGATTTGTTTTATTTCCTCTAAGCGATAGACCACATACCTACAAGAGTGCTCTTGCACAATTTATTTATTTTATACTGCACTGTGAATGACTTTGCAGTCTGAAATGAGTGTGCTTAACCATGTTGTCTCTCTTTTCCTGTTTTATGTGTATAGCTGTGGTCCTCTATTTTCATATTAGTTGCTACACATTGTCAGTCTTATACCCTGCTATTCCAAACAATAAAACCAAACTCTCTCAGAGCAATTGTAGAGAAATATGTGCTGAATCTCCTGTTGTAAATTTAGAGTAATTTAAGGGGAAGACTTCTCTAAGAAAGAGAATATTGTGGCCTGTTCTCTCACAAAAGACTAGTCTTTCTCTGTCCATTTCCTCCTGATTATTTCCCCTCTCATTTTCCACAATGAAAACAAGGATGCATTCTTGGAAAACTCACAAACCACATTTGTAAGGCATTCAGTGTAGACCAACACAACATTTTTACACATTTCGTGGAAAATCATACCGTGGAAAGCAGAGCGGCGGGCCGAGAGCTGTGGGAACGGACCTAAGCCGATGGCCTGGCTCCGCCCTCCTATGCACTTCCACTCAATTTTCAATTTCCTTCAGTACTTCGTCGGGGACTGCGGTGTATTCTTAGGTTTTCTCAGAACAAATTTTTACCGGTCCAATCAGCGAACAGAGAGGGTGGCTGAGAAAGATGACGCTGATGTTGTGCGCTAGTTTGAGTTGAAGTTCAGTAATGGCAGCGGAGAAAGATGCAAACAAAACCATTAATTCCGTTGTAACAACGCTGCCATATATCCAGAAGTTAAAGCCGTAGCAAGAACGATCTTTGCTGATGTTTGTTGTGGCCATGATGTTGTGGCCCTCATCCCCAACAGGGTGAATTCGGGGAAAGTTAGATTTTTGGCTGAAGCCCTATTCGGAAGGTAATTGCCATCATTTACTGGGGCTAGTCAGTTATTTTATTGCCACATAAAAATCCCTGGCCGAGTAACCTACTGCTTTTGACAAACATCAAGATTGTGTGGTGATGTAATAGCTGTCCGAATCCACATCTCTTACTTTTAAAGAATATATCCTTTTTTTGGATGTATTTCTAGCCTTGTATTTCTTTAAAATGCTAGCAAATATTTACAAGACCAATATATTTCATCACCGCTCAAATAAATTAAAATAAAAGCACGTAAATTTATAGCATTTGAATTTATATCAGCATTTATTATCATACCAAGCATGACATTTTACAGCATACAATCATGTTACAGAACACGTGAGTGGCGCGTTCCAGATCACAAAACTCTCCCATCCACCGTGGCGTGAATAAATCACAATCCAAATGCACGAATTTTAGGTTTAATCATTGTGGTGGCCCGCACATTTATTTTGAGGATTTCCATGTGTGAAACAGGCAAAGGGCGCATGACATACGTCACGACCAAACGTTAACGATTGGTTATGGCAGATCCAATAGTTTTCTTCCTTCGCGGAAGCAAACGCTTGTCGATGGAGAGTGGCCAGACTCTGTACAAATGAAATGTACGAGAGTCTGGTAAGACCAGGCTACGAGGCCGGTGGCGTGAGTGCTAATGAGGAGCTAGTCTCACGGAGGAGCGCCGGACGGATAAAAGAACCACTGATGACAGTGGTAATGTTCATATGTGGCAGTCATCTGTGAGGGGTTGCCGCTTTACTTTATATATTTTTTTTATTTGTTATTTTCTGGTAAATGGTGTCCATATTTCCTAGAAACTGTAAACATCACATCACACATTTACTTTGGACTAAAAGCACACAAACAGAGAAGGGACTTTGCTGTCTTTTTTTCAGAAGTCCACCACACTGCTACATCCAGTATTACCATTAAAATTGAAATGCTAGTTTTCCTTCAGTGGCTTTGTCCCTTTGGAGATTTTCACGTCTATGAAAGGAGCTCATCAAGTTTTTTAACAGCAGGCTCCCAGTCAAACAGTCATGCTTTGCACCCCTCTGAGACTAGTATGATAAGATTTTAATTATTTTCCTTGCTATTGTAATGCCAAGATTTATTAATGGCAAATTAATATACGTGTCCATAAACAGCCGATCAAAGATAGCACAGAATTTGATGCTTTTGTGCTTGATAGCAGCTGAGATAGCTATATCAGGGTTTTTAAAAGAATATTCCTGGTTTCAGTACAAGTTAAGCTCAATCGACAGCACTTGTGGCATGATGTTGGTTAGCACAGAAATTAATTTCCACTTGTACCTCCCTTTCTTTAATATTTGAGTTATAGTGAGGCATTTGCAATGGAAGTCAATGGGGCCAATGCGTACTTGTTAAAATCCTCACAGTTTCAATAGTTTAGCTGCAAGTGCTAAAGCTTCAATAGTGTGGAAAAATTGCTCAAGGGCCATTCACATCAAGGATGAGATCTATAACTGTAAAGTTTTAATAATCGGTCTAACTTTATAAGAAACCCACACCACAGCAATAATTATAACAGCAAAGAAGAACGAGTGATTCCACCCACCCACCCCAGCACACACGCACACACACACACACACACACAGAAATCAGCTGGGCCAATCCACTATTTGGTTACCCATATTTCTCAAAAATATATTCTTTTGTGTTCAGCACAAGAAAGAAATTCATACAGGTTTGAAAAAACTTCAGTAAATGATTACAGACTTTTCATTTTTGGGTGTGCTATCATCTTTCAATCTTTAAAATATTGGCCTCTTTTATATCCATTGTAAGTACCTCATCGTACGCTTGATTTCTGATAGTAATAATTTTGTGCTAATCCACATAATGGGACAAATTCTGTCGACTGAGCTTAGGTTATATTGTGATATTCCTTCACATTTCAGAGCTAAACTATACTAATATGATTTGAAATGTGAAATTGGCATGTGCTTATTGTGTTTCCAACCAACCAAAGATTTGCAGTGACACAAGTTTCATAGTCACCTTTTAAATTGGAGTGATACAGAATGCTTTTAAGCAAATCCTGTCATCTCCTAGCAACAGATTTTACCATCTGCATCTGAGGCGAACAGGCTATATAAACAAATTTCCGGTGTACAGAGGTACTCTGACAGACACTCTTGCTTAATGAATTTAGAGAGATGCGTCGGGCCCTCGACAAGACCTTTGTTGATGATGTCATTGTTCTCATCATCTAGTAGTTCATTTAAATGCACACATCACACTGTAACTGAATGAAGGTTACTCAAACACACACACACACACACACACACACACACACACACACACACACACACACACACACACACACACCTATAGACAGAGTCAACATGCACTCATGGCCTTCCGTAATTGACTGGAGAAGACTACAGCGCCGTACACGCGGCACACATGCTGATTAAAACGCTCTCTAATTACCCGAAGTAGATTTTCTGCTAAACCGCATCCTGGCCAAAGCATCTTCTTAAGATGCATGGACGCTTGTAGATATTTACAGGCAGACAAATGAGATAAAGCAGAGCCATAATCAACACATCACAGCTGTTAAACATTTGCCCATATCGAAGGATGGATTATCTGTATCATCTCGCCATTCGGTGCTTTTCAAAGTAAATGATGGCAATTTGTGTTCGGCACTCTTGATTTCCTTCTGGCTTCTCAGCTGTTAAGTATATGGTCTAAGAGGCAGTAATGGATTGAAGCTAGCTTGACAGTTTACAGTGCATGAGCATACAGCAAGGTAAACACAGCACTTGGGAACAGAACAATCAGCTTTTAGCCAGTCTGAGCATCAGGCGGCATGACCACAGACCGCATGACGCCGATGACCACCTGAAGCATCTTGCACTTAAAGTCTTTTACTAGCAAGAAAAGGGATATTTTACTAGCACTAACACTATGTACTCGGCTTTGCTTTTAGTTATGTCTGATTCCAGATTTGCCCATTCATAAACATCACATTAAAAAGTAAACCGTGGTTTGTCATGTTTCATGTCAGTTCTCTTTCACATTTGAAGTTTTCATATTAAAGGTGCACTATTTAGTATTTTTGCAGTAAAATATATATATATTTTTTTTAAAACACCAGGCCAGTGTTATATATTTTGTTCAGTTGAGTGCTTACAATATCCCAAATGTTTCCAACTATTTATAAATTGTGAGAAAATGGCTATTTTATCCAAGGAGGGAGTCGCCTGTCAATTGCGTCATGTCTGTTACCCTCAGTTTCCACTTTACTCTTTACTCTTAGCAGTGTGCAACAAATGTCACAGCAGCCGCTGAGCAAACGCACAGAGTAACGTCATAACATCATTTTAAACACACTTAAATGTATCTGATATGATATACAGAACTTACCTCATACTTATGACCAGAAAAGTGTAAATGGCGGCGGCGACTGTGTCCCTTCATAATTAAAGTCTCGCTTCTCGCACCGTGTTTGCGTAACAATCGCTCCAGCGGCCTCGCTCAGCTCCCTCAACACACATCCCTGCTCTGCTTCATGCTACGATAATGTTGATAATCGCATCCATGAACATGATTTCTGCCCGAGCCCTATCCCGATTCTTTTCCAACGGCTCTGACGTGAAAACAACATGTACCAAAATTCTGTGCTCAGAGTTGGCGTCATCAAACTGCGCCTTTGTTTTGAATATGCGCCCTTCTAGCAGATGGGAAAATTACATAGTGCAGCTTTAAAACACTTGATTCCCCCAGTGTGAGTTTTTCAACTATATTATTATTCAACATACATGTTGGTGAATTGGTTACGAATCCATATGAATTTGTAGAATCTTGTTGGCATGTTTTACATGATCTGCTCACAGCCCTCTGAGGGTTAAGTTTAGGGGATGGGCCTTCTTTTACCTGCAAACCGTACATTGAAACAGATTATATGAATTCACATAAAAACACACAATACAATGACATTTTTTATTTTTCCTGTTACACCTTACCCCAGTATGTGTTACAACCTACCCCAATAGTGGAGTAAGTTGTAACAAAGGAACAATTTGTATTTGTCATCATCTCATTAAGTCTGTGATATAGTTAAAGAAATTATATTGTTGCAATTTGTAGTAGACAAATCTGGGAAATCTACCTAAAAGTTCCAGATGTGTAGCTAAAAAAAAACTACTGCACAATATATATATATATATATATATATATATATATATATATATATATATATATATATATATATATATATATATATATATATATATATATATATATATATATATATAAAACTTTGACTAGAAAATTGGCTACAAACCTTTATTTTTAACAGAATAAGCATGAAAAGCACACCAGACTTCTTTCCGTAAGTCGGAATTCTGCTTCTGTCTCTAAATCCATATGGGTCAGAAGTTTAAGCCTTAGCCTGAAAGTGAAATGTGTCAAATGGATGTCCATTAGCACCACTTGGGATTTAGCATTACTGATGTATCATCCAATCACGCTGCCCAGCCTCTGCCACGTTTGGAAAATGGGCCTTTATTTGAAGCCTTCCCTCCTTATTAGTGCTGATTCCTGACAGATTTAAAAGGAGCGAATCTGTTTAATGGGGGTCTAAAAAAAGCAGTTGCCAACCGTGTGGAAATCGATGAGTTAATGACTGATGTTGCGGCTATATTACAGCGCAAATTCACTGTAACTGCCTGTCTCGTAGCTTTAAATTAATGGACATCTCAGCGCAGTGATGGGCTCTTCACTTTCATGAGGACGTACAATCACACACTGACATACATAATCGATGACGTTCCCTCGTTCCAAGAGTGACAGGCTAAAGGAGAGAGACTTATTCAACTATGCCGTCTGTGTGGTGAAAATTGGAGCGAGCAGGGCTGAAGTGAGGATTTTTGGAGTTAATTAAAAAGTCAGAGCGTAATCTTAATTTATGACTTATCTGAAGGCAGGGAGAAGGGGCAAGGGAGACGAGAGGGGTGAGAGAAAGAAGAGTAGACGTTTGATCTTCCTATTAGAAGTTAAAAGTGAGGCCTGTTGGGTGATTTTGCATAAATTCATTTTTGGCTCTGCCTCTGCGGGTTATCGGCGGGAAACGATAGCCCTCTCAAAACCTCATGCGCACGTCTCTCTCTATGCCTGAAAGCTGTTCTCAAAGAGGGGGTAGGAATAGTACGATGTTTAGGAGATGCCAAAGACAGAGAGAGAGCGAGAGAGAGAACGAGAAACAAGCAGAAAAAGTGGGAAGCCTGAGGCTTTGATCAGGGGAGGGAGAGTGACAGAGATTTAAAGGCAGCTGTTTTGTTGTCATCTTAATGCTGCTGGGAGGAATGATACAACGGTCCCACATCAGCTCAGGCGCACCATTGATCTGCTGAATGTCATTGCGACAGCTCAACCCGGCAAAATACTGGCTTAGACCAAGCCTGAGCATCAAAAAGCCTGTCAAAGCGAGCGGGAGACGGGGCCGCATCAGCCCTTTGACACTCTCGGCCCAAGCTTCATTTGCACTGCTCATTTGTGCCTGACTCAAAACCAAAGGCTTATTTACAGCTTTCGCAGATTGCTTCTCGCTTTGTGATTGGTGTCTCCGTCAATCGTGGCTAAAAACAAGAACTCTTATTCCCCTATCTGAGCCATTAAAGAATAAAAAGTTTGCTGTCGGTCGCAGCTTACAGCGAAATGGATCAAAGCTGATGAAAAAACACCTGAGGGAAAAAAAGCGCTAATGTGCTAGGACCCTTACCCACCCACATGGAGACAGCTGTACACGCCTTTACAAATGTCACATGGGACTTAAAGAGAATGCATTTGAGGAATAGCACCTCATTATGGAAGTGAAGCTCCATTTCCAGCAGGTTGTAGGATGTTTATGGAGATGTCCCATGCAGTATTGCCAGATTGGGCGGTTTTAAATTTGATTGTGCGGGTAAAAATGGGCTTGGGCAGGTGGACATACATTTTTTTAGTTTTTCAAAAATTTTATAGTCTAATTGGTTAATAAACTAAACTCAAGCGTGCATGGTGCAAGCATCAGCTTGCACTGCTGCTGACGTCGCCGACGAGCACCCACTTTCAGCCAATCAGCGATTGGCAGGCAGACGTGCTCATTCATGACTGAAAGGTTAGCGCGATAACTTGTAGCTGTATATTCAAGCTACCGCTAAATATACAGAGTGGGAGAGTGATCCAACTCTCTAAATGCGTCTTACACCTGTGACACCAAGATTCTTTATAAACATAACCAGCTATGAGAGCACAGATGAATGACTTTAATTGAAATCAAATATGGGATATGACTCCTGTCCATCGTCATGTGCCCACTGACCAGGACATCTGCAACTTTCTAGACCATCTAGACTGCACTTGTCCCCGACAGTTGCTGAAAGAGGTTTGAATCAGTGATTCATCAGTTTTGACTGTGTTGAGTGTGTTATGTTCTGTGTACTTCACGAAAGACGTAACATTAAAGGGTTAGTTAAAAGTCCATTTCACTACAGAGGTTCTACAATCATTTTATGAAATGACGAGAATAGTTTTTGTGCGCAAAAAAAACTAAATAACGACTTATATGGTGATGGACCGATTTCAAAACAAAGCTTTGAACGGTTTTGAATCAGCGTATTGATTCATGATTCGGATCACGTATCAAACTGTTAAAATCACGTGACTTTGGCGATCCAAATCATGAATCGATACGCTGATTCATATCGGTTTGAATCTTTGTTTTGAAATCAGCCCATCATAAGTCATTATATAGTTGTTGTTTTTTGTTGAGCACAAAAATGAGCCTCGCTTTATACAATTATTGTAGATCCACTGTAGTGAGATTGGCTTTGTAACGACGTCTTTAGGGGCTTTTATGGGTCTTGAGAGAGGAAATGGCATTGGTGTTAATGAAGGTCTTTCTGAGCCATCGGATTTCAACAAAAATATCTTCATTTGTATTTTGAAGATGAGCGGAGGTCTTACGGTTGTTGGACGACATTAGGGTAGGTAATTAATGACAGTGTTTAAATTTTTGGGTGAACTAATCTTTAATTCTGCCAAAGCGCAACCATGATTAAAGCACATTGTTGTTGTTATTATTTATTTGTTGGTGGATTATCGTACTGTATCAATGAATGACGCATTTTGTGCATGTGTGAAATGCCTTCTAAATTAGTTGCTTTTTCCGTTCTCTTATATTGGGCACTTTTTGCACTTAAATTGGCTTATGAAAATGATGCACATGTTTTTCTGACAGTTTCCAACTTGACATTGCTCATTCTTTTTAACGTAATGCCTGTTTTGATCCTGTCATCAACATTATGTTTTAAGGAGATGAAATGGTACAACCTTGATTGATATGGCAATAAAATAATATCAAATTAATTTGGCAGTTTATGTTTTGGGTGTTCTTTTATTTGAGAGCGGGTTTTGGTGAACTTTTGGGCTAGAAAACGTCGATCCAATCTGGTAACACTAGTCCCTTGGCCATCCGTGCATAATAATAGAACCTGCTATGACATAATAGCTGATGTTTGTCAGCTCACTCAGCATACTGTTCTCTTTACAGTTGTGTTTTTACAGGGATGTGTAATGTCCGTAGCCTTACCGGTTCTGCTTTAATAGCTTTAATGAGGAGTTTGATATGTGCGTTGTGTTACCATATGTTCACATGTCCTGAGAGATTTGCTTGTGCTTATTCTACATTGTACATACTTTGTATTAACTGTGGAGACATATGCTATATTTGTACCATTTTGGTTATCAGCTGATTTTGTTGTTAATTTATTGGTATTGGTCAATTGTATATTTATTGGTGTACATTTTCACTATTTTCCCACTGACATTAAGTTAATGTTTAAAAATGTATGATAGTATAACACTGTTAAATGTATTATTTAACAAATCTTAAAATTAATACAATTAATAATCACATTTCCAAAAAATAACTTTAGATTTTAGCATTTTCTTTTCCCTTTATTCAGACAAAATTGCATAGAATCTTAATATCAGCTATTTTTCATGATAACTTGCCTTCCCTAAAATTCCATTTTAAATGCCTTACTGTAACAGCTACTTTTAATAGCTAAGGAATGAGTCGTTTTCAGTCATCTCAATATAATTTTTTTTCTGTGGTAACTGACTATACAAATGCTGTTAATTGAGTTTAATTTGTTAAACACAGAACAATGTTTTAAGATTGCAGCGGTTTGAGACTGGTTTTCTGAGTACTGACAATGTTATGTAACACTTCTATACACTCGCCTAAAGGATTATTAGGAACACGTTACATTTTTCATTAATGCAATTATCTAATCAACCAATCACATGGCAGTGGCTTCAATGCATTTAGGGGTGTGGTCCTGGTCAAGACAATCTCCTGAACCCCAAACTGAATGTCAGAATGGGAAAGAAAGGTGATTTAAGCAATTTAAGAATATTTCACAATTAAGAGTATTTCACAATCTGCTCAGTTACTGGGATTTTCTCGCACAACCATTTCTAGGGTTACAAAGAATGGTGTGAAAAGGGAAAAACATCCAGCATGTGGCAGTCCTGTGGGCGAAAATTCCTTGTTGATGCTAGAGGTCAGAGGAGAATGGGTCGACTGATTCAAGCTGATAGAAGAGCAACTTTAACTGAAATAACCACTCGTTACAACCGATGGTATGCAGCAAAGCATTTGTGAAGCCACAACATGCACAACCTTGAGGCGGATGGGCTACAACAGCAGAAGACCCCACCAGGTACCACTCATCTACAAATAGGAAAAAGAGGCTACAATTTGCACAAGTTCACCAAAATTGGACAGTTGTCACAAAGCTTTAATCATTTCAAACTGGTTTCTTGAACATGACAATGAGTTCACTGTACTAAAATTAGAATAGGAACCCCCACAGTCACCAGATCTCAACCCAATAGAGCATCTTTGGGATGTGGTGGAACGGGAGCTTCATGCCCTGGATGTGCATCCCACAAATCTCCATCAACTGCAAGATGCTATCCTATCAATATGGGCCAACATTTCTAAAGAATGCTTTCAGCACCTTGTTGAATCAATGCCACATAGAATTAAGGCAGTTCTGAAGGCGAAAGGGGGTCAAACACAGTATTAGTATGGTGTTCCTAATAATCCTTTAGGTGAGTGTAATTTCAGAAGACGGGGACAATAAAATGAAGCACAGATAAATGAGGTGAGAGAAAAAAAAATATCTCAATGTTCCCAACCCCTGGCTATTTCCTCTCGTCAATGAAATTAACAGTAAATTATATACACTTTCTCTGTGCAACATATATTTCTTTCAAAAACAGAACCAGCCAACCATTTGAATGAGGGCCAGGGGTAAATGACTGTATAGTTTTGTATTCTAGGTCATGCAGGGATGTGTCTGGATTTCTAATTGCTTCATTTACTGTCTGCCTGCATCTTTACGGGCTGTATTTAAAAGACTCATACACTACAGAAGTCAGCACTGGTAGAGATAAGTGCAGCTCCACATAGATGAGTTAGACTACATCAGTCACTGAGTCACATGTCCTTAACCTTCATTTCAGAGAACAATAGCATCACAATTATACAATTGTAACCATTAGTTTGGAAGATACAGGTTTTTAAGTGCTTGTTCCAAGAACTGTAATTAAAAACTGAACGTCTATGTTTAGAGAAGGACGATTTGGTGCTTTTAAAACGATTCCAGAAAACATGCTCTCATTGTCCTTTGAATAATGTACAACATTTTCTAGCAGTCTCAAAGGACTTTGACATAATCTTCAAACTGATGACAACATAAAGTACAAGGTTTCTTTGGGCTCAGTAGAAGTGCATGTACAGAGTGCCCAGAGTCTGTCAATGTGTGTCAAAGTGGTTTGGCAATGGGTGGAAATAAAAGACAGTTTATATTTTTGTGAGCTATTGTGAATACTGTCACCAAACCTCTCTGATTCCCACGATATGACTCTCACCCAAACCTTATTCAGGCACATATGTACACATTTTAAAATATTAATGCACTCTTAGTAGATATAGATTCAGGCAGGACACAGTGCATCAATCATCAAACAGTATGAGGTAAGCAAAGCTGGGAAATAAAAAATTCAGCTGTATATAAAAGGTAATTTTATTACAAAATAAATATATTAAATTAAAAAAGCAAAGAATAATAATAATAAAAAATTACATATATTTCCCAAATGCACAATACCAAATACTGTCATTTTGTTATATCTCCACTCATTTATTTTACAGTCCATGCTTAATTTTATATAATAATAAATAAATGTTTTCAGTCTTCAGAAATCTATTAAATGAAATTGCACTGCATAAGGCACTGAAGTGAGTAATAAATCAACTATCATAAACCAGTGTCCTTCATAATAACTTACATTTTGTCATTTGGGTTGGATCATCAGTGGACCAAACAGCTAAAGTGTCATAAAACAGACAAATCAAATGTTTGTATTCTTTAATGAGAGAAAATTTATTTTAGTTCTCCAAGCAGTCCACTTACATAACCACTATCCTTTACAGGTGCAGGTTTGGTATTTCAATTTTTTATTTATTTATTTATTTATTTATTTATTTATTTATTTATTTATTTATTTATTTATTTATTTTTATGTACCATTTTGATACAATAACAGAAGTCTTCTGGAATATTTAAATACATTATCAAACATTAATTATATAGAGTGGTGGCCAAAATTATTAGAACACCTGACAGACCTTTTTTGCCTCCAAAACATGATTTTATAATGTTCATGAAGATGGTTGCTCTGACTGTCAAATATCAGATGAAGGTAGTCATACTGTTTTTATCCACTTTTAATTGTAATATTTGGCATGTATACCTTTTGCAGCAATCGCAGCAGCACATCTCTCTGGCATTGTGTCAATATATTTCCTCTGAGAACTTCAACACTAAGTTATCCCATTCCTTCTGCAAATTAAGCCAAAGGCTTTCCTTTGAATATACATTAGATCTTTCCAGTTTATATTACAATGTTTCCATTTCGCCCATTGTGCTCAATAAGGGGTTGAAGTCCGGACTTTGAGCGGGCCAGTCTATAATTTTGGATGTGCCAGTAGATTCTTTCTGTCCCTGGTAGTTCCGGCAATAGTTAGAAGAATGTGTGGAGTCATTGTCCTCTTGGAAAATAAATCCAGACCCAATAAGACGAATCCCAGATGCCAAGTGTTCTAATAATTTTGGCCATCACTGTAATTACTTAAAAGGGGGGTGAAATGCTGTCTCATGCAAACTAAGCTTTTTAGACTGTTAAAGAGATTCCCATCCTAAACATGGAAAAAGTTTAAACAAAACAAAAAAAGTTGGACATTTTAAGGAAGTATTTCTGTGGCATAAACACTTCTTCCGGTTTGCTGAAATGTGGAGCGGTGTCAGCAATTAAGGTTCATGGTCGTAAACAGGCGGTGAGTAAAACTGCTTCAAATGTCTTTGTGTTGTTAGCTATCGACTCGTTCATTCAAATGTGCTACTATTCCACTGTTTTGCTATGTAAATGCACTCTGATGTGTAAAACCGTTCCTCTTGCTACTGCTAACATTAAATTGCATACAATAGTCCATAAACCAAATCATGTCCTCATAAGCCATGAGTAAACACATAAATGTTGTAAAACTTGCGGGCATAGCAAGCCGCTAAGTAAGGGTTAATGTACACCCAGCCGGTTGTTATCGCAGAATAAACCCCGACAGAGTGATCAGGACCCCGACGCGAAGCGGAGGGGTCTTGCATCACTCTGAAGGGGTTTATTCTGCGATTAAAAACCGGCTGGGTGTACATTATCCCGCTTATTACACAGCTACTAGTCTCAAATAAATAATTATTAGACACAAAATATTGTCTTGAGATTAAATATTTTATTAGCTCTTACACAAAGCTTCCGCGAAGGAAAACAGTTCCAACCTGCTTTAAGCCTTTATCTATTGCTGAAGATTTGCCATATGCCCTTGCTAAATGTTGAAAATGAATCCTGAAAGGGTTAGTTCACCCAAAAATGAAACCAAGCCTATGATTTACTCACCCTCAAGTTATCGTAGGTGTATATGACATTCTTCTTTCAGACAAATACAATCGGAGTTATATTTAAAAAGTCCAGGCTAACGTTAATCCCAGCAGTTGTTGTAGTGGTGTTTGAAGTCCATAAAAAATGCAGCTGTCCGTCAAATAACGTGCTCCACACGACTCCGATGGGTTAATAGAGCCTTCTGATTCGAATCGATGCGTTTGTGTAAGAAAAAGATCTATATTAAAAACTTTATAAAGGAAACCGGCCTTGATGTCTTCCATTGTAACCCACGACTGTTTAAGCCACAAGATGGCGCCAGCGTTAAGCATAGAAGTAGTACCGGTCAAGATAACTCGTAGTACCCGTATGAGCGGGTGTTATCTGGAAATAACGTACCGCTGGAATGCGCGATTGACCAATCAGAATCAAGTATTTCACAGAGCCGTGTAATAAACGAATATAAGCTACAGTACGTACCATTGAGACGTCCTGCTGTAGTCGTCGTTGCTGCTTCTCCTGTTCAAGTTCAGCCTCTAGATCTTATTCTGGATGAGTATGACTAATCTGATTGATCTCAATGGTTTATTTAGGAAAACTTTTTTTTTTTGTCTCCATGATTAAGGATGTCAGACCCGGTTCAGCCTAGCTGGGCGATATGACGAAATATATCATCTGGACGATAGAAAATGTCTATCGTTTTATATAAGGCTCTATCGCTTACACCACGATAAGGCGTTTATGGCAGAATTTTACGTCAAGATGCACCTCACGCCACGGCATGCCCATGCACGCTGCAATACATAAAAAAACATGGAGGAAGACGGTAGTAGACACGGTTCAGACCAGGGTAATTATGCCAGAATAGTGGCATAAGCCCTCAAAACAAACTTCAGAGACAGACGCTGCAACAGGCTTTTATACGCGTGGCACACCATATAGCCATATATTGAAATATTTTAATGGCAGGTGTAGGGATGGCAAAAACTAAACATTTTCTTGACCGACCACCGAGCCTCATTAGCCGGTTGAAGTTAACCAATTAGTTTAAAATATGCTGCGCTATTTGAAATAACAGCCGCGAGCCGCGCTCCCTCCCTCTCTGTGTCTCTCTCTCTCTCTCTCTCTCTCTCTCTCTCTCTCTCTCTCTCTCTCTCTCTCTCTCACACACACACACACCTCCTTTCCACTCACGTCACTTTTTTAAATCCCCCACAGCGCGAAACAGAGTCCCGCAAACGCGCCGAGGAGGAGCTTGTTTGTAATCAGAGGACAAATGGCTCCTTAGTTTCGAAATGGTTTGGGTACAAGGTGATCGCGTTGAAAATAAAGGCATTTGTCTAGCGTTATGAGCTCATTTGTAACACTGCCGCGGCTCATTTAAGAAAATGACAGCTCCGAAGAGACTCTGCTTTAGTTCGAGGTAAGTTAGTGCTAACAATAATAAAGAAAGACGATCAACATCAACGATCATGTGTTACCACTGAAATGTAGATGTAAAATATTTCAAGTTCATCTTAAGCGAAATGCACGCTTCATACTGTCGTCTGCCCCGGCTCTAATCTCGAGTGTTGTAGCCTGTTTACTTTTTGCAAACCTTGTGAGCGCGTGCCAAATGTTTTTATTGGTATTAATATGTTTTTATGTTTTATTTTATCGAGTTATGAAAAAATGAGTGCGAGGGATATGTTCACTTCACACAAAAAGATTTTGGAATGAGATGGCTAACTGTAGTAGCGTTTAGTCCACTGTACAATAGCTTAATTTAGAGATCACTTTTTTTTTTTTTTTTTTTTTTTTTTTTACTGACAACTTTGATCGGTTAACGTTGATACGGTCAACCATCGGTCAAACGGTCATCGGTTAACATCCCTAGGCAGGTGTTAACTTTACCAACTGTCTTGCTTGAATAAAAGGTTCTAAATAAAATAAAAATGTAGTCCATACTACCTTTATTTGGTTTTTTATATCATTTCAAACTGCATTTTCACATTGCAATTTTGTATAGACTATTTATAAACTGAATTAACAGAAAAATTGCTATATCGTTATGTATATCGTTATCGGGATATCAAATGAGCTATATCGGGATATGAAATTTTGGCCATATCGCCCAGCCCTAGTTCAGCCTATATTTATTTTATAAATACAGTATAATAAAACTAAAGACTTTTCTGAGATGCAGTACTACACTACAGGTATTCAAGGTTGACATGAGATTGACTGAAACCATGTGCTAACTGAAATCCTGGAGTGAGATTTCTAAAATTGGTGTTGCAACAGAACAGTTTGCACATTTTTCCTCTAAAACACTTTTGTCTGATTTACTTACTCTGACTGTCTTTTTCTTGCAGTCCCATATATAATGACAATTAACGTTATTGTCATCCTAGCAGACTAGGCTAGGCTAGTGCACTGATCTACTGCATGCATTTACGCCGCTGAAAATGTTTTGTCACCTACTGATCTACTCATCTTGCATATTTTTTGTGCACCTCAAGGCCTTTGAGCTCTTTTATTGTGACTTGAGATTTACGGGACTTATACCAGAGTACTTTGCATCACAAGAGCAATGCTGTATGAGATCAGCTTTCAATGTACTACATCAGAAAATGAGCTGATTGTCATGCAACTGTAATAAAATGTCAAAATATTAAAAAATTTAAGGATTATTTTATTTATTTATTTTGCCATCTTGCAGACAGATCTGGCATTTTTGGGATCCTGAAACCGTTATTTTGTTCATTATTCTGAAAACATTAAATGATGCAACTCCTCACCATCAGCATTAGCTAGTCGTGTATGTCCATCAACAAACCCATGTGTATATTTCTAATTTTTTGCAATACACATTGATACTACTGTATCAATAGCATGAGTGACTAATGTGACATTAAGGTTTGTAAAATATCCTTTAAATTCACTCAAAGTAGTAAGAATTACATACCATCTGCATTAATAGACACAGTTTTAGGTAAAAGTGGCCCACAGCAAATATGCAGAAGTTTTTCATTCAATATAAAACACAAAACTACGTATCTTAAACACCTGGTATAAATATATACATCAATAATTAAACATTTTAACAGGTTGTGATTCTGAGGAGCAAGCTGGTGTAAATAAGTACGACCCATCTTTCTTGAGCAAGAGTTTTGCGAATCCTGCATTGAACTCTGAATTGAAATACATTTAAATGACGTGTTTGAGTGCTTGTCGAGTTGTTTGCAGATAGATAACATGCATCATAGGGAGGCATTTTCTAGTCATGTAGAACTGTAACACAGTGGGATTTTATTTATAAATGACTTGTATAGGCGGTTTAGGGTCGATTCTTTCTTTTGGGAGACAATAACTTCATGTATCGTGCACTTTCGCAGAACATTTACATTCACAGACAGCTATATAACACACTGAATGAAAGGGAATGTTCGAAAAAACATAATAGGTCCACTTTAACATTAGCCTGACAAGCCAGACCCACATCAAGATGTTTGGTCTGGAAACTCACCATAGACAGGGCTCAATCCGAGGGGCGGGATAAACGGTTGTCTTTCAAACTCCCTCTGCACGCGATAGGATACGGTACACAACCAACCAGAGCAACAAAGGTGAAGCAGAGCTCGTTGAAAGATTAAACTTTCGCCGTATCCAGTCGGAACACATCTTCCCTTCTTAAGAATGAATTCTGTGCCGTTCTTTGTTTTTTTCTCAGAGAAAAGCTTAACTCCAAGTCTTCCAAAGTCGCGGTCAAAGCTGATTCGATAGACCGCCGTTCGCCAGTTTCTGTGTTTACTAGAAGCAAGAGCGCAACTCTGCCATCATTATGTAAAGCCCCGCCCATCGACTCTATACACGATGTGATTGGCCCGACCAGAGTTTGGCGTTAACAGCTCAGAAGTGTATTGAGAGTTGCTAGTTGCTACTCGCGGCAGATTAGATTTGCTGCCGCTAGGGTGAGTCTATATTTCTAGGCTACTTTAACATGGTATTGTGCAAGGAACCACTCAAAAGTAAATCTTTATTCATTTAAAATCTGCCCCTGCAATCAAAGTATATGTGGAAAAAGAAAAAGTGTTTCACTGCCCCTAGTTATCATTTCAGCTGGAAACTTCACTGAATTGTATGTCTATTATATTTTGGAGAAAATTAAAGGCTACACTGTGTAACTTTTTTAGTTTATTCTTAGCTAAAAACACTTAGTTCTTTCAAAAATATATGTGCTCATTAATGTATATTTACTTCTTTCAAGTAATAAAGTATTCTCGTAAGTTTATAATATGTCATTGGAAATACATACGGGTGAGGGGTTCGAATGCCGGTCGCCATGTTGCCCCTCCGTCTTGAAAGTACATTAGCCAAAGAGGGACATACCCATAATTTCAAGCTTCGCCTTTCGCGTTTTAACACTCGATGGCATCGTGACGAATGTGAAGAGGGGGTTGCCATGTTACACTCTAAAAAATGTTGGGTTAAAAACAACCCAAGTTGGGTTGAAAATGCACCGACCCAACAATTGGGTTGTTTTAACCCAATGGTTTAGTTGTTTTTACCCAGCAATTGGGTTGTCCTAAGCAACATTTAACCCAACCACTGGGTTAAAACAACTCAACCACTGGGTTAAAACAACTCAACCACTGGGTTAAAACAACCCAATTGTTGGGTCGGTGCATTTTCAACCCAACTTGGGTTGTTTTTAACCCAGCATTTTTTAGAGTGTAATCTTGGACTTAATCGGCCACCATAGGAGTTAAAAACGAAATCAGAATTGAGAGGAACAGAAACTATTATTCCCTGGATGGTCATATACCTTTACACCGCTAGATGGGGGAAAATATCACACAGTGTAGCTTTAAGGTAGAGTCATGTTTTTTTCTGATGAGTTTCTCAACACAGTCTCACCCCTACTCGTCAAATGTTGCCGAACGGTCAAGGGACCCTGACGTCAGCTGTTGACGCACAGGGTACCCCTAAATCGCCATTTTTCGACGTACTGGGTAATCCACTGATTTCAATGAGAAACCTAGGACGTCATAAACAGACGTGTTGGGCATGTGAATGTTATCGTTATGATGGAATATATTGGGTTATAAATTTTACATTATGACATGTTGGAGTGTGATTCTCAATTTAATCAGCCAGCACAATTGTATTTACATTTATTTACGCTATGATACACGTTTGAAACAGCAGTCAAACCCCACCCCGCCCTAAACCTACCCATTTGCGTATTATATGATATAAAACACAGACTGTAACAGACAACAGGCACACTTTATTGAAAAAGTCCAACTATTCCGAGGCCAAACGATTGAATTGTGTGAAGAAAAGACCCAAAAGCAATCACCGTCTCTATCCGCGCCGCGCGCCGCGCGCGCCCCGGCGTCACACTGAAGACGCCACAGGCAGACCCCTCGGCGTCGCGCGATGGACGAACTGGGAACCCAATTGCTTTCAGTGGGAAACCTTTGGCGTCAACATTAGACGGCAATTCTATCAGTATGAAATCGCGCTGAAGAAGTCTCATTCAGAACACATCGCGATGTTTGGCATCAGATCACGTGTGCCACATGTTGGTGAGTAGTCATACATATTATGTCCTAATATTTGATATAAAGTATTTCCTGCTTGTCGTTATCGATCATGTTCAGTCACTGCATTGTATCTGTCATCATCTCCACTGAGGCTTTGCATTTCTTTGCTTTCTAAATAAACACACCTTGCTAATAGGGTGATTAAACACTGTCACGTGACGTGCTATAGACCTTTAAACATTTGTTAATATTTAATAATAATTACTAGTGTAGTTCCAACGTGGCATTTGTAGTAGAAGCACAATAAAAAAATAAAATAAAAAAACACTTGCCATGCGTTTACCACAGTATTGGTAGTTTTAATGTGATATTTGTTGTAAATAAACAGTAACCACAACAATTACCATGCTTTAAATGCATTTTAATGTAAAAACCAAATATTGTTATTTAAATAGTATAGTATATCCAGAGCTGTATTTGTATATGAAGAGTTCAGATGCAAAAGCCTCAAAAAGCCACTTCGGTCACATGACATCAGATATTCAATTATTTTTTATTATTATTAACGTCCCGTTTGCATGTAAATAATGTATGTGATCACAAAATCAAGTGCGTTATCTACATTTTCAAACAAATTCATATGATATAGCTTGCTATTATATACTTTTAATAATGGGAATGCACACATATCTGTAAACTTATTACATAAATGTATTTAACATTTAATTATGCATCGTTTTTTACAGAAATAAATCCTACAGTTATGTATAAACTGACAACATCATCATCATGTCCTGTCCTGGGCACATTGGGCAACATGTGTCCTCCAACATATTCGATCTGTGGCCACGTTTTCACATCTTCTCATGGAACACCGGCATTGAGGTCTTCGTGAAACATCTGTCTCATATCTTCCTTGGTTTTCCCTGTCTCGTGCGTCCTCCTGGTGGTGTCCACTTCATAAGTGTTTTTGGGTGTTGTTGTTTGGGCATACATGGGACATGTCCAGTGAAGTGCACCCTTTGCTCTGTCACAGTGTCTCAAAGTCTTCACGTGGAGTCTGTGGAGTCTTATGATCTCTTTGATATATGCAGAACCAATATTCATAAACTGTTCTTGATGTCTGCCTATGCCTTTATTATCAGGAGATTTAGTGAAGGACATATCTATTGCCATCCACTAGTTCTAGTCATGCATTGACTTCATGATGCTATAGTCCAATGTATATTTCTGCATTTGTTGTTTGTTTGAACAAATGAAGATAGTGAGAGTTAATACCTTTTGAAATCAATAATTATTCATTAAAACTTTTATTACAATGGTCACTAAAGTACATGTCCACCATAACTACCTCTATCATTATTTCACTACCTATCATTATATCACTACCTTGTTAATGTAACTGTAACATGAATGTACTTTATAGAAGTATTTTCTTACTGAAAATGGTTAACATTTACAATAATCATCAACTATTTTAATTGGCATTTAATTTAGTTACAATAAAAGTGAACAATAATCGCAAATATATAGTATTAAAGTTTAGAATGTAAAATGTTATTTTTTTGCATATATATATATATATATATATATATATATATATATATATATATATATATATATATATATATATATATATATATATATATATATATATGGGCACTACATTTGTATTTAAACTGTTTGACATTAAATATTGGAATATGCTTACAAAATTGTGTGCATTCATTGTGCTTTTGTTATATTTGTTTTAATTCCAAGAGTTCAGATTGTAAAGGATGGCTTAAAGAAGTTTATGCTTGTAGACCATTGCATAGAAAAAGGATTCTCTTTCAAATATATTTATTATACATCAGTTTAACCACACAAAGAAGACTTTCATTTTAAAATGTGAGTTTTATTATTTAATTAGAATAAATAAATATTTAGCCTATATTTAGAATAAATAATATTTAATATTTATTATAATAAATATAATATTTAGCCTAAATATTAATTCTTTAAGGAATCTACCCTTCAGTTGAACCGGATGAGATGTGATATAATTTACCATAAATGGACAAGTAAGTGTGACGCCTCTGTTCAGCTGGGTTGTCATTGGCTGTGACTTTATCGCAGAACGCGCTGTGATTGGACTATCTGTTTTAACTCATATAAAACGGCGTTTCATGTTACAAAGTATGTTTTGGTGTTATTACGTCAGTAATACGTTAAGCTAACTATAAAGTGTCGCTATGTTGTGAGAAATGACTCCTTTACTGAGAACCCAACCCTAACCCTAAGCATTTCTGCACACTTCTATGAACTACAGCGCCATGTTTCCCATTGCATTGATCCAATGACAGATATATGGGTAATGTAGTTTAAAAGGTTTCATAATGAAACAATAAATGTTAAGTAAATAACATATTTAATGGACAACTGGATATTAAAATATGTTCATTGTGTAAACCTATATGACATATATGAGGGCCAAGCTGAAATTGTATATTTTACTGTGAGCACTTTTAAAAAAACCTTTATGGCAGCTTTCCATATATGTCTGAAAACTGTGGCCAACATTATTTAGTAAACATTGCATATGCAGTTGTCCTGCCAATTTTCTCTGTGATACGCTAACCAGACTTTGAGTTAAAGCCATTTGAAATATGCTTTTTTTTTTGCTCTTCAAGGGGCCACTACTGGGTCCCTGGAGGTGTAAGGGCAGTACAACATACACAGATCTATTCTCCTCATCACGGACAACAAACTTTGAGTCACATTTAAATATCAGAGTATTTTGTCTTTTCTATTCTAACGTCATGCTTGTGTATAGGTTTTGATATTGTAAGACCATCTGATGAAATACAGAAATATTTGAAAGAAATGTTGTAAAATAATAATTATTAAGTTTTCTTTTATTTTATGGATAAACACTAATAAATATAATGGATGAACCTGCAACAACTTGCCATTATCCAATTTCCAGAGTAAACAAAAACAATTTATATTATTTACACTTCATTATTACTATTAAATATAGGACCATGCACCATTAAGTAAAATAACAAGAGACATTGTCACAATTTCATCTACACTCTCTTCACGTACCTGGCATCGAAAATGTGCATGCTTTAATTTGTATTGCAGTAGTTGATGTACCAGAATGATCAACATGGATCATCTTCAGTTAAGCTTGAAGTGTTTGTAATCCTTCCCTTTATTTCACTGAAAACTGACATACTTGTCACAGCATGCAAGTATATACAACGTTTTGGAGCATTGTACCAAATATAATATAACCAGATAAAAAATGTTTACTTCTCAAGTAAAAATATTCTTGGTAATTAATTAGATAACCTAAATAAACTTGTTGAATGTGTATTTACTGTACCAAACACCATACACAATACTCACCATACTTTATCACTCAACACTTTATTGGAGGATACAGTATACAGTTGATAAAGTAGAATAAAGTCAAATAAGATTCAAGATATATAAAAATGGGTTTTAAAAAACACATTAACATCATATTAATCCATTCACAGCTGCTGAAGCCACACAAATGAGTGCCACATAATCCCATCCAGTCAACTAGAAAACAGATTTGATATAGTGTTGGAAAATAATGATTCATTATTACAACTAGACTGGTTTCTGTCTCTTCCCTCTATCATGTTCATGTTCTTCTTCTTCTAAACAGTTCGCCCACTTGTACACTACAGTATAATCAATGTACAGATGATGTGATCACTGATGTTGTGTAGCCTTTTCTCAACCAGAGGAAGAAGTCGTATAATCCGGCGTTCTCCAGTCCTGGTCTAAAAGTAAAACAACAAACACAATTCATATTAAGTTTAATGTACAGTCAGGTTAACCTATGTTCTTCAGTAAACTCTCCACCTCAAAATGGGCAGAAATGCCAATTCCTGATTTAAATTTACAAAGCAGCAGTCAGTACATAAAATAATATACACATTGAAGCATTATGTATAATATTTCAGCCCATAATATTAGCCAAGTACTGAACAAAAACTAATTTACCCATATCAACAGCAACCTTTTAAACAGTAGATCTTTTAGAAAGAACTAACCAGATATTTCAAAGAACATTTACTATTTGATTCCTAATATGTCCCAACTCATTATCTTCTAAAGCTACCCAGAACCATCCATGGTCTACAAAACAATGGAGAAATACATGGAGTTTATAACAACTAAATGCTTTTTCCCACACTTGTCTACTTTTATCTAAGACAAAAAGACGGTGCAGTTTTTAAGAACTGAAGGCCAAAAGTGTAATAATAATTGTATCAAAAAGGGAAAACAAATATTTACCATTTTAAATAAATCCAAGATACAGAACCTCATTTGCTTATTTTAGGAGTTATTAAAATATTTAGACATGAATAATGGTACGTATTTTATCAGAGTAGAAAGAATGATCACTGTTGAAATGAATAGTCCTTTGAGAGATCAACATCAAATTTTGTACTACATATTACAGCATTGCTTCAATACAAGACATACCAATGGACTTGCGCACATTTCTGTCTTCTTCGGGCACAAGATGTCCATCTTCCTTCCTCACCCTAAACAAATGACTTATTTTCTTAGCTTGCTTCGATATAAGGTCTGGTCTTTCTTCTCTTCTGTAAAACAAGAAAGTATCATTTACTCTGTGCAAATACTATTGTTTTTAAAACATATAAATTAAGACAGTTAAAAGTATGTAATAGCAAGCTATATCATAAGAATTTGTTTGAAAATGTAGATAACTCACTTGATTTTGTGATCACATAAATTATTTACATGCAAACGGGACGTTATAAACAGTGCAAGTGATCTGATTAAGAAAAAATAATTGAATATCTGATGTCATGTGACCGAAGTGGCTTTTTGAGGCTTTTGCATCTGAACTCTTCATATACAAATACAGCTCTGGAAAAAAAATTAAGAGACCACTTAACATTTAGAAATCCATGTTAAGTGGTCTCTTAATTTTTTTCAGAGCTATATGTACGAGAATCATACGAATTTGACAACTTGTTAAATCTTGTGAATTATTAAGACTTCGGGAATATGTTCTTACTGATTGAGCTATGGGATTTGTAAGAATAAGTAACAACAAATGCTAAATAAAATGTTTGATAAAGGGTTCAAACCAACACATACATACCATTACAAATATTTGCTGTTGCAGCTTTTGGTTTTCTCCGTTACTTCTCCACAAACAAGAATGGGTTGACTGAGTCCGAGAGGCCCTTTTGGTCTTTTCAGGTAAAAAAAAAAAAAAAAGAAAGAGAGAAAAGTCTTAATATATAATATATAGCATTATAAAGTATACTATTTAAATAACAATATTTGGATTTTACATTAAAATGCATTTAAAGCATGGTAATTGTTGTGGCTACTGTTTATTTACAACAAATATCACATTAAAAATATCAATTGTTGTGGTTACTGTTTATTTACAACAAATATCACATTAAAACCAATACCAATACTGTGGTAAACGCATGACAAGTGTTTTTTTATTATTTTTTTTTTTTTATTGTGCTTCTACTACGTTGGAACTACACTAGTAATTATTATTAAATATTAACAAATGTTTAAAGGTCTATAGCACGTCACGTGACAGTGTTTAATCACCCTATTAGCAAGGTGTGTTTATTTAGAAAGCAAAGAAATGCAAAGCCTCAGTGGAGATGATGACAGATACAATGCAGTGACTGAACATGATCGATAACGACAAGCAGAAAATACTTTATATCAAATATTAGGACATAATATGTATGACTACTCACCAACATGTGGCACACGTGATCTGATGCCAAACATCGCGATGTGTTCTGAATGAGACTTCTTCAGCGCGATTTCATACTGATAGAATTGCCGTCTAATGTTGACGCCAAAGGTTTCCCACTGAAAGCAATTGGGTTCCCAGTTCGTCCATCGCGCGACGCCGAGGGGTCTGCCTGTGGCGTCTTCAGTGTGACGCCGGGGCGCGCGCGGCGCGCGGCGCGGATAGAGACGGTGATTGCTTTTGGGTCTTTTCTTCACACAATTCAATCGTTTGGCCTCGGAATAGTTGGACTTTTTCAATAAAGTGTGCCTGTTGTCTGTTACAGTCTGTGTTTTATATCATATAATACGCAAATGGGTAGGTTTAGGGCGGGGTGGGGTTTGACTGCTGTTTCAAACGTGTATCATAGCGTAAATAAATGTAAATACAATTGTGCTGGCTGATTAAATTGAGAATCACACTCCAACATGTCATAATGTAAAAATTATAACCCAATATATTCCTTCATAACGATAACATTCACATGCCCAACACGTCTGTTTATGACGTCCTAGGTTTCTCATTGAAATCAGTGGATTACCCAGTACGTCGAAAAATGGCGATTTAGGGGTACCCTGTGCGTCAACAGTTGACGTCAGGGTCCCTTGACCGTTCGGCAACATTTGACGAGTAGGGGTGAGACTGTGTTGAGTTTCTAGGTGTTTATATTTTGTTTATTGCCATTCAACTTTAATAAGTGTCAATAGTCATTTTTGAATGTAGGAAACCAATACATGCAAGCTAAATTCTATATGTTAAATAGCAATTTATTTGATAGTCCAAAGAGATTAAATAATGTATAAAAAAAAACATTATATAGTAAAAAAAAATACCTAGACCCATTTTTTTATTTTTTTTATTTTAATAAGAAAAAACCTTAAGGCTAAACCTTGGCTGGTTTAATATATTTTAATAGGATTTGGGACATTTATCAGCTGATTATGCTGGAAGACGATCAGGCTGACCAGCTAAATCTGAACATCTGTGTGGCCAGGCCACCAACATAAACCAATTAAGACCAGCAAACCCCCTCCGGCTAGTTGGAGCATATCTTTTCAAGCAGGTTGTGAAATCAGTACAGGAACATCAGGCGCCGTGCCTCAAATCCTAGTGGAGATACCTGCGATTCATCTACGCCCCCAAATGAAAGAGAAGAGAAACCAAAAGAAAGACAGAGGGAAAAAGAGAGCAATGTTTTTCTCAGACGCTCTCTGATGGCAGCAAAGCGCCAGTGATTTAGGACATTTTGACCAGTTCGGAGCAGTACAAAGTGTAGCGTGGCTTTGAGATCACAAGACATCAGCCGAACCTCACTTCAGTCCACACAATACATAAATAAGTGAAAGGCCAGCATAACAGATGAGTGCACGCAACCTAAGGCTACTTCAAAGAGAAGAAAAAAATAGAGAACAGAGATGAAAAAGAGCTTTCCAGACGCGTGATTCTGTTAGTACGCCGGTACGCTGCCCACACACTGACCCTGAAGCTTAGAAAGACCTGAACGCATGCACACACACCCTGATACAAACACAGGCTTATCTGCATGCAGGCATGTTCACAGACATGCACAATCTGATACATATTCATTACGATGCTTCCTTCCGCTCTCACATCCACATTGCGGCAGCTGGTTGACCTTTTGCTCCCATGACACATACTGTCCAGCGTGCATCATGTGACATCACATGGACAGAACTGGAAGAAGAGCAGTGGGAAGGAAAGAAAAATAGAAATTCTGATTCTGTGATTGGAAGGAAAGCCTTTCTGAGAACACAAGGTTGCTTTATTGCTGATATAGATTGGTCAAGTTCCTTTGTGTAAGGCTCAGGTGCTCATATTACTGACCCGCTCAGTGTTCGGAGAACAGGATGATTTCCTCTGGGTTCCTCAACAAACAGTCTTCATTATTAGTTTCTCACTCCAATGTTGCCCAATAAATTCCTCGCTCTCTTTCTCTCAAAACTCAGTGTCAGTGGATATTTGTAAGAAATTCCAACATTCCCAAAGCGGTTGAAGTTGAAGAAGCGGGCGCCAATTGTAACTCACAGACATACCACAACAACTGCCTGCCAGCTTTTGATATTAGAAACATTTCTATATGTCAAAAGTAACTATATGACTTTCATTCAAGTGTTTATTTGTTTTTTGCTAATTAGTTAATAATAAAAATTAGCTAAACAATTCTTGAACATTTTGGGCCCTATCATACACCCAGTGCAATGCAAAGTGTTTTTTGCTAGTTTCAGCCCGATGCATAATTTTCACGTCCTGCACCACCTTCTTTAACTTGCTGAAAACAACCGTACCATTGACCAACAAAAACCTGGTGTACAGTTAGGGTTGCCACCCGTCCTCTGAAAAACGGAATCATGCCGTATTTACAAGCAAAATGACTCGTCCTTTATCTATGGTGGCCCAGTAGTGCAGCCATACTAAATTAAACCACAACACAACGGAAACAAGCCACAACACAACAAAATCGTCACGACGGAAACAAGCCACAACACAATGGATACAAGCCACAACACAATGGATACAAGCCACAACACAACGAAAACAAGCCACAACACAATGGAAACAAGCCACAACACAATGAATACTAGCCACAACACAATGGAAACAAGCCACAACACAACGAAAACAAGCCACAACACAATGGATACAAGCCACAACACAATGGATACAAGCCACAACACAACGAAAACAAGCCACAACACAATGGAAACAAGCCACAACACAATGAATACTAGCCACAACACAATGAATACTAGCCACAACACAATGGAAACAAGCCACAACACAACGGAAACAAGCCACAACACAATAAAATCACCGCAACACAATGAAAAACAAGCCACAACAAGACAAAAACAAGCCACAAACCAACACAATCACCACAACACAATGAAAAAATAAGGCACAACACAACAAAAACAAGCCACAACACAATGGCTACAAGCCACAACACAACAGATACAAGCCACAACACAACAAAATCGCCACAACACAACGTAAACAAGCCACAATACAATGGATACAAGCCACAACACAACAGATACAAGCCACAACACAACGGATACAAGCCACAAAACAACGAACACAAACCACAACACAACGAATACAAGCCACAATACAATGGATAGAAGCAACAACACAATGGATACAAGCCACAACAGATACAAGCCACAACACAACGAAATTGCCACAACACAACGTAAACAAGCCACAATACAACAGATACACGCCACAACACAACAGAAACAAGCCACAACACAACAGAAACAAGCCACAACACAACGTAAACAAGCCACAACACAACAGAAACAAGCCACAACACAACATAAACAAGCCACAACACAACAGAAACAAGCCACAACACAACAGAAACAAGCCACAACACAACGAAATCTTCACAACACAACAGATACAAGCCTCAACACAATGAAATCGCCACAACACAACACAAGCAAACCACAACGCAACGAATACAAGCCACAACACAACAAAAGCGACACAACACAGCGGAAACAAGCCACGACACACCGAAATCGCCACAACACAATGGAAACAAGCCACAATACAACGGAAACAAGCCACAAACAACAAAATCACCACAACACAATGGAAACAAGCCACAACAGAAACAGGCGACAACACAACTGAGACAAGTTACAACACAATGGAAACAAGCAACAACACAATGGAAACAAGCCACAACACAACAGATACAACCGTGACAGCGAGTGAAAGTGTTCACGAGTATAAATATACAGCTATAAAGCATGTAGGTGATTTTTAATTGATATTTCGATATACTGTCGATGGTTACACACTTAAAACTGATCGTTAGTTTGATAGTGTTTATCTTTGTAAGACTGGCCAATCTATAGAACAATGGCAAGGAAAACTAACTTCATTGCACTCCGAGAGCTCCCTCGTGGTCGGGAGCATTTCCGCTGTGTTGTGACGATTTCGTTGAGTTGTGTCGATTTGTCCCTATTTTGCATTGGTCCACACATAGTTTAATAAACACATGAGGATTTTGCAGTGTGGAGAATACTGATAGCAAATATAAAGAAATCAATTTCACAATAAGTAGTAGAGAAGCTTATTTGCGCGTGATTGCATTTTAGCGGGAACGCAAGATGACTTTCAGATATAGGGATAAATATAAAAAAGTTAGCTATGTGTATGTCCAGTAACTCATGATGAGCCTCAGGTGAACTGCACTCTTTGCAGAGAAGCATTTCAGTGTCTCAGAGTGTCTGACTTAAAGCAGCAGTGCTGACAGACATATCCGTGCTTCTAAAGGCCTTTGTTGTTTTTTTATATAAGGATAATATATTGATATCATATTCCATACGTTATCAGAGCTTGGCAGACAGAATTATTATATTTTTTTGACAGGTACATTAATAGATTATAGCCTAATTAATGTTCATTTATCATTTTGCTAGGCTATCATACATAATAAATAATCCTGTCATATAAAGTTTATGACATTTAAAAAATATATTTAGACAAAAATGTATACATAATAATATAGTCATAATTTAAGTATATTAATAAAAAAATACATTTTGAATTTCAGAATTGTCAGAAGAGCGATTATTGGTTCAGAATGACTGCTTAAGGGACAGTTCACCCCAAAATTAAAATTCTGTCAGTGTATTTGCTCACCCTCAAGTTGTTCCAAACCTGTATAGGCATTTATTTTTGTTATGTTTTGTTATTTTTTTAGGAGTCTAAACTGAATAAATTAAAGTTCATACAACAAGATTACAACAAATAATTTAAAACCAGTTAGATTTTGTTGGAAAAATGTAATTCAATTTTGTGAAAAAGTTTTCCTTAATTTAATAAAGTTTGTTCAGCAGCTTATTTTTTTTATTATTTTTGTTAAAGTGTGGGGTTAGATGTTTTACTCATGGACACCTCAACACTTGTTCAGGTGGATTCAGGGATTGGACCACTAACCTTCCGTTTTGTAGATCACCTATACATGAACCACTGATCCACTGCCGCCCCATTTATTAAGCATAATACAGTTTTTCCCGTTGCTTGAACACATTTTGCAAAACTTCGATCATTGTGCCAAAACACACAAGTAAACATGACACAACACTGGGAAATATAGCATTCACATCTATGTCAAATTGAAACTGCTATCAAAACCTAACTTTCATTTGTCAAAATGTAACTCTGATGACAAAATGATACACACTTGCATCATATGAATACACTTTAAGATCAGGGGGAACACACTAGACTACTTTATATAAAACACTGTAGTCTTTAATTTTCACTGTTTTTATTCAGTTCATCAGTTAGCATTCTGCGAAGCAATGCAACACTTAACGTTTCTGTTCTTTTATTCAGTTTTGCAGGTATGTATTTGAGTGGTTGCAATTGCACGATGTGTATTGTATTTTGGATACATGTGTTTTCCAAATGGCACCCTGAAATTTCATTTTTTAACGAAGTGTCTTATGTATGAAATAGAGTGTAGTATGCAGGACCAAGTATGTTGCATAAAGGAGTAAGTGTGTTGCAGAATTGCAACTAGAGTGCAAAGTAGCGCTTTTGTTTAAGGCAGGGCACTCAAACTCGATCAAATGAATTTTTGTGACCCCCTACTTGGCATCAAAATTTAGGGTGCTTTCACACCTGCCTCATTTAGTTCGATTGAATCGTACTAGAGTTTGTTTTCCTCTTTGGTGCGGTTCGTTTGGTCAGGTCTGAAAGCAGCAATCGCACTTGGGTGCGCACCAAAAGCGGACCAAACAAGCGTACCGAGACCTCCTTGAAGAGGTGGTCTCGGTACGATTTCAAACTGACTCTGGAGCTGTTTGTTTGTGGTGAGAACGTGATCCGACCTCAAACAGAACCAACTGCAAAAGTACTGATCATTTTTGGACTGAACCAGCTGCCGTAGTTAGCTGTGCTGACATCGTGTGCATGATATTATTACCTGATAGATCGTTGGCAATATTTTTGGAAGATGGACGCATGTCAAGAGTTAATAATTAATGCACGAATCCTCTTGAAGTGACGAGCGATGCAAGCTCCAGTCTGCAGTGCATTAGAACGTTGTTTTCATGTCGCATCCGCGCTTCATTATAGAAATGTTTTGTTTGCATACTGTGGTAAATACACACAGTGTAGTAGATTATGGCCAGGGACAAAACTGGCCCGCAGTCGTCTCTTCATAGTGTTATAGTTTGCTGGCTTTGCCTCTTCTGTTGGAATTTCCCCACACGTAAATTCAGACCAATCGAAAAGCAGTTTAGGAAATATGCCATGGCCAATGAGTGATGTGGATGTTGTCACGTGCGTGCGTTTTGGTTCGTTTCAACTGGTTCGGACCAAAGCAATCAGTGTGGTGTGAAAAGGAACCAAAAAATCTGAAAAATGCAACAATGTATAATTGTTTGCCCTTGGTTCGGACCAAATGAACCGAACTAGAGATGTGAAAGCACCCTTAGTGTAAGTGCGGCCCGCGCGTTGCTCTGAAAACCATTTTTGGCAGAGTCGTGGAGTGTGTCGTGCTTTATGCCTCACTTCGTGAGTGTGTATGAGAGAGTTAGCTCGGCCCTCTCTCATGCAGTATAATTTGTTGACACCGCGTGATTGACATGAACAGAGGCTGATCAGACAGTCGAAATAAATGTGGTTTAACGACGCTCAAATGGCCAATCAAATCAAAGTAGTAGGGATTTACATTCTCTTTTGGCTTGCGCAGTCTTCACGCACACACACACACACGCACACACACACACACACACACACAAACACACGAGCGCGTCAATCTATCGCGTAATGCCGTTGCGGAGAGAGATTCTTTCCGGGTGAAATCACAAAACTAAATTGCACACACACAAAAGCATACAAAATGCAACGTGTCCATGCTCTTAATATACAATCATTGATGAACATTTTAATGAAGAAAACTATATGAGCGGATTAGAACTCTGAGACGATTTACTAAAAGTCTATTATTAGACCAGTGAGGAACTCAAATAAGCAGCGGATGTACGTATTTATTCACTCATGCAAAGAATCTCGGGACTAATAATATATTTGACAACAATTAATGCAAATATTGTTTGCAAATAGTCCCAAATGTATTATTTCCCAACTAGAATTAGTCCTAGAATTTCATTCACTGTTTTGTTATGGTAAATGGACTGCATTTATATAGCGCTTTTAACAGACCCCATGGCCATCCAAAGCGCTATACATTTTTGCCTCACATTCACCCATTCATACACCGACGGCGATGTCAGCCATGTAAGGCGCCATCCAGCTCGCCAGGAGCAGCTGGGGTTCGGTGTCTTGCTCAAGGACACCTCGACACTTGGTCAGGTGGAACCGGGGATTGAACCACCAACCTTTCGGTTTGTAGACAATCTACATGAACCACTGAGCCACTGCCGCCCACAGGTTGTTTGACCTAGTTATGGCCTTGCTTTGAATTAGTCTATTATTTTAAATAAAAATAAAAACATGAATTATTTTAGTATTACATAATGATTTAATTTCTATTGGCTATACGTATTAGTACACAATTACCATCATACGCCTGTTGGTAATAGAAAGGTGCAAAGGACAACCAGATCCAAAAATCTCAAATATATTGGCAAAAAAAAAAAAAAAAACGAGTAAGCAAGAGAAGCCTATATGAACCATTTATGTTCAGAAAGGAATGTTCACGTTCAGAAGAAACATTCATGTTGAAGAACTGTTAATAATAAAGATGGAGAACTTTTGATCAGTTGTGCTTTTTTTTTTTAAACTTGATGCGGCCAGCCTGACCCAGAGTCTACCTCCAGCGGCCCCAGGGTAATTTGAGTTTGAGACCCCTGTTCAAGCAACGGGCACAAACTGTAAATGTTTCTATTCACTTTTTTTTTTTTTTTGTTAATAGTTACAATTGCACTGACCTCAAAGCCACGAGCCATAAAAGCAATTCATATGATTTGTGTAGTATTGAAAAGCCACACAATTTTTATGTTAAACAAAATGAAGCTGCTATTCACTGAAATTCTATCTGCTCTAGCTCTAACATTCATGGGAATTCAATTAGACAACATGTCTGAATGGATCATCAAGGATTTGTGAATGAATCATTCTTTTGAATCAGATCAGTTAGCAATTAACCAGCACAGTGAAGTAATATAAATTAAATGTATAGAAAATAGAAAAGGATACTGGTGTGCTCCTCCATCTCCTTTATACTTTGTGAGAAGAGTATTCCAGCGAAAATGTTTTGTTTTTGTTTGTTTATGTTTTTGTGTTTGGTTTTATTTTGGGATTTGAGGATTATGGACGCCCTCTACATTAATCTGCTGTCAAAAGGGGTGCAGAGATATTAATGTATCACACACACACACACACACACACACACACACACACACACACACACACACACACACACACCAGCAACCTCTGTTTAATATTTCATGTTTTCACGCTGAGAAAGTGAAAACTGAAATAAAGAGTTTGATGGAGTTCTTCTCTCTAAGAAAGGTCTATGAATTATAAAACAGCTCTTTGTACTTTTAAACCTCAAATTAAATTTACTGCCACACTCCTCATACTAGCTTAACAATAAACACATGCAGATGTTCACACATTTTGCATTAAGTAGGAGCAACTATAGTCGCCCATGACCTTCATGATAATATGCTATTTATTGTCAAGGATTTTTCGTTATTTAAGAGATGCATTCAGTATTAAGTTATGTTTTGTTCAGGTTGAGAGAGCTGCACATATGGAATGGAATAAATGCTTTATTCAGATATTCATAATAGGATCCAAATATTGTATATACCATGTATTAAATAGACCTATACATGTCACTGTTATCATGTCCTTTCCATCCACACACACAAAAAAACAAATAGCACGATTTCCAGAAAAATATTAATCAGCGCAACTTTTTCAACATTGATAATGATAATAAATGTTTCTTGAGTTGAAACTGTAGTATAACAGGCTTTATAACAAGTGTTTAAAAAATAGTTTTAGTAAATTTAGATTCCTCTCAAAAATCTGAACATAACATAATAGTCAAAAGTCAACTCATATGTTTTCTTAACATGATATGGCTAGATGTACTTCTCTTCAATTTTTCTACATCCTGCATTTAATAAGCATTACTGTTACATGTTCCAGAATATCTTGCGTTCTTATTCCAGAATATGCTTTTCTACACACACTATGAGTAATGAAAGCACTGTAACGTGGGAATTCAGACCTAAATTGGTTTCCCACTTCAACGTGAAATTCAATTAGAATATGTTCCAGCGATTTGCCAATTGAATTTATTTTCTCTGCCAAAAGAAGAAACTGGTAGAGAGATTGGTGGAGTCCCTGCATATCCGTAAAGTGGCATTTTGGGGGTCTAATTCAAAGGCATTAGTCCAGGTAAATGTGTGAGGCTGATTGCTCCAGCCCCGCTGTGAAAATGCCTCCATGTCTCTTTTACCCTTAATGAGAATCAGTGCAGCCACAGGGGGCATCACACTCAAGACAAGCATCAAACCCATTTGCCCCATGTCATTCACACACACACACACACACACACACACACACACACACACACACACACACACACACACACACACACACACAAACATTACGCTATTACATTTTTATCCTTAAATGAGATAAAGCACTAAAACTTTGATTAGGTAAATGCGAGGGGAAGAGAGCTGTTGTTCTTCGTTTCTGAAAGTGGATTTTGTTAGTCAGTGGCATTTAAAAAAAGATATTCAACGACAAAAAGCTATCGTCCCAAAGTTGTTCTGTATTTATTTACATATTCAGCCATGAGACAATTAACAGAATAATGTATGATCAAATGAAACTGCTGGTTTGAAAAGGAAAAACTGGTTATGTTTTTCTGACATATGAGGACACAAATGTGTATATGACATGGGTATGTCACAGGTATTACAAGGAGAGGGTGAAATATGAGGGCATTGGCCATGTCCTCACTTTTCAAAATGCTTATAAATCATACAGGATGAGTTTTTTTTTTTTTTTAAGTAAAAATGCAGAATGTTTCCTGTGATGGGTAGGTTTAGGGGCAGGAAGGGGATAGAAAATATGGTTTGTACAGTATAAAAATCATTACGCCTATGGAATGTCCCCACATTTCACAAAAATGAACGTGTGTGTGTGTGTGTGTGTCTGTGTGTGTGACAATGACTGTCACAATCCTATATTTATGTGCACTATTTGTTACCCTGATCTAGCTACACTTCAAGGACACATAGATCCCTTATATCTATGCCCTTTACCTGACCTATTGGTGACCTATTCTGTCCTTACACCAAATGTAAATGGTAAATGGCTTGTTTATTTTGTGTGATCTTCTCTAAGGTCAGATTGCATATTAATGAGTGGTACTATCTGCATAGAAATCATGGATATGCCGAGGGATGGGAAACATAAGGAATTGTGGAATTCTTCTTCTGATTGCTCTTAAAGTTGGCATGAAATGGAAATTCACCTATTAATCTAAATCGGGTTAGGCAATTCTGGCCCTTGATATCCACTTTTCTGCAAAGTTTAGCTCCAATCCCACTCAAACGTCAAACTAATCATGGTCTTCAGGATTACTAAAACGCTAAAGGCAGGTGAGTTATATATGGGTTGAAGCTAAATTCTGCAGGAAAATGGATCTCAAGGGCTAGAGTTGTCTACCTCTATTGCAAATGCATCTTATTGATTTTTTCCCACCATTTCCTTTATTTTTAATTTAAGCGTAATTGTAAATCGAAATATCATTGAATTGTTAATCAAATCGACACCACTCTGTGGTGATGCATAACAGAGTTCTCCAGTGATTTAGTCTTTTTTATTTATAATCATAATTGCAAGAAAGTGCTTAAATCCTGCCATGTTCTTACAATTGAAGCGTAGAACCAAATCCGTCCTACTTTTTTTTTTCCTTCTCGATAATCCATTTCACTCTGATGTACTTCACAATAGGGAAGAAAAGATGTCGCTACTTTGAGAATCGGACTTCAAGTAATAAGTTCACACAAAATAAAAATCTGTCATTGATTACTCACCCTTATGTCGTTCCAAACCCGTAAGACTTTCATTAATCTTTGGATCATAAATTGATATATTTTTGATCAAATCTGAGAGTTTTCTGTACCTCCATAGACAGCTACACAACTGAAACTTAGCCGCTTCAAAAAGTTTTTGAGAACGTAAACTAAGAAGAGAACTAATCCATATGAATTGAATGGTTATGTCTGCATTTTTGCTCTTCATTCCATATGATGAACTGATTAAATTTAGGCTTTTACTCACATATAAACCGTTATCAGTGAACATAACAGAACCTCAACTAAACCTAGTTGACGCACAAGAACTAACCTCTTGCTCAAACGTGCTGCGTAACACACGAGAATGAACCTCATTGGTTGTTGTGGAAGCTCAGACTGTCACGTAACACACAAGGGGAAATGGTGCGAGGACTCAAGTGCAGATAAATAAAGATTTATTTACAAAAATTAACATAAATACAAAACAAAAACCCATGAAGGTGGAAAAAAACACAAAATCTTTAAACATAAACCAAAGACTCAAACATACCAAAAGGAATCACGGGAAACGGGAGGCGTAGACATAACAACGGTCCGACAAAGACTGACAAACACCAGGAGCTTATAAAAGGGAACGAATGAGGCAGGGAACGAGGGAACACAGGTGGGAGAAATCAAACACCAATCAGATAAGAAGGGGGAGGAATCTGACAATGAAAGGAGCACATGCTCAACATCACAAAACCCACATGTGCACACAAGGGGGGGCACAGGAGGGACCGAGCAGGGGGCATGGGAGGAACAGGGGAAACAGACAAGGAAGGAACAGACAAGGGAGGGGTAAATAACGGAGGAACTGGGAAAATAAATAATTCAAGAGGCCATGATGGCCTGCAGAGTTCAAGCGCCCAGGGCGGCGCGGTCAGAGCAGGGCGGGGTTGGCGCGGGCAGAGCAGAGCAGAGTCCACCGGAACACGATCCACCGGCACAGGGACCACTGGAACACAATCCACCGGCACAGGCCCAACCGGAACACGATCCACCGGCACAGAGACCACCGGAACACGATCCAACGGAACACGATCCACCGGCACAGGGACCACCGGAACACGATCCACCGGCACAGGGACCACCAGAACACGATCCAACGGAACACGATCTACCAGCACAGGGACCACCGGAACACGATCCACCGGCACAGGGACCACAGGAACATGATCCACCGACACAGGGATCCCCAGAACATGATCCAACAGAACACGATCCACCAGCACAGGGATCCCCAGAACACGATCTACTGGCACAGGGACCACTGGAACACAATCCACCGGCACAGGCCCAACCCAAACACGATCCACCGGCACAGGGACCACCAGAACACGATCCACCGGAACAGGGACCACTGGAACACAATCCACCGGCACAGGGACCACCGGAACACGATCCACCGGAACACGATCCACCAGAACACGATCCACCGGCACAGGGACCACTGGAACACAATCCACCGGCACAGGGACCACCGGAACACGATCCACCGGAACACGATCCACCAGAACACGATCCACCGGCACAGGGACCACTGGAACACAATCCACCGGCACAGGGACCACCGAAACACGATCCACCGGAACACGATCCACCAGAACACGATCCACCGGCACAGGGACCACTAGAACCATGAGCTATGTGACCTTAGCTCGTGGGACTACGGATGGAAATTAGCCCTTGGCTACAATCCGGCATGTTTACATGCATGTATTCCATGTTGTGTTCATTAACATGCACTGTCCTAATCAAATAAATAAATACATAAATAAATAAATAAATAAATAAATAAGAACACAATCCACCGGCACAGGCCCAACCGGAACACAATCCACCAGCACAGGGACCACCGGAACACGATCCACTGGAACACGATCCACTGGGACAGGGACCACCGGAACACGATCCACTGGAACACGATCCACTGGAACATGATCCACTGGAACATGATCCACCGGAACACGATCCACTGGAACACGATCCACTGGAACACGATCCACTGGAACATGATCCACCGGAACACGATCCACCAGAACATGATCCACCGGCACAGGGAACACTGGAACACGTCGGAACTGAGACAACTCGTTGTTCACGAGTCATATTTAAGATTAGTTCAAAAAGAATTAATCATTCATAAACAACACATCACTAATGCACTGTAGTCAACAGATCTCAACTACACACGTTGGAAGAAACAGAAGAAGATGAGTTACTGATCTTTGTCGATATTGTAAAAAAAAAAATAAGAATAAACAGAGTATTAACTAACACAATCATCATTTTAGAGATAAATAGTAATGGTGAATGCTTACAAACAAGTTCTCCATTTAGGATTAGAAGGAATTCAACAAAAGCGCTCTTTGCGGACGTGGATGATTACCATAGACGGTACCGTTGACTTTTCTGTCAATCATCGTCTAAAGCCCACCCTGACGATTTGATTGGTCCGAACAGTTTCTCTTCGGGCATAATTACTCCTCAATGGATCGAGTCCAGATCGAATTGCCTGACTCAAGTGTTGTGGGCGGGGCTAAAATCGGCTGGCATCCAGGCTAGCATAACACATGAGAATGAACCTAATTTTTTTAAGTCAGCATGAATTTGGTTCAAATTTGTAATGTAAGATAAAAACATTATTACCAAAACAATACCTACATCAGCTATTTTGCTAACATTATCCAACACTCTTAGAAAAAAGGTAATTACTGGGGTCTCTTTCAAATGACAATAATATGTACAGATTAGTTATCAATATGTACTTTTAAGGTCCCTTTTAGAGTTAAATAATGTACAAAGGTGTACATTTTGATAAGTCAACACCACAGTGACATCTTTTTTGTGGAAAAAAAATGTGAAAGTGAACCGCCCACGCATCCGCAAAGTCAAGTCAGGAAAGTCATTTCAGAGGAAGAGCACGTTACATTTTGATTTAGGCTTATGAAAAACGATTTTTTTTCTTGGGAGTAACAAAGCAATGGATTGTTCACAATAACACCAGGAATAGGCATTAAGATACTAAATGGGGTTTCATGTTGACTTTAAATTTGTGGTGAAACACATGTTTGTGCTGTTGCCATAATGAATGAATGAGAGAGTTACGGAAGGGGATGAAATACTCCTTGTCCTTTGAGAACACTTACGGATGCTGTTGTCTTAAAAGCCGTAGGAGGTTCAGAGAGATGAAGAAATACCCACACTGCTAAAGAATTATTCACATGTGCACAAAGTACACACACCATCCTGCGTGCACACATGCACACACTAGCATACACAAAGACACTTTGATTAATACATGGTGTCAGTGGGAGATGTGCAGCACTTGTGAAATGGAGATTCATTTACATAATAAAATCACTGGAATATCACACTTGCACACACTGACAGCATAAAATCACACCAGAGATGGAAAAACGAGAGGGGCTGAAGGGTGAAGAGAGGAAAGGATGATAGTACAGTGAAAGAAATGAGGTAATAAAGGGGATGAGAGGGAAAGAAGTGTCTGATGAGAGCTACTCGATATTTACTGGGCCTAACAACAACGAGCAGGCGCACATACAAACACAAGCACATTTTGCAAGCAGTGAACAAGAATATGGTACACTTTGGTCTCCTGTGACTTTTTTTTAAGGTATTAAGACACTGTCACATATTGTTGCTATAAAGAAGTACACGATAACATGAAATCACAAAAAAAAAAAAAAATTAATAATAAATCCAAAATTTGGAAAAAAATGTTTCAAAATGCAAGGCTTAAAAAATGATGCCTTTACGGTTTCCATGTAAACAACAAAAACGTGAATATGTGATGCATGCATGCATATTACACTGGGGGGAAAAAAGTGTGTTGGATTTACATTATTCAATTGTGTGCATTGGTTCCACATGAGTGAATTGCGTTAAACAAACATAATTTGTTCATGTAACTTTAACATCATGGAATGAATACATTTTTAGTGACCCAATTAAGTATTTTCAGAGTGAATTTGATTTGACTTCCTGCCATGATTCAGACATTCAATTTGATATACTTTAACGTTAGACAACTGAATTATAATACCGCACTAGCGAGCTGACAAACTTTTAGTTAATAAGAGCACACATTAACATCTTAAACGCCAAAGCATTAATAGCTCTTTCTGCAAAGTCATCATTACATTAATTGTATTAGTCCATTGCCTAAGCAAATGCTCCACTCTTCTCCACAATGGTAACCCACAATAATTTAAATTGTTCTAATAATTCCAACATAATTAAATATTAAAATCAATTAAACATAGTCAAGTTTCCCCCTATTCATTTTGCTCAAAAATACATAAAAACACTTTTACATATAAAATAACAACATTTACTTGCTCTTTATTTTGCCATATGCTAATCATGCAGGGAACTAACAAGACCCGCCCAGTTTCAGTTAATGCAAAACAAATCATTCATGTAACACAACACATAAAACAGATTAAGGCCCCGTCCACACGAAGTCAGAGCTTTTCGTATCTAATCTTTTTTTTCCCCTCGTTTCAAGAAATAACCAAGAAGTCCTCGCTGCAGCCTGTAGCACGATGACGTACTGGATCAGATCCAACGCGTACTGGACGCGCATGCGCGGTGGTTTCATTCACAATTCGATGACGTCATATACGCATGCGCAGAAGAGTTTTGGGGACATTGAATGCACAAGAGAGTTTTGCTGGATAGATAAATACTCAAACCGCTCGCGCAAAAATAACGAACATGCACACGCCATCAGGACACACGTTTTGCATTTTTCCTTGAATGTGTAGGCTGGTATTTTAAAGTTCTTTACAGATCGTGTTGCATTGAGGATTAAAATAATAGAGACAATTACTTGACTCATTTTTCCTTCCACTCAACAGTAAGTACGATCAGAATATATAAAAATTAACTGTTTTGTATGCATGTACAGCGAAACTAGGATAATTTAACCATCACATTTATGAAAAGATGATTTATTAACCAATAATTACTTAATACTATTTATCAGTACTACAACTACACAGTTTAGAACATCATCTATATACAATAATGATCATACATTATGACTAGCGCATACGCATTATAAATTAACTCAGAGATCTGTATGAATGACATTGCCATAACGATCCACCATCCAGTACGTGTTGGATCTGATCCAGCAACGTCATCGTACTACAGGCTGCAGCGAGGGGTGTCTCGAAATAACTGCGTCCACACGAGAGCTATGAAAACGACTCAAAACGATGTAGTATGTATGCCAGGCCAGTGTGTGGCACTGTAATTCTCCCACAGAAATACACTAAAAACGGAGAAGAAGAGTTATGGATAGAAGGGGTAAAGCAATGGTTGGAAGTGAGGCACAATCTCACAATAAAATAACAATAAATATTACTACTTAACAGATCTGTTTTATTAACGCCTACATCTACCATGACCCTAATCATACCCTTATAATAATGCAGATATGGTAATTAAATGACGCGATATTGATGTGCGCATGTCCAGTGCCCGTAGTTGTATCCCTTAACTCTTTCACCGTGCTGGACGTAGTGTGATGACAACACCGTTTCAGAAAATATACGGATCCGCTGTACACACGAAAACGGAAGATTGTCGTTTTCAGATTTATCCACTTTGGGAACCTGTTTCAAAAAAATATCGGATTCATGCTTCCAAAAGGCTGGATCCGTGTGGAAGGAATGTTGATACGGTACAAAATTTAATCGTATACAGCTAAACACGCCTCTGTGTGGACGGGGCCTAAGTTTGACTTCAGTTTGATTTATATTTAAGTGGATTGAACAAAATCAAATTAAGTTTGGAAAAATTTTGCAACAGTGCAACAGTGAGTTGTTTTAACCCAATGGTTGAGTTGTTTTAACCCAATGGTTGAGTTGTTTTAACCCAGTGGTTGGGTTAAATGTTGCTTAAGGCAACCCAATTGCTGGGTAAGAACAACTCAACCATTGGGTTAAAACAACTCAACCCAACTTGGGTTGTTTTTAACCCACCATTTTTTAGAGTGTAAAAAAGCAATTGTGTTGTCACATGTGTTTTCTATCTGTTGTGTTTCCCCCTTTACTTCCTGGTTTCGTTTTAGTCACATGTTCCTTTGTTCTGAGTTTCCCGCCACTGTTCAGTCCCCTCGTTAGCTTTAGTTATGTCAGCTGGGTCTAGTCATCTGTCCCCCTCGTTCCCCCTGTCATCAGTGTGTGTTTTTAGTTCCCTCGTGTTCAGTCCTTTCTTGTCCGGTCTCCGTTATACTACCTGTGATCCCCATGTGGTGTGCATGTTTTGTGGAAGTCTTGGTATCCTCATCATTTGTACTGCAACACCATAACATGTGTTGCTTTAGCTCATTTTAATTAAGCAATGTGAACAAGCAGTATATTTTTTTCTTTTTTTTTCGTCCAGATATTTTAAAACAGATTTTTTTTTTTTTTTTTTTCAGATCTGTGTGAACAGGATCGGTTTGACACTGTTGTCTGTTTTTACATAAAACATTGTCAAACAAATGAAATCAATCAATAATCATCAATAGTTGTTACATGGGCGACGGTTTGCCCTTGTGGTCGAATCAAACAGAGCTACTATAGCTCAAATTGCTCATGAAGTTATTGCTAGTACTGATGGAAAGGTGTAAGAATACACAGTGCATTGCAGTTTGTTGGATATGGGGTTGCATAGCCACAGATCAGTCAGGGTGCCCATGCTGACCCGGTTAACCGCCGCAAGCACCAACAGTGGGCATGTGAGAATTAGAACTGGACCACAGAACCATGGAAGAAGTTGGCATTGTCTTATGAATCATATTTTCTTTTACATCACGTGGATGGCCGGGTGCGTGTGCGATGCTTACCTGAGGAACACATGGCACCAGGATGCACTATGTGAAGAAGGCAAGCTGCCAGTGTGATGCTTCGGGCAATGTTCTGCTGGGAAACCTTGGGTCCTGCCATCCATGTGGATGTTTCTTAGACACGTATCACCTACCTATGCATTGTTGCAGTACCCTTTCTTGGAAACAGTATTCTGTGGTGGATGTGGCCTCTTTCAGCAGGATAATGTGCCCTGTCACATAGCAAAAATAGTTCAGGACTGGTTTGAGGAGCACAATGAGTTTGAGGGTGTTGACTTGGCCTCCAAATTCTTCAGATCCCAATTGAGCACCTGCGGGATGTGCTGAACAAATACGTCCGTTCCATGGAGGCCTCTCCTCACAACTTACAGGACATCTAGGTGCCAGATACAACCTTCAGGGCTCTATTGGTGTCCATGCCTCATCGCTGTTTTGACAGTAAAAGGGGGACCACACAATTTTAGGAATATTAAGTCATAATTGTATTCCATTCCAATCCTCATTCCATTTTCTAATTCTTTTGCAAAAATTGTGTAGATATCTAAATGTCATGGCCACAGATGAACAATTTGTTCCCATGTTTTATTAATCCATTCCCTTGTTTTATCTAAATCCTAGCCATGGTTTAACTCAATTACTACGAGGAAAAGAATGTGGCCACAATTTACCGGAATTATTCCCTGAATTATTAATATTTTCTTGACCTCCTGAGAAGGTTAAGCATCTCCTTTCCCAGATGTTTTTTTTCCTACCATATTAGTGGAAAGTACCTGTTCTTTCAACTGTAATATTTTATTCAGTTTTATATTTTGTCAGCTCAGATTTCTGCTGTACTTTCCTTGGTCTCTGTTCGAAATCAGTGGTGATGTATGAGAGAAGTAGCCAGGTGAGACTAACTGACCAGAATGCTGTTCAGTTCTCCTATTGACTAGTGGTCATGGGGCTCTTTCTTCATCCAAAGTACTATGTCTAAACATTATTGATGGCTCCATGAGGACTGAACGACTGTTTCAGACCACCATGTGTTCTGCACAATGCACAATACTGCTTCTGAGTACTATGCTAATCATATACTTTTGACATTTTATAACATTAATGGCATTAAATACTGTAAAATGTGCTATGCAGTGTACATTTTTCCATCTGATATTTTAGCTTGAGATCTTGCAATAAGCAAATTATTAATGTAAGATGCATTAGTTAATGCATTCACTGATTTATTAAAATCTGGATTAACTTCATGTGTGCTTACATGACTCATTTTTTTCATGCCTGCTGTGATGAAACATCAAGAATGCATTGAATGTATTATGTAGTATATTTTACTCTAACTGTAACTTAAAGCAGCAGCAGCAACAACAAAAGATAAAATTATACAAAATAATTATATTATACAGTCATGGGAAAGCTATATTGCTTGCAATTTGCCCATTACTTAGCTGATGTGAGACTAGTTAATGGATATTTGATTACATTTACATTTATTCATTAAGCAGATGTTGTTATGAAAAGTGACTTACAAAGGTATAATGCTACAAAAAATGTTAGCAGCAAGCACAGGAAAAATAGAACTGTAAATGAAATAAATAATTGTTTGTGATTAATTTAAAATGTTTCGTTAGTTATTCTCTCATTTTTAATTTGACAAAAATATATAAATATAAATTGCAATTTAAAAAATAATAACTCGCCTCTAAAATATTTTGTGATTAATATTGTGTTTTTTTTTTGTTAATTAATCTCAGATACTTTATGAGCCTAAACTAAAAAATAATAATCATTAATAAAATAAAATAAATAAAACTGTGTTTTTTTTTTGTTTTTTTTTTTAAATGTCCTTTTAAATTGTACATTCAGTTCTAGGGCATTCAGTTGCTCTTCGGAGCAAATAAAGGATACAGTGTGTCATAATTATTAAACGTCCATTAATGTGTCAGAACCATATAGTCATCGCTTGAGGTCATTTGCAAGACTCCCTCTCTCCATCTCTATCTCTCTCTCATCCCTATTGTTTTCTGTCTTTTCCATCCTATACAATAAAGGCATAAAAGGCCAAAAATATAACTTAAAAAAGAGAACAATTAATGTCCATTAAAGATCGTGATTGAAAATGTGTGCACCTCTTGATGGAAATAATATCACAACATTTGTTTCCATCAAGAGGAGCATCATTTTTTGGTCTAGAACTTGTATTGACAATGCAAAACAATCCAGCACCAACCCAGACTCCTAGAGCCATAACATGTGCATAACAGGAGGGTGAAAGTCTTGACTAGCGGAAGAAGAGACCACCAGGGCAATGCAGACGGTGCAGGACACCACCAGCACAGCCCAAAGACGTTCAATTCTGGACTCAGAGGTGCCGATTCATGTGTAAAAAATAATTCTTCATGCTCCCTCCAAACCATTCTTTCACAATTTGAGCCTGATGCATCTTGACATTGTCATCCTGGAAAATGGCCATGATGTGTCTTCCTCATGGTTGTTTAACGGGCCCCTATTATGCTATTTTAAAGTTTCCTAATGTAGTTTTGGAGGTCACCTTCAACAGGTTTACATGCATTACAGATGAAAAAAACGTTTTCATGTTCTTATATATAGTACACGTTCAATGATTTTTAAACAACTAGTTTTCAACTAGTGGATGCCATTTCCGCATGTTTTCAACTCGTGCGTGGGGGATGGGAGATCACACTCACAGCACTCAGCTGGCAGCTGCAGCCTCAGGCATTGATGTAAACGGTGCGGCCAGTAGAGCAAAGTAAGTCTTTCAACTTCTCAAACTAATTCCTATGAATGCGGTGTGCGCTGTGAATCTATGCCGCAGGCGCGTTTACCTCAGCTCTCATCACGAGCTCATCCATGACTGTCAATATATCTGACTCCTGCAGCGTTTTAGGCTGTGAGACTCCCTCAGCGGCTAAATCACATATTGAACAGACACGTTCAGTTTTTAATTGTAGTGTCTGTTGTCTAACTGAACTGATTTTATGAAAATGAATGCAGTCGCGGTGGGAAAGTGATCAGTGATTCAGTAATCTAGTAGCGGTGGCTTTGGGAGTGGCCTCGTAGGGCAGCGAAGCATTCTGGGAATTGTTGTCTTTCATCCCCATGGAACAAAAATACATTTTCTGTCTTTTCTCAGTCTAGAAAGCACCAAATATATAATTGATAAATATTATTTATCATTTACTACATTAATGTATCATTTACTACATTAATGACCCAGTTTAAATAGATTCATCTTCCCAGCGCTGAAGAACTCCTTTAATGTCGATTTTTTTAATCAATAATGGGCCTCACCGGAAGTTAGAATCTATGACGAAACATTGGAAGAACTAGATATTCAACCCGAACCTTAAGCAGGATGTTTCTCAGTTATACTACTCAGCTTGAGGTACATTATGAGATGTTTCAACTGTAATTCCTTAGCATTAAAGGGTTACCAAAAAATGAAAATTCGCTCATTATTTACTTACCCTAATGTCGTTCGACACCCGTAAGCCCTCCGTTTTATCTTTGGAACACAAATGAAGATATTTTTGTTGAATAAAAGCCCCTAAAGACGTCTTTACAAAGCCCATCTCACTGAGTCTGTACAATAATTATATGAAGCGACGAGAACCGTTTTTGTGTCGGTTATCCCAAGATAAAAAAACAAAATAACGATTTATGGGCCGATTTCAAAACAAAGATTTGAACCAGCGTATTAATCAGTGTATCGATTCATGATTCGGATCACCAATGTCACGTGATTTCAGCAGTTTGACACGCGATCTGAATCATGAATCGTGACGAACGACATTAGGGTAAGTAATTAATGACAATTTTCATTTTTGGGTGAACTAACACTTTAACAAGTGTGCATCCATCAACAACATTTGTCTTCACGTCACAAGAAAATGGCTTGGGATAAGTTTAAAAAACATTTAAATGACTTAAATGAGACAAATAACTTTATATGCGGCTATCAGATTTAAAACTTTGCAGGATGTTTTCATTCACTTTAAACTATGGTACACACTACATGAAGGTCATTTTCAAAAATCCATAATAGGTGCACTTTAAGAAATGAAAAGCTACACACTCCATCAGTTAGGGTTAGAAGAACTGTGGCCAAACATATAACATAATAATCAAATTTGATCATAGACTCTTAGATATTTGCTTATTTATATCCAAACAGCGACTTTTCGTTTTTTGCCGGGTAGTGTATATTTCACCACCTTGTCAGTAATTTTTATCAGGGAATTTCCAAAATTGCCCATTTGTTTCAGAAATCCCCATTGATTGGCATGACACATAAGAGCTCTGATTGGCCGCAGTGTTTCCCACCGGCATTATGAACGGTTGATATTAATGTCTGTCATAGTAAGGCAGTTACTGTAGTACCCATGAACAAACAGACTATGGGAGTGTGAAATATGAGCCTATTTACGAAGGAAGAGCCCAGGGCTGTGACTTAACATAAGCACCCTGTTTCAATCTCTGTTCACCTGGAGATCAGCCCCCAGCAGGGCTTTAACTAATACACCTGTCACCCCGTTTCACACCCACACGTACACACAAACCCACATACACAGTCTCGCTATGTGTCTGTATCTTTTTCCTTTTGTTTTCTCATTCTTTCATGTACAAAGACCCGCGCACCTGGTCTAGGAAAGCTCCCCCGACTCTAATTAAGATTTCACATCTGCTATCAAGAAGTGAGACGTGAAGTCACTGACTTGACACCGCAAACACATACCAACTCACACACCTGTATGCGACAGGAAAGGAGAAAATGCTTTCAATGTGCCTGACTAAAAAAATGGATTAAAGGTGGGGTTACATTCGTTACATCAGTTGTCTATTGTCAATAGTGTGAAGCACAGCTCACACTGCAGTCACTATCAAACCAAGCCGCTTTCTGTTGGTCAACGTGGTGAATTCTATATAAAAAAATATTCCGTCTTCCATACGCATGGCAAAATCAGTCACTTCATTCAAAAATACTCATATCTGCATGAGCAATTAATCTTATGATAAAAAAAAAAAAAATTCTTCCTCCTCTATTTTTCTCTTTTCCCTCCCTATTCTGTTTTTTGCTACTCTGAGTAATATCTAAATCTTTGTATTTAGGGCATTTTTTTAATTTATTCGCCTCTTCTTGAAAGATCGCTTCCTGTACTCCTCCATTGTAAGTCGCTTTGGATAAAAGCGTCTGCTAAATGCATAAATGTAAATGATAAAAAAATAAAAATAAAAAATAAATAAAAAAAACTTCTAATACAAAAAATGAGTGGGAAAATATTTCGCCCTCACATGAAATTCATGACCATGTAGATTTCTTTTTAAAAATTACTGTATTTTGCCCAAGAAAATTCAGCTAACAATGGTAAATGTGGCCACAACTTTAAAGTGTGGTCACATTAGCAAAATTTAGCAAAAAAATGTCTTTTGTCATTAATGATGATGAGATACTTAGCTCGCAAGACAAGATGGATTATGACTGAAAAAATAGTCTGCAGGTGAATTTTTTTAAATGTTAAATCATATTGTAATGAATGTCATTTCAGTTTGAATTGTCATATGCATTGAAAGACAACAATATAAAATACAGTACAATGTTACTACAAGCTCAACTGACTGGCTTTTCTCCTGTATGATTTCACACAGTCTATTCAGACCTTGCTTTATATGAATTACAAGCTTCTAATGTGACCACCTAATTGAACTCCTTTCCACAAATTGAACATTAAAAAAGTATAAATAACAAAAATAAATAACACAGTTTTGTCTTAGGGTGCTTTCACACTTGATTTGATTGACTGAACCAAACCCGAGGTCAAAATGAATAGCGTTGCTCATCTCACTTTTACATTTTGTTTTTGAACCGTTGATTTTGTTACCAAAGCTTCAGTATGTAGTGGCACTTGCGTCTATCTGTGGCGCGAACGTACTGCAAATGCTCCAAAGGAAGCTGAAGACGAGCAGAAATTAGATCCACAGCTCTACTTGCAGTAAGTCAGTCACGCTTGTCAGGAAATTGAGTGAAACACACACAAACACACTTTAAAAAAAAAAAATCATACATCATTAATAGCAGTTGACTTCCGCAATTTAGTACGACTGCGTTCACATCAGCAGCAAACCATACCAGAGTTCACATGAACCGTACCCCAGACCACCTTTTTAAGCGGACTTGGGTGCAGTTTGCGGGTGCGCACCCGAGTTATGAAGACCGCGTTCACATCATCCAACCCCCCGAACTCTGACGTCAGTCGAACCCGGGTGCGCACCAAAAGTGCTAGCGTAGGGATAAATACCGGTATATATTTTATTTTAAACGGTACGTTATCATGATTTTGCACATTTCGGTATATGCTTTCCGAAGTTCACCACTAGATGGCAGCGCGCTACCCAAACTGTGCCGAAACAACTGGCAACTGTGACAACAACATAGAAGAACAAAATGGATAAAGCAGTTGAATCTCACTCAAGATGCCCAAAACGAATTAATAAAGAGAGAAGTAGAAGTGAAATTTGTAATTACTTTGCTTATAAAACTGATGAAGAACCATCAAACCTAGCCAAGAAGCATCTGTCACTATCCTCACTTTAAGACTTCTGAAGAGATCGAGTCGCGGGTCAGTGACTCATTCAAACCATCTAATTTAGACATTTATTTTCTTTTTACACTGATCAACGCACATACATAGCCTAACATAAGATCGAATATCACAAAATCTTCAGCTTTCAATTCAACCAATGACATTTAGATTTCATAATATTTGCATGCGTACTATTGCACTATTTACATTCGCGTTAGTCACAACCGACTGTGTTTATGTGAATACTCACTAAAGACGGACATTTTTACATAATTCTGTGTATTTGACTGTTTAAGGAAACTTAATTTGTAATGTGCAAGCTCTAAGTTACAGGCTTGTGTGTGTGACGTTGTTATGAGCTCATATCTCCTGTAACTGTTATTACGAAATGCTATAAAATCGCTTGCATGTTCAAATGATTTCCGTTCTCCATCCCGAAACGAACATGAAATGTTGAATCGGACTATGCAGATTGCTTTAGTGTAGGTGCAATGTCTTTTACCAGAAGCAATTTGCTAATTTTGAGAGATTTTTGCTGCAATTATTTCTCACAAGAAAGTTTCCAAATGACTGATTTGATGTGATAAGCTTTGCTGATTAATTTACTAATAAACATTTGTGGTAATTTTACACTTTATAAACTCAAAACTTGAATAATTGTACTCATTCGCCTGCAATGTACCCCTGCTAATATCAGACTGTGTGGTATCGATTTAATATCGGTACTTCGGTATTAGATTGTGTACCGTACCAATGCCAAAATTGTGGTATCGAGCCATCCCTATGCTAGCATGAAAGCACTATTAGTCTCATGAAGTGCAAACAATAAGTGCAACCATAATCAAAGTACTCTCTGACTATTCAAAGTACAAACAGAGACCAAAACAGAGCTAACAGGTGGTTACAACTACACAGCCCAGCCTAAGATAGTTTTGATATTGGGAGACAGGTTATTGTATGTCGCATAATTTGCGCAGGGTGCTCGCTTTTTACTTTTGCTTTCAAATTCGCAATCATGCATACTGTGAGTATAGGAAGCAGCGTTCTGAGGGCACATTTTATTAAAAACATTTTGGGTCGGTTGTGCAACGAATCCTCCGCCATGGTCTTGTCAATCATCTCGCCTATTTCTCAGTAAACTGTGATTCCTGCTGCACTGTGCAGGGCAGACGTTTGCAATATGTTACAATTGATGTGACCGTTATCCAACTGAATTACATTGGGGGTTTTTTCTATAAAAAGCAAAACCACAGTGGAAAAAGCACAGTTCACTAGCAGTTTTCTGTTGGACAATGCAGAAAATTTGTGTGGTCATTTGCGAAATTTGCGTGTGGAAATCTTCCACCCTTAGTTGAAGTTCCAGATCACACGGATTCCCGTTGAAATGACTGGATTCTGCTGGCGAAATTTTGCAGAGGAACGGTAAATGTGGCCCCCACACCATAATAAAGTTAAAGATAGGATTTAAAAAATAATGTCATGTGTAATTTTTGATGGCTTTATAGTGTAAAATCAAACACCCACTCCATCTGCTAATATCCACTACATCTATCCTCTTCAGATAGATGTTCTCCATTGAGATCACACACTTCATTTACAGCCCTCAGACTTCTGTACCAATTACACCTCATATCAAAAGGCACACGGGCTGACATGTCCTACAAAGAGCCTGATTAAAGCCTCACACAAACACACGCGGATACTCGCACAATTTATTAGGCGGAGGAGCGAAAGGATATTTTACCTCAGAAGATAACATCTCGACTCTTAATGGCCCGCTGAACAATCGCACACACACACACACAGCGTGTGGAGGAATGGCAGGTTTTCATAGCACATCCTGTGGGCTCTTTGACTGGCATGGAAGAATGAGACAGGTTCTCCACTAACAAGCCAACTTATTTTTTTTTTTCTCCTGTCAGATGGCTCTAATATTAATCCGTGGTGCTATGAGACAGGAAACTCCTAGCATGCAATTTCCGTCTGTTTCTTGCAAAGGAGAGATCTTATTGATCAGCGAATGTCTCTGAAAGTGCACGTGGGCGTGCGCACGCGTGTATTATATATTACGTGCATGTCCCTCTCAAGGACGTACTTCAAACGGTAGGCCTGTCAGTCAACTGGCGGCTGGATTAAATTGAAGAATGAGTTTGGTGCCGTTTCCCTTCCTCCCATCCTGCAAACACACACTCAAATGGACATACACCACCGACCAGAAGCCATCCATCAGCACAGCTTTGTTTGCCTGCTATGTTAAATATGTGAATTCCAGCTTCATATTTGTTGTTGTTGTTGGATGTGCTGTTTTTTATCCTTTCCTGTGGTAAACACACAGAATTGGCTTTGGTACCTGAGGTAGGACAACACAGATGAGTGCATAAGAAGGAATTAAATTATGGTGGTTTAATTTAATGAATTATATTATATGCTGCTTAATTAACCAAATTATTTGCTTAAATGAAAATTTGCTGAGGAAAGTCCCCAAATTATAATTATTTAGTTTGTTAATGTGACATAAAAAGGCTAGTATTATATGGACCCACTTTATATGAGCTCAGGAGATATGAGTTACAGGAGATATGAGCTCAGAGGCGGACAGTATTGAAGTATTTTTACTTTCCAAGTAATTTTGTTTTTCAAGTATATGTACTTTATTGGTGTTCTTCTTTGGAAAACATTAACTTCACAAATTCCAAAACATAATATTGTACATTTTACTGCAGTACATTTCATATTGAATATCATGTAATAATAAAATGTAATAATAAAGTAAGAAAAGCACTAAATATTTAATGTAATTAAGGTAAGAAAACTAAAGCTTTTTAATGTAGTGAAGTAAACGTTTTCCAAAGAAAAACACTAATAAAGTATACTTAAAATGTACTTGAGTAGAAAGTAAAAATACTCCAATACTGCCTGCCTCTGATATTAGGTGGCCTTAACTACTATGTACTAACATTTTAGTAATTTGATACAATGCACTTATTGTGTACATGTTGTTACATTGTACTTACATTTTTAAAACGTTTTAAGACCTGCATGTAATTACATCTGTAATACATTTCTGTAGTTACATTTATAATTACACTGTTGACCCTTCCCCTACACCTGATACTACCCTTAAACTTACCCATTCCACCACACCTGCCTATAACTTTACCCGTTTTCTACCTCAATATCAGCTAAAGTGTTTTGCAATACAATATGAACACAATAAGTGCATTGTATTTAAGGCCACCTAATATAAAGTGGGGCCTATAATATAAAGTTTAGTATCTGTAATGTTTTGACAATAATAATGCGAGGCAAGGTGTATTAGACCTTCTTGCATACAAGGAAATAAACAAAGCAATGTGCAAGACACAAAACACCACTAGACAAAAAAAAAAAAAAAAAAAAAAACTGAGGGCAAATACAAAAGATAATGAACTGAATACAAAACAGGTGTGAGATAGCCAAACCAGTGAATCACCATGACAACCAATGAAAACATAAGTAAACATAACAAGAAACACAGGAAATATTGAAGAATCGAGTAAAAGTCCTGAAACTGAAACAATAACAGAGTATGACATTACCCCGCACTCACCTTCCTATAAAGCGACTCCATACCATAACGTGCATTACAGGAGGATGACAGTCTTGACTAACAGATGGAGAGACCCCTGAGGGCAATGGAGACAGTGCAGGACCCCACCAGTGGCAGAGCAGATTCAGCAGGATACACCTAGAGCTGAGGAGACTACAGAGGAACCCACAAGGAAGGTGCAAATGGCCTTAGGAGCCCTCCAGGGTGGAGCAGACGGAACTGGAGAACCCCAGAAGCCATCAAGAGTGATCGGTGGAGGCCTGGGCGGAGTCCGATGGACCAAGACACCAGGTGACACAGAAAGACTTAGAGGCAGAGAGTCCGAGGTGAAGCCAGGGTGCCAGAAGACTGAAGTGAAGCCGGTGGGAGTGAGGACTGAGGAGTAGCCGGAGGGAACATACACCAAGGTTGGAGCTGAAGACTGGGAGGCTTGAAGCATTGTAGCATCACTGGGCTGTGTGAGCAGAGGAGCTGAGGATCCATACGTGACAAGCATAGCCGACACAGATTAAATGGAAGGCTTACATGGAGGAGGAAGGAATGGGAGGGAGGCTAGGTGGGACCATCAGAGATGATGGAGACTTGAGACTGTTCTGAACCATCAGTGGTGATGAAGACTTGAAGCCGGCAAGACCGGCAGAGATGAAAGAGAAGATGAAGAAGACTTGGAGCTGGGTGAGACGAGCGATGAAAAATATCCAGGATGGACGAGGCTGTAGGCTCTGGCTCCGTTGTGGGCATTGGCTCTGGCTCAGGGTCGCTTCATGAAGGCAAGCTTGCAGAACCCAGGTGCAGTTTATTCAAATATTCCAAACATAGAACAAAGGCATGGCTTGACAGAACAAAAAACAAAGACTTGACTTGGCATAGCATGGCAAAATATAAGACTCACCGACATCAGGTAACAACATTAAAGGAAGTGTATAAGATTGTGACCAAAACTGGCACTGCAATCACTTTCAAATGACTGTAGAGCGGTGTATCCCCTTTCCCCCTCCCCCTGACTCGAGGATGCCAGATACAGACTGTTCTCATGAAATGGTGAATGTATGACACGCCAATTCGTATGCCATTTTGGCGTGCTATAAAGACGCATAATCACTTGTTAGCGTGTTTATCAACGCCATTTCATTCTACCCGCCTCCACTGCCCTACCCCTAAACCTACCAATCACACACACAGCCCCTAAACCTACCCATCACACACACAGCCTCTTAACCTACCCAGAAAGTACAAATATCCCAAAAGCGATCAGAACGTTGAGTCCATCCGCCAAAGATTAATAATAAAATTTCAAATATTGCTGCCGGAAGAAACATCATGTCAGGTTTGACAGCATTGGCTGTCGTGTGTCTCGTGACCAATTGCGTCATTACGTCAGCTTTGATTGTAAAATGCCATTGGCTCTCGTGTGTCTCGTGACCGATCTCATTCTAAACTTGTCGTCTTGTGTATCATTTAAATCAGAGATATTAACAAGTGCGTGTGTGTTCTGTTCACGAAGGGGCGCGATCATCATTTCAAATAAATTTCAGACTAAAACATTAATATCAACTCTGTTCTTCACATGAAGATATCGTATGACTTCAGAAGACTTGGAATGCAACATGAGTTAATACTTTTATACTGTTTTTTTAATCCGTTTTTGCAATAAATAACTGTGACTGTACATTTATTTGGATGTTACTGTTATGTGTTTTATATTGTTGAGAGTTGGTAGGGTTAGGGTAGGAGTGGAGTTAGTTACTCCAAAATATAAAATTACGCTATAATAATAATAATTATTATTATTATTATTATTATAATATTAAACTTTATTTTATATAACGCCTTTAAATGTTACATCTCAAAGCATTTTACATAAAAATATGAATTGAAAAATGCACATAACATTGCAGGCAGTAAAAAAAAAAAAAAAAAAAAAAAAAAAGTATATATATATATATATATATATATATATATATATATATATATATATATATATATATATATATATATATATATATATATTAAATATAAATATTAATTCTGTGAGATCAGGTTGGCAGAATCACATGGCGTAGACATACCCGCGGAGATGATGGTTCGCTTAGGTGTAGACATACACGTGGAATCACACGGCGTAGACATACACACGGATAGCTCAAAATGCATACAGATAACACGCCACTTGCCTTTAGAAAGTGGTGTGTATGTTTACGCAAAGTCATGATGTCATGTTGGCCAGATGCAGGATCCAGAAGGAATGTTTGTAGCTGCAGCTGTGGTAACTGCAGATCTGGCAACCCGGATGCCGAAACACTGCTGACTTTGTGATTGGTAGATAGGTGAAGGGTGGAGCTTCAGGCCAAAACACAACATGACAACATCAACATCAGTTGAGGGCTGCAACAACAACTTTTAAATGACAATTTCCTGGCCGGACTACTGTTGTCAGTGATAAAAATTTGAAATTAACATGATTTCTTAATGTCTAGTGACATATCAGGGCCCTTTAATGAATAAGTGAAACATTTCTTACATACAGTTCCTTTAAATAACAGACAAGGGGACAAGGGAAACATGAGGATTTAAATACACTGAACAAATGTGGGAATGCAGGGACACCTGCGAACAATGATGAAACAATGAACCAATGAGAACATGACACAAGAACACATGACGGCATGGAATCACATGACAACCAGGAAACCTGACAGAGAACGGGACAAACTGAGAAACTTGACAGTGAACATAATACAAGAACATGAAACATGCTGGGCTGGATGGATTCAGAAGGGTGGGTGGGATGAACTGCCAGTACTGAGTTAGAGGATATCTTTCTCACTCTCGCCATATGTGGACGTATTTCTAAACCCTGGTCCTGGAGGACCCCGATTTTGAAAGTCTCCTCTGTCTGACTGGTCCTGGAGTTTCTTCTAATGAGCTGAATCAGGTTGAAAAAGGCGTTTTAGATTACGGAGACACACAAAAAATGCACTGTTCAGGGTCCTACTGGAACATGAAACGCAGGAAATAGTCAAAACAAAAAAGTCATTGAAAATGAAACACAACATGACAATATCAAACTAGATTATATATATATATATATATATATATATATATATATATATATATATATATATATATATATATATATATATATATATATATATATATATATATATATATATATATATATATAGGGGCCAAAAAAGACTTTTAAAAATATAGATCAATACCAACCAAGGCTGCATTTATTTATTACAGTAATATTGTAAATATGTGTTAAAAAAAGTGCTGCTTTATTTATTTATTTGTGGAAACTGTGATTTAAAAAAAAAACTATTTTATGGTTACAAAATTCAAAAGAATGTTTGTTTTTTATTTGAAAACAACATTTTATATAACATTATAAATGTTTTTACTGTCACTTTTGATCATTTTAGGTCCTTGCTGGAAAACATTTACTGACCCCAAACATTTGAATGATACAGTTGTCCTTGTCACACATTACATGTGGAGTTATAACAACAGATTATGCATAACTACATGCAACTAATCCTATAAAAAACCTAATAATACCCCTAATAGTAAGTAAACTTAGTTAATTAATATTACTTAAATGTATAATTACACTGTAACAAGGACACCTTAAAATAAAGTGTGAACATTTGTTTTAATATCATAAGAGCATTGTATCATATGATTAGCCTATAACATAATAGTTCATAATAATAGTGGATGGGTTGTTTTTCGATTTGAAAAATTATATATAGAAAAAAAATGCCAAATTAAAGGGTTAGTCTACCCAAAAATGAAATTTATGTCAAAAATAAATCTTGACTCACAGTTTGACTCACCCTCATGTCATTCCACACCCGTAAGACCTCCATTCATCTTCGGAACACAGTTTAATATATTTTATATTTAGTCCGAAAGTGTGTAAACACACTATACTGTCCATGTCCAGAAAGGGAATGAAAACATCATCAAAGTAGTCCATAGACATCAGTTAGTTCATTAGAATCTCTTGAAGCATCGCAAATACATTTTTGTCCAAAAATAACAAAAACTACGACTTTATTCAGCATTGTCTTCTCTTCCGGGTTTGTTTTCAATCCTCAAATAAAGATTCAAACGGCCATGATTCAGTGGATTGATTCATGATTCGGATCGCCAAAGTCACGTGATTTCAGCAGTTTGGCAGTTTGACACGCGAGCCGAATCATGAATCAATACGCTGATACGGAGGTCTTACGGGTGTGGAACAATATTAGGTTATTAATGACATAAATGTATTTTTGGGGTGAGCTTCTATTCATGCAGAGTTTGATTAATGCAGTCATAACTGTTTATAGTTTATATGATGTATTTTGCACTGCTGCACGATAATATTTCTATTTTTACCAGCAATATAATTTATGATCAGATTCTTGTGATTATTTGTTTTAATTAATTACGCTAAATTAACATGATAAATTGACTGTTCTAGTGTAAAATCATATCTGTCTCAGAGGCTGAAAACAATCTCAAATTAACCATCAAAAGAAAGCGTATCAGAACTACATAAATGAATGCACACAACCATGCCTTTGTCTTATTGCCTGATGTTTATGATGGTTTGAGAGCGTGTAGGGGTGAAACAGAGAGATGATGATTGAGCTAATGATGTACCGTGAGCAGCTAGCACAGTGAATCATTACCATATGAGTATATCAAGGCTGTATGTAATGACCTTAGCTGTAGAGTGAGAGAGCTGGTCGGAGACAGCACTGAATCATCACCATCACTGCCACAAACAACTCGTACCTCTAATAAATAGCTTTTATAATCACACCTCCCTCCCCCTCGCGTCCGCTTCATCTATTTTTCCATTCTACTGTTGTTTTTGCTAGCTTCTTTCCTTAGTCATGCTCTAAGGCGCTATCTAGCCACAGTAAAGCGCAGGAGCATTTCCGGTGCTCTCTGGCTCTAAGGGATAATGTTCTGCATGGCGACTCCAGATGCAGGAAGTGCAGGTGGCTCTCGGGCGGTGGTGATTGATTTCCATGCGCAGAGAAAGCGGCTCATATTCCCTGATGCGCCCTGACAGGACTTCCTAAACACCCCCTACGCACACACACACACATTTTCACACATACATTTTAATCTGCGAGAGACGCGTTTAGCGGAGCGAATCTGTCACCTCCACCACTTCATCATCGTCTTCTTCCTCACTATGGTGAAAGATCAAGCGGTTTTACCACACCTACGGACTACACTGTTAAAAAAAATATTTTAAAAATAAGTTACCTGGTTGCCTTAAAATTTTGAGTTCATTGAAATTAAAAATTTGAGTTAATACAATGAACCTTTTTGAGAATCGACAACCTTAATTTAAATATTATTAAAAGATTTTTGTAAGCATATTGGGTAATTGTGTGTTTTATTTATTTTTATTTGTGCTATTTTTATGATTTTTTACATTTTTTTATGTGGCTCAGATATAATAATATTTTGAGTTTCTATTTATTAAACCAATTTACATAATTGTATCAACAATTTTTTTATTTTATTTCAATAAACAATTTTTTAAGGCAACCAGATTACTTACTTTTTTACGTTAAACCAACAAAAAGTTTTTACAGTGTAGGCTTTAACTAGCATGACAAGCCAGACCCACATCAAGATGTTTGGTCTGGAAACTCACCATTAACAGGGCTCAATCCGAGGGGCGGATAAACGGTTGTCTTTCAAACTCCCTCTGCACGCGATAGGATACGGTACACAACCAACCAGAGCAACGAAGGTGAAACGGAGCTCGTTGATAGATTAAACATTCGCCGTATCCGGTTGGCAAAACTCTGAACGCATCTTCCCTTTTTAAGAATGACTTCAGTGCCGTTCTTTGTTCTTTTCTCAGAGAAAAGCTTAACTCCAAGTCTTCCAGAGTTGTGGTCAAAGCTGATTCGATAGACCGCCGTTCGCCAGTTTCTGTGTTAACACGCAAGTAACTCGGCTGTCGTCATTATGTTAAGCCCCGCCCACCGACTCTATACACGATGTGATTGGCCCGACCAGTGTTTGGTGTTTACAGCTCAGACGTGTATTGAGAGATGCTAGACGACACTCGCGGGCAGATTAGATTTGCTGCCGCTAGGGTGCGTCTAGATTTCTAGGCTAGGCTTTAACCCTAGGTACACTCAAAAAATGACTGTATGATGCTGTTCACTTTATTTAAGCAACTCATCTTGTTTTAACATCATTATATCAGGTTTCTGGTTCAAATATAATTGATTCATGTTATATTGACTTAAAACCGTTACTCTTTGACATAACTTGATGTTTTTTTTGTTTTTTTAAATAACATGTTTTAATCAAGTAACCCAAACAAACAGGACTTTCACTTGCCATAATGTTTTGCAAAGGGGCTGAATTCAGAGATTAAATGTTTAAATAAAGTACTATTTTGTCCATTTTTAACAAGATGGGAAAATGGAGAGGCTTTTTAATGTTTAATGTTCTGTTATGTTGGTATTTAAAAGTGTGTGTTATGTTAGTGTTTTTGGAGGTTACCATTGTGGTGAAGCGTAGAGCATGTGCTTGGGGTGAGGATCAGCTTATAACAATTAAAGTTGTTTAAATAATAAAAACCAACTACTTTGGGCATTCCATGGATGGAAAAAAATCCCTATTCTGGTTTAACAATAATATTTTGTAAAAGATTTTCTTGTTAGATAACTTTTGTAAATAAACTGGTTTACTTGTTATGGTTATTGTTTGTTGTTCATTTTAGAATAATTGAACTTAATAGTTATGGACAAAATTATGAATGTTAACCTGATTCAAGTAAATTGCATTGAATTAACCTTACATAAAAAAATTTAACTTTACTGAAATAAACCATGTTAATTAAATTAAACATAAACCAGTTACGTGGAACCTGTTGACATTTAAAAATTAAGTAAATCCAACATATTTTTTTCAATTGTAATAAAAAGATCTGGTCCAATATCTGGTCCTTTTTTATCTTAAAAAGGAACTGTGAATGTGTTAATGCATTGCTGACAAAAAAAAAAAAAAAATACTGTATGAGACTAATCGCAAATTATTGGCATCAGATTGCTGAATCTAGTGACAGCTTCATTTGACAGCTTCATTTCATCAGTGACCGGAGGCTATTTATATGCTGCCTGAAGTATCGATTTAGTACCCTGAATTGGTACCAGAGCCAAAAATGTTGGTATTGATCCAAGGCTACTCCAGACAGCAGTTAGCATCTCTGCAGGCATTGACTGGGCTTTACTTTTGTTGCATTTGCAGAACTTTGGCAAATCATTTGGAACTTAATAAGGGGGCTCTATTGACGCATTATGTCAAATTCAATTAATAATTTTAATTGCCAGACCTGGCTCGTAAGCAGAGCATGATTATTTTTATAGCACTGAGAGATGTTTTTCCAAACCTGTTGTTATGGGGCTTTGGTTTTAAATTGGAAACAGGTGGTTCATAATTACACAAATAAAAGATCATTGTTCTAACTGTTATTCATCCAATTATGAACAAAATATGATTTGATGACACGTGATGCTGTGATAATAGGGAATGTGGTATTCGGAGCAGCTGGAACAGAAATAGTGACAAGATTCAGCTTTACTCTTTCCAATTATAAACAATATATGGAAACGCATTGTTCAGGTTATATTTGGCCTTAGTCTCTATATGTTGCCCATGTATTTATGGATGCTTTGCAAACGATACGCTGTGCTTTATGCAATCAGAAATCAGCAGCGCTCAGTAGAGTAGATTACACATTAAAATGATATATAATAGATACAAGATAACCATGAATAATATAGAAAATGTAGTAAATAATGCATGATGCGGAAGGACAGTTTCATCTCTTGGCTCGCATTACACATCTTGAATTTCTCACTCGATGGCGTGTGAGTTATTGGAAATGTATATGTAATGTACCATGTGTATGTGGTTTGAATTTCATCTTCACGTTGAGACACCATGCGGTTTAACCCGACATCATAACTGTGTTGCGGAAGTGACTTGGAAATTCAGCTATATTGTAGCTGTAGCCATACCATAAAAACAATACAATACATGGTACTGTATGAAATTCTGCAATTAGTCCATCTGACACAAATATGTTTTTCCAATTTGAAGTTACGGGACTTATCTAAATTACTCCCTACAATATTAGCCTGAGACAATGGGGCTTCTGGTTAAACACAGAGCTTATTTCATCATAATCAAGTGTCTCTGTGAGTTTGTGTTCAAAGGAATCTAAACATAGCCTAGCCTAGATTTATTGCTCGACGTGGTTTCTTAAAGCAGTACAACTGGGATATCCAAATTTATTGATATCTGCTTTGCCATTTTCAAATTCAACTCCGCAAACATGCACATCTACCCAATTACGTCCCAGTAAAGATAACATTGTGAGCGGGACTGACTGGAAGTGATAAATCATAGTAATCTTCATTTTGACAAGCATATGGCAGATAGACTGTAAAAAACATATGGACGTAGTGTCCATGATGCCACCCATAGGATTCCGATAAGCCGTTCTGAAGCTTAAAGTAGGGGCGAGCTGGGCGTTGCCATCTTGTGAGCGAGTCATTGCGCGTCACGCCCGGATAACAGAAAATGGGCAAAAAGGTGGGATGTGGGCGGAGCTTAGGTGATGCAATGACTATAGACGGTGGATAAATGGCTATCCACATGTCACTGAAAGTAACCACGCCCTTAATTATGCAGAACTTTAAGGCTTTATATAAATTAAACGAATGAGTTATAAAAATATTCACCCCCTCACAGTTGTCATGAAACGCAGGCTGTAAACATGTTTTTTTTTTTCTGCTGTAAAGTGAGGAATTTTAACATGGGGCTCAATGAGATTCTGTACCCTTCTGGAGCCTGTCCCTAGTGGCCAGTTGAGGAATTGCAGTTTACATTACTTCCGTATGGGCTCCAAGAAAGATCTCGGGAGGTTGCCTTGGTATGGCCTAATGTCGAGTTCAGACTGCATGATTTTAAAACTCATTGGGTCACTGCTATTTTCACACTGCATGACTATCTGGGCAAGCATTCAATCACTGCTGTGTTCACACTGAACGATGGATTGGTGACAGGGGGTTTCACACTGCATGACTGTACAAGAGCAAGAATCACAGACAACTCTGTCCCGTCCGCAAACTACGTTTCACAACCAAACACACGCCATGACTCAGACCGGAGTACTCGCGTGAGACTGGAATTGTTATTGAAAGTTATAGACTGCAGAAAGCTTGAGATCCAAATTGTCTGTGCGTTGATTTGCAGTGAGAAGCAGAAAAAGAAAAAACATTGTTAAGGAGGAAATGGTTGGGTAGTCGCCAGGATCAAGGATTGTGTTCTGCAAAGAGAGCTGGAGGTAAATAAATCATTTAATAAATCGCGGCTGGTCAAGCGAATGTTCGTACTTTTGTTTCTGTTTGATATAATTGTAAATACATATATTACAATCTGATATTCTAGTCTATAACTCCTCTCCGAACCTCCCACTGCCCTGTCTCTTGCGCTTTCGTTTGCTGTAGGTTATCACCGATGTAATTTTCAGTCAGAATAGTAAACAATATATATATATATACTGTAGTTGTAGTGTCCGTGATGCCATCCATAGGATTCTGAAGAGCAGTTAGCAAAAGTAAATTTACTTTTGTGCCTGAGGTGGTTCGCTTATGTAACAAATTTGGTTAATTTATTTATTTATTTATTTATTTATTTATTTATTTATTTATTTATTTATTTATTTATTTATTTATTTATTATTATTATTTATTTATTTTGTGTGTGTGTTTTGAATGTTTGAATGTATATGTGTTAGTGTTAAATGTGAAGCACCATGTGAGCCTAAACTAATTGCCCCAAGGGGATAAATAAAGCTCTAAACAAAAAAACAAAAAAACTAAAGTAGGGTCGAGCTGGCCGTTGCCATCTTGGCAGCTCGTCATTGCGTCACTCCCGGATGACTGGAAATGGGCAAAGAGGTGGGACGTGGGCGGTGCTGAGGTGATGCAATGACTAATAGACAGCAGACAAACAGCTATTGGGTATGCAGAACTTTAAGGCTTTATATAATGTAAACAAATGAGTTATAAAAAAATCACCCCCTCACAGTTGTCATGAAGGGCAAAATTAGCTGTATAGATCAAAACCACAATTTGTACCAGGCTGTAAACATGTTTTTGTTTTGTTTTTTCTGCTGTAAAGCGGGGCATTTTAACATGGGGCTCAATGAGATTCTGCTCCCTTCTCCCATTGACCTGTCTCTAGCGGCCAGTTGAGGAATTGCAGTTTAAAGGGGGGGGGGGGGGGGTGAAACACTCAGTTTCAGTCAATCTCATGTCAATCTTGAGTACCTATAGAGTTGTATTGCATCCTTCATATCTTCGAAAAGTCTTTAGTTTTATTATATTTATAAAAGAAAGATAGGCTGTACCGAGTCTTTCCGAAAAAAAATTGAGCGGCTGGAGGCGTATCGTGTGGGCGGAGCTAAAGAATGACGAGCGTGCACAATACCGTGACGTCCTCAAGCGTGGAGAAAAAAACGCTACCCTAAATCAGATTCAACTAATACAGATATGATCCAGAATCAGATCCGGAGGCTGAAATAAATTGAACAGGGGAAGCAACAACATCAGGATGTCCGTCTCTGTGGTATGTACTGTATTTAGTGGTCTGTCAACATTTTTGTGTGTTTACTCGCAGTTTAGGAGGACATGATTTGGTTTATGGACTATTGCATGCGACTAAACCTTAGCAGTAGCAAGCAAAATGGTTTTGCACGTCAGACTAGTGTAACGTTATACATAGAACAACAATGGAGTAACCGTTAGCGCATTTGAATGAAGAAGCACGCTCTGTGAGAACGCTAGGTTTATGTTTGGGTGGTTTTACAGTAAACATGCTCCATTGATAAATTAACTGACGTTATACACGATCGTGTTGTTTACTGATGTTTACTTACGCGACGATAGCCAACAACATAGACATTTGAAGCAGTTTTACTCACCGCCTGCTTATAAAGCACGACCGTGAACCTTTATCATCACCGCTTCATCAAAAACACACTTCTTTGGTAACTGTTGATTTGGTGAAGTCCTGTGACAGCAGTGACCGTGGGGATCCACTTTTGCGACGCAACCGAAGCGTACAAGGGCCTTCAACGGCCAGCTCGTCTCTGTACTTTAGGCTTCAAAACTTCACTGCAGAATCCTATGGGTGACATCATGGACACTATGTCCATATTTTTTTACAGTCAAAAGTATTATCATTTTAACTACAGACTTTTGTAAAAAAAAAAACAATAAAAAAAAAAATGGGCCAGTTTGTTTTTCTTTCATAAAAGGCACAATATGTAAGATTTTTTTGATTAAAAACATTAGAACAATGTTATATATTTTGTTGACCTGTAAAATTGTAATATTGTTTACCAACAATGTTTGAATCCAGATAAATCAGCTAATTTAACCAGTTATGGACTGGGTCCTTGTGCCACCTGTCAGTGACTTCATATATGCGAAACCATGGAAAACCAAAAGGCGCTTTAAGTAGGCCCGAGCACCGATGGTGTTAGGACCCAATTGGAATTGCTCCATTAATAGTATGTATTTTAATAATTTGAATATACGTTTATCAACAGAAAAAGAATCATAGTTACTGTATACGCTCAACGCGGTTCATCTTTAGAGACCACTATTTTGTCAAGTGGCTAACATAGCATTATCAGAGAGAGCTTTCTTCTCCATTATAACATACACTTTAAAATTATTTGCATGTCATTTAGCAACAGTCATTTAGTCATCCTGTTTTTTTTATTAATATGATATTCTAATATTGATCTAGATTACTGCAGAGTGCAACAAGTCTCTCATAGCAGGCACCGAGCGAATGCACAGAGTAACGTTATAACTTTCAGTGCACTAAAATGTGTTTAGTATGATGGTTTTAACCATGTAAAATAGTGCTGCGTTACCCCACAAGTGGCAACTGCAGCATAAAGCATAATAAAAGCTCAGAGACCGGTTTTATGCAGGTCTCTCTCATTAGATTTCACTCCCAATGGCTCTCGGCATGTCCTACTTCATACCACTGTAACGTTAATAAAACTGTAATACATTTGCTCATTCAGGAACATGATTTCTGCCCGTGTCCGTCACATTCCTGGAAAAGCTACACCATTAACAACTCATTCTCCTGAAAACGTTGCTACTGTTTGTGTCAGAGAAGACTAGAGGAATGTTGTTCCTCTAACTTCCCCAGACAGTAAACTGTACATCAGAATCAACCGATGGATATGAAACCGTTGAAAAATACAAAACCAAAAACATCAAGATTTACTGACAGATGAGAAATGAGAAAAGAAAGTGTGGTATTAGAGAGATAGAGAATGTTAGAGTGAAAATAGAGAGAGAAAGTACTGTAAAAACGGACCCCTGTAGAGATGATTTAAGGGAGGATAATGGAAGTGACCGATTACATAAAACTCACAAGCTGCGAGTCTTTCTTTCATTCCCTCCTCCCAACATGGGCGTACGCTCGCACATACTGCAGTTCTAACTCGGACTTTAATGCAGGGGCCATTACTCAACTTTCTGAATACCCTCATGCATAATGTATAAACCGAGAGGTGATTCCTATTCCAATTCATTTATTATTGCACTTAGAGCCAAATCCTACTGTAATTTCATTTTCAAAGTGAATCATATTCTTGCACTGCAGAAATATTTAGACTGATATCAGTAGACCTTTGAATCAATCATATCTCAGAGTCGCCTAGAGCGCTCACGCTCATAGCCTCATATTAATGAGACTACTTATAGCACCAGCACTGCCTCCAAAACTGCAATAAACTCCCCGAAATAAATCACATTGTATATTACTTATTTCATTTTGACCACAGCTGTAGCTTTTCTCTCTAATATATCGTTGCTTTCCAGATGGTTAGAGGCTTGATGTAGGTAAATATCTAATATTCAGATTTCTCACTCAGTTCCCAATGTGCCACCTTATTCATCTTGGATATGTCACTGTCTGCTTCTGTCTGCCAGCGTTGGGATTAACTAACTAAACTTTTTTTAGTAGTGAGATACTTTTCCAAAGAGTAGCTGTGCAGTGCAACCAACTGTTATACAATGCCATTTTAATATCTGAGCCCATGGATTAATCAAACATGCTCACCTAAATGATCCTCTCTCTAGTAGCACTGGAAAGTCAAATTTATTCTAGTGAACTGATTAATTCAGATGATCCTTTCTCTCAAATGCAGCGGTGGAAAATCTGTTTCATTCTACTGAACTGGGATGCGTTTCCCAAAAGCATCGTTAGCTAACTATCCGTCAACTATCCGTCATCGTTAGTCAACTACCCGTCATCTGTCAAGTTCCGTCGTTACCAACGTAGTTCAACGATTCAGTGTTTCCCGAAACCATAGTTCTAACGAACATTCGCAAACTGCATCGCAAATTTGTGTCGTTGGAACGACAGCTCTCCACCTTTGGTTAGAGTCATAGTTTGTCGTTATTTTGCTGTGTCGACGTCATTGATTGCGCCGCACCTGGGCTTTGTTCTATTCAGAGTTATCGGCCCTGTGCCCTATTCCTTTAGAAGATTTCACCATCCACTTTGAGTGGTTTAAAAGACTTAAAGTTGTGGTTTAAGTTTATCACATAAATCGCCTTTTTATATATTATTACAAATTCAGTTTGAAACTATATAGAAGCGTGGCCTTCACGATTATTCTCCCTTCGAAGTGCCCTCTGAAAGCATTAATTTTGCTGATTAGAAAGCAGCCATTGTTTCGTTTGTGCAAAGAAACGGTGAGCCTGTCAAGTGGGTTATCTTTGTTTAATTTTAATTTAAAAACATTCCAAAATACATGTCTCATATAACAATATTGTAAAACAGTGTGTTAGAGGTTTTCACTTATATAAAATGTTAACACTCAGATTACAGTATTTCAATGGTAAATTCATTTTAAATTTTAAATGAATGTAGGCCTACCTAAAGTAACAAAAAAAATGTATAAATGAGTGATTTTTTTTACAGAATTAGAATATAGAATACTCTCTACATATGTGTTTGTGTGTGAATACATATATATATATATATATATATATATATATATATATATATATATATATATATATATATATATATATATATATATAAATAGGGGGAGAGAGAGAGAGAGAGAGAGAGAGAGAGAGAGAGAGAGAGAGAGAGAGAGAGAGAGAGAGAGAGTATGTATATCTGCATGTTAAAAAGTTTTTTTTAATGTTTTTAAGTGTTCATTTAATACATATCAGCAAAGAAACCAAATATTTAACCGAAATTATGTCACATTAAACAAATGGTTTAAACTGCAGTGGTGGCTGGATGCTGTACAGGTGACAGGATGTATGGGCGAAGAGGACATGTCTCCAGCAGGCAGCTATAACAGTTTTTTGTTCTTTACTCTCAAACATTTGATGATATATAATGTAAGTTCTTGAAAATACTTCTTTACTTACCAGTGAAGGTGACTCGTATTTTTGTGGGAGATTATCTGGACAGGAAATTAGTGAAAAATGCCCTTTTCATAAGAGAAAATATGGAGCCATGTGACCTGTGCACTTCACTGAAACAGGACACAAATGGACCCCTGTGGGTCATGTGACCCATTTTTTTACACTTTCATTGACTAATATTTAAGTTCTTCTTCCCGGGTATGTGTATGTATGTATATATATATACATAATATATATATATTTTTTTTTTTTTTTTTTTTTTTTTTTGTGTGTGCTGCATTAATTACTTTTCTTGTGGGCCAACCTGGAATTTAGCATCTTCCTGGATCCCTAAACAAAAAATCTTTTAGATTAAAAGTTTATGATGCTTCGGCATGATAATCTTCACAAATGAACACAGCTTTGATAACTTTTGAAGCCTAAATACAGAATCAAACGCTAAACGTAGGCTATAAATGAACTATGTCACCCGACACCTCTTTCAGTCTCCTCTGAAATTTTGAGTTAGAGTAGTTTACAAGATCACAATGGCGCTGTAAAAGCAGACTAGTGGTAGATGAGCTTACCTGTTCAGCGTGAAGTTTCCTTGACCCTTCGGTTGTTTCCCTGAAAACCTTTTTATCAACTGCCTGTTTCAAGACAAGTAAACTTTTTTGTTTATTTGTTTGTTTTTTGGTCATAGAATACAACGTGAAAATATCTTGAGCTTGTGTTTACCCACATAGCTTATTTCAGGCATTTCAGAATCAGGAAGAGCTATATTGTGCTTTTCTTGATATTGAAGGTGCACTTATACACATACGACAACAAGAAATATAGTAATGAAACTTAAGGATAAAAAATATTAAGACACTGATATGTTTAGTCAGAAACATATTTGCATGTATTGAACATATTTACTGTATTATGAACAATATGAATAAATATCAAGTTTACAAAGATATTGCGCTTCCAGGCATATGCCTTGGGAGGCATTTTAAAGGGTTAGTTCACCCCAAATTAAAATTCCATCACTAATTACTAACCATCATGTTGTTTCAAATCTGTAAGTCCTTTGTTCATCTTCAGAACACAAGTGATGATATTTTAGATGAAATCTGAGAGCTTTCTGACTGCCTGTAGACTGCAACATTATTACCACTTTCAAGGCCCAGAAAGGTTAAAATAGTCCATGGGACTACAGTGGTTCATCGTTAATTTTAAGAAGCGATGAGAATCATTTTTGTGTGCAAAAAAGAACTTTATTCAACAATTTCGTCTTTTCCGCATCATTCTCCTGCACTGCCCATGAAGCAAACACAGTGCAGCTCTTCCAGGTTTTACATCAGAATTCTGACACATTTCTGGGCCTTGAAAAATAACTTTGCTGTCTGGGTCAGAAAGCTCTCAGATTTCATCAAAAAATATCTTAATTTGTGTTCCGAAGATGAACGAAGGTCTTACGGGTTTGGAACGGCATGAACTAACCATTTAACTGTTGAAATTGCCTGTGGGAAAAAGCTGTTCCTGTGCCAAGATGTTCTAGTGCCCATTGACCTGAATTGCCATCCAAACAGCAACAGTTCAAACAGGTGGTGGTGGCCAGGGTGAGTGGAATGATAATTTTACCTGCCCTCTTTCTCACTCTGGAAGAGTACAGGTCCTGGATGGTGGGCAGCGGAGCACCAATAATCCTCTCAACTGTCAATTTAAGAAATATTCCATTAAAAAACTGGCTTCAGGATGATAAAACCGGAAGTGATAAAACTTGTTTATAGGTTTTGGCCTACAACAATACGTCATCCCTGCAGGACTCTATGGTCCTCTCTCAAATGAAGCATTGGTAAATCTGATTCATTTTAATGAATTGTTTTTTCTGGATGGTTCTCTTTCAAATTAGATTAATTCAAGGTCACTGCTTCACTGTAGTGAATTGATTCGCCTTGAACATTTACAGTCCTCCAAAATATGTACATTTGGGGAATTCAATTCATTCTAGTATAAAAAAGAGTCCCTGAATTATGATTTTTGTGTTTATGCTTCTTATTTATGGTATATAAAATGTACATTATGTCTTTGTTTGATACTGTCACCACATTCTAGATTCATTCAAATTCCAAAACCTTTCCTTGTTTTTGTGCCAGCCACATTATTGCTCTGATTAATTTATAACTGAATTATAGAAATTAAAATCGTTGGACACTTAGGGCCAGATTTACTAACAGCTTGCACCAGCACAAACCCTCTTTTGGTATTAAAAAACTACCGTCAGGATTTAAGACACAAAGTGAAGAATTAGCACTTGGACACAATCATTTTTATGGCTGACCTGTATGCATATGCACAGGAGTGTCCCTTTCAGACACAAAATGTATGGGAGGAGAGTATTTAAATATATCATGCAAGCTGATTTACTAAGGTTTGCACTCGTCAATTTACTGTTATTTGCGCTTTTAGTTACCATCCAAAAAGAGCACATGCTAATTTATGTTGCTCTTGGTTGTATTCTGTATGACAAAATATTTTGCAAACATGTGATATGTCAGTATTCTCCAAATATGAGCACTTTTGAACTAAGAGCTAATCGATAGATCGATAATAATGCACTCCTGACATAAATTAAGAAATTAATGTCACTGCAACCCAGTTTTATCATAAACAGTGTTCAAATATCGAAGCTGGAGTCTTTAATCTTTCTGATGATACTGAGTTTCTCCAAATAAAGTAATATAGTATGATGTTTAACGAGCAGTGAATGTTGAACAATAGTAATCTGAGGCCATATATAATCTTTGAATGGGGTTAAAGGGGTCATGAACTCCTGAAAACTTCCTTTTTAGTCCAAAAACTGCTTTTATTGTAACCAAATCGAGAAAATGACTCATTGTGGAATGTGCCCGTAATAGATAGGTGAAAGACCACCTCTGCAGAAGAAAACCAAGGGGGTAATCTTGCACTCGGAAAGCATTCCACCCATAGGGTGCTAACCAAGCTAACCAAGCCATCACCTGCTGTTAGCATCCCATTGACTCCCATTCATTTTTGAGTCACTTTGACAGTGAATAACTTTACATCTGAGGCGTTTAAAGACTCCATTTTTCCATTGTTCATTTCTAAAGAAACACGACAATGCATAAAAGGCTCCATTACCTTGTATCTTACACTATCGCCCCGTAGAAGCTGTTTTTGTAAAAATAGGCTAACGATTGCGTCATAACCAACGCGACTCTGTCGCACAGTTGAGAAATTACCGTATAGACCTGAGGAGACGCTCGCAGGCAATATTTTACTGTCTATGAGATAGTCAGGGGGACGTGGAGACATAAAGTCTGATAAAGTCAAGGGAGAAGAATGGAGAGAAGCCCATAGTGAGCAAAAAGCAACGGGAGAAAATATTTAAACAACGTGATTCACATTTCACTTTCCACAACTACTAGAAGACCTACAGCTGTCCGACAGGTTGCTCACGTCACATCTACGTCGTCAAGCTCAGTCTGAGCCTGCGCAGTTCACTCAGCCATCAGGAAGTGAATGCTCCTTTACTGACTTCACTTAACGCCGTAGAAGTCAATGGGATAGCTCTGTCCATTTCTTTTACTGTCTATGAAGAAAACCAATGCCTACTACATCAACTTTGGCCCCGCCCACTGGCGTGTTAGTGAGATGATGAGGAGAATAAAAAACTATACAGGATTACTGGAATAAAAATAGCATTACCTTCCAAAGAATCCTAACGCTAGTGTGGTTATTTATTTTCAACAATGTGAATGGTTCAGTTGAGCATTATTTGTTTGTTCTGTACATTTCACTGTGGATTTGTTGGTAAATCAGTCGCAATTCAGAGCAGTATTTGCAAACAGACTTGAACTGTAATGTGACAACATACAGTATAAGTAACTGTGTCCATTCTAATGCCTGATTTGTGAGCAGTGGTTTCTAATATGTAATGATTCATGTACAGTCAGATGTGTCAGTAAATCAAGAAACGGTCAACTTCACATTGTTTCTTTTAGTACAATTACTAGTTTCACAATTAGCATGAGAGCTGAAATAGTATAAATGTGCTAAGAGTTTTCGAGAGAGTTAATTTAATACTTAGCTACTTCATATGCAAAGACGTTAGCCAATAACGGCAGTGGGTGTTTACACTGACGTCTCACAGAAGACATGCCCCTTTAAACAAATCGTTCAGATCAGAGGACTACAATCAGGGTAGGAAAATGCCTTTTATTTCTAAATTATGACCATTTTGATGTAAAAATTATAAGTGCAAATCAGGAAGCATAAAAACATTAAAACAATGCAGTTCATGCCCCCTTTAATTTTTCTCATTATTGGCTGAATTATTTTGGGAATTGAGCTCTCTCGATAATTTTTCCAGGAAATCTGAGCCTAAATATGGTAGCCTACATGCCGTAATGGGACCCACTTTATATTAGGTGTTCTTAACTACTATGTACTAACATTGTAATTAATCATTAGATACAATGTACTTATTTTATACATACATGCTTTTACATTGTACTTAAATTTTAAATAATACCTGCATATAATTACGTCTGTAATTAATTTCTGTAGTTACATTTGTAATGACACAGTTGGCTCTTCCCTTACACCTGACCCTACCCTTAAACTGACCCATATCATTACACCTGTCCCTAACTCTCCCCGTATCCCACCTCAATATCAGCAAAGGTGTTTTGCAATACAATTTGAACACAGTAAGTACATTGTACTCATTTTTTTCATGTAAGTACTTAAGGCCACCTAATATAAAGTGGGGCCAAGTAATGTAATTGAAGTTCCTTAAGAGGATTCTGTTTTCATAAACCAAAAAATATTTGAGTTTTTTTGCCAAAAGAATACTGCCCCCTGAGGAACTTCAATGTAAATATAGATTCTTCTTCAAAAGAAAAGCTTTACTGTAGTTGTACTGCTTCAAATGAGCTAGATTAGCTTGTTTCAAAGTAGCTTCCTCAACAGCGCTGTCTACACAGCTTATTGTCTCAATGATTTCCTGCAGAACCCTCATGTTAAAAAGACTTTTATCAATACAAACTTCCTAATACTTATTATCAGCAGCTCTTTGGAGAGCGGGAATATTGATCTCAAAACGTCTTGTAGACTCAATGGGCCGCAAATTGTGAACCAGTATTGACTGCATTGCTTGAATATCAATTGTACTGACCTTAACCCATCCTAAGCACCTTCATTCCCTCGATAAAAAGTGCTATGCTAATGAAGCATCCTTATGTTGATGCAGTATTTGAACACATGGAAACACAGTGGAGACAGAGTAGGTGGCAGGCAATAAATGAGCAAAGCCAAAGTTCATCCGCAACCGTGCTGTCAGTAAGGTGTTGCAATACTCCTCTCTAAATTAGATTCAAGATTTCGCACAAAGGAACAGCTCTGGCTCTGAATAAAACATTTCCTTTTCACAACTTTTGGTGCTCCACAAAGCAGCAGAAAAATACCAAATTAAGGGAGATGGAGGGGAAAGAATGCATCGACGTTGGGGGCTGTCATCTTGCATCTATGACGAGGGGAATGAATTTACATGGCAGCGGATGGAGTTGCATGGCTTTGTCCGAAAGAGCTGTGTTTGGAATTGTAATAACCATGCAATTTCAGTTTTTCCACTTGATAAGTATAAAACTTGGTGGAATGTGAAGTGAACATTTTTCTCATCATTAACAGGCCTAAACTACTTTTTTCCTTCTCATAGGTTGTAGGAGAGCTGGAACAATTGTGATACGTTTTAGTCTTAGCTAACTTTAACAGAAAATGTTTACCCTAACCTTCACAATGCTATACCAGGTGAGCTACCAAACAACTTTACCACATCAGAAAAGCCCAACACGATCTCATGGTAATGAGTATCAATAGTACAAGTGTGACATCTCGTGGAATGGATACGCCAAAATGAGTTTTGGCGTGCATATGCTACGCAGTTTTTCGCGTGCATATGATACGCACTTTATGGCCTGCATATGACACGCTCTTGGGTAGGTTGGGGGTGGGGGGTTCGTACGTATAATACGCCATAAAGTGCGTACCATATGCACGCCAAAACTCATTTTGCCGTATACATTCCACGAGATTGCACACTCTTACTATTTATATGCATTTTCGTGAGATCGGGCTCGAAAAGCCATATAGAGGTGATTACGTGATGTAAATGTCAAAAAGCACTATGGTGTTTTGAGGTCATAACATATAGTGTTGAGCAATGGAGATAATCGACAGTCTGCCCCATGTAATCATAATTTGTGTGATAAGAAATAAAAGTTGTTTGTGCCACTGGTGTTAATTTCAGCTGCAGTAAATTAAGTACATTTTTGGAGTTTTGCTAAAATGTTCATGTTTTTTTTTAATGAGCTTGTTGTCCAAACCTGTATGACTTTCTTTCTTTAAAACAGAAGATATTTTAAAGAATCTCTCAACATGTCCATTGGATCACACTGATATTTTATTTTTATGGGGGAAAAAAGAAGAAAAAAATGCTGTTTTTTTACACCCTGGAATAAAGCAACATTAATGCTATCTAACAGGTAATATTCACACCAAAATAATTCCCACTAGAGCAAAAACATGTCATGATTATGTGTTTATTTAGCTTATTATTGTCATATACACTGTCCAGATCCCCCCCAAAATGCTTAGGAGTCTATTATTGGATCATTGTTGCCATGATTATTATGTTTCTAGCAGTTATATGTTTGGCAACAGTTCTTATAACTCTAATTGATGGAGTGTGTAGCTTTTCATTTCTTGAACAACCATGTAGGAAGACACATCATGGCCATATCTCCGAAATGACAATGTCAAGATTCCTCAGGCTCAAAAATGGTTGGGAGGGAGCATGAAGAAGCATTTTCACACATGAATCTGAGTCCAGACCTTAAATTAAGTGAAAGTATTTGTAGCTTTTCATTTCTAAACATAATTTATTAATTTATTAAATCCAAGGGGGTAATCTAGTGCTCGGAAAGCGTTCCACCCATAGGGACGGCAATTGCTAACCAAGCCATCACCTGCTGTTAGCATCTCATTGACTCCCATTCATTTTTGAGTCACTTTGACAGTGAATAACTTTACATCTGAGGCGTTTAAAGACTCCATTTGTCCATTGTTTATTTCTAAAGAAACACGACAATGCATAAAAGGCTCCATTACCTTGTATCTTACACTATCGCCCCGCAGAAGCTGTTTTTGTAAAAATAGGCTAACGATTGCGTCATAACCAATGCGACTCTGTCGCACAGTTGAGAAATTACCATATAGACCTGAGGAGACGCTCGCAGGCAATATTTTACTGTCTATGAGACAGTCGGGGGGACGTGGAGACATAAAGTCCGATAAAGTCAAGGGAGAAGAATGGAGAGAAGCCCATAGTGAGCAAAAAGCAACGGGAGAAAATATTTAAACAACGTGATTCACATTTCACTTTCCACAACTACTAGAAGATCTACAGCTGTCAGACAGGAGGCTCACGTCACATCTACGTCGTCAAGCTCAGTCTGAGCCTGCGCAGTTCGCTCAGCCATCAGGAAGTGAGGGCCTCTGATTGGCCTCATCTTCGGCCGTTGAAGTCAATGGGATAGCTCTGTCCATTTCTTTTACTGTCTATGATTAAATCCAACCATATAGGAAGACACATCATGGCCGCATTCCAGGATGACAACACTAACACTAACACTAACACTTACCCAGCGCTGGGTAAATATTAGACAGAACACATACTGGGTTAAAGTTACCTCACAGGTTGCACAATTTAACCCAGATTATAATCGTATTATTTACATGCTGGGATTATTTTACCTCATTGATGGTTATTTTCATTTCCTTGCAGCAAATGCGATTTATATTTTTATACTAATGGGCATTAAACAGTCTAAATCAAATCATTTTATTTGATGGCAAGTTCATTAACAATATCATAAAATGTTTAGAAAGTGACAGGAGCTAAAGGAGCAAACTGAGGACCCGTTTACACTAGTGTGTTTTTGTTTTAAAACGGCGTTTTAAAATTAAACCGATCCTCGTCTACACTGCGTTTCCATTGCGTTTCAGACACAATCTCTGTCTACACTGCATGACCAAAAATCCATGTCACATGACCGTTCATGCACACTTGGCATGCGTGTACAAGTGTAAACAGTTGCCTCTTGCGCATGTAGGCAGCTGCAGTATTATACAATACAGCATTTGACGGCACAACAGCTGGTAAAAAGGACCACAATGTCAGCAAAGCAAGCGGTCGCTGTGTTATTGTTTACATGGTCGTCGAGGCTGGTATGTTACAGAGCCGTTGAGAGAGAGCGCTCTGGGCTGCGTTTGCCAAAATCCACCGACAGTCTCGATCAACTTGGGCGTACGGTGCTTCTGGGAAACACAGATCTGGTCTGATATTGTCGTGTTCAGGTCGGTTATTGTGCACAGCCCCGCCATAGTTTTTATTTTTTTAGTTTTAACATTGTACTTATTTTTTGATGTAAGTACATAGTACTTTGCTTTCCTATAGCTCAAACAGTAGAGCATGGCGCTAGCAACGCCAAGGTCATGGGTTCGATTCCCAGGGAAAGCAAGAATTGATAAAATGTAAAATGTATACCTTGAATGCAATGTAAGTCGCTTTGGATAAAAGCGCCTGCCAAATGCATAAATGTAAATGTAAATGTAAATGTAGTACTTAAGGCCACCTAACATAAAGTAGGGCCGCTTTTGTTTCTATTTCCTAAGGGAAAATAGTGATATATTTATATAAAAGTAGCAGTTATTTCCCATATAAATAGATATTACATGTAATTTATAATTTTTGACAGATATATACTATTTGCAGCTCAGTATTGTTGTACATTAACAGGATGCACTTATAAGAGTGTAAATTATTATTTTTATTTAAATTATTAAATGGATGCAGCCTTAACGGAACAAGCCCTCCCTACACCTACACCTACACCTATCCCTAAACCTACCCAATAATTTTTTTTATTATTATTAAACATTTTGTATGCCATTTTATTTCAAGATTTAGAACATACCTGATGTGATTTGTGATGAGAAAAGAGAAAAGAGCAAGCTTTGCAAAATGCGGATTTGAAGCCGAGATGATCGTGACAAAGCAGTGATATATTAGCCATGCATCAAATTTACTAATTGCAGCACTAAAGATGTTGAACTATGAGTGTTTTTTTTTTTTAATCTTGTTTGGCACAGCCACGCATAGTTAGGCGTAGTATAGTGTGAATGACACTCCGTAAAAGTTATTGCGTAAGATCACCTCAGGAAGTTTTCTCTGGGGACAGAAGACAAAATGACTGTTACAATTTTATTTATCAGTTTGGCAAACCAGAAGTTGGTTACTATAACCCAATAGGTTGGGTAGTTTTTGAGGGTGTGCAGCATTTCTACTGTCAGTTAAATTTAACCCAGCAGTGAGTTAGAAACAAAACTACCCAACATTTAGAAAATAACCCAAAAAAATGACCCAACAGGCAGAACCTATCAGTCTGGGTAAAAAATAAAAATAAAAAATAAAAACACATTTTAGAGTGAATGGTTGACACTTGCATTGTCAATACAAGATCTTGATAATGTAAATTAATGTTGTGATGTTATTTCCATAAAGAGGTGCATCAATTTTTGTTCAAGATCTTGTATTGACAATGCAAAACTCCAGCACTCTGTAAAGTCTACTCCAGCTAATCCCAAATACTGTCAATTCATTTAAGGTCTGGACTCTGATTCATGTGTGAAAATGCTTCTTCATGCTCCCTCCCAACCGATTTGAGCCTGATGAATCTTGACATTGTCATCTCGGAGATATGGCCATGATGTGTCTTCCTACATGGTTGTTCATGAAATGAAAAGCTACACACTCCATCAATTAGGGTTAAAAGAACCGTTGGCAAACATATAACATGCTAGATACATAATAATGACTCCAATAATGACCCAATCATTGACTCTTAAGCAATGCTAAAATACAAATGACTTCTCCCCCCCCCCCCCCTTTTTATTTTTTATTATGTCATGCATATCATATTTTTGCACTCCATTAACAGCACATTCTCAACATTATAACATTGCTTCATGTGATGAAGGTGCATGTCAATGTAGCTTCATGCTAAGCGTGCCGGAGGCTATTTTGGATCCGTGTTGGTAATGAGGGGCGTTTGAGGGCAGGTTTCTGTAGCCTCATGCTAACCTGGTCTGTCAGCAGAATGTAATATGATGAGGCGTTGCGCTTCATTGTTTGGCTTGCCGCCTGTCTGATACGCTGCTGCTCGACTGCCTTTGATCATTAAGCCAAACCATGTCACCGCCCCTGGTGTCATGAATTATAACGTGCCGATCTTTGATCTTGACAAATATTTTCCCCATTTTCTGGCCCTTGGTGGGTGATGTGTTACATTCCCTAACAAGGCTGTTCTGTTGTGGATCACAGAATGAATAATTTACCTCTAAAAGGAGCGCATCCAAGCAGTTTTCTCTTTTTCATTCGCCGCTATTGTCTTTGCTCATGCTTCACTTTTTCCTCCTCCTGGCCTTTGTGGAGAAGCTTTCAATAGAAATCTAGTCTGTCAAGTACATATTCAAGGTAATACTGCTCACCGTCCTTAAAGTTTTTGATTATTTTCAATTTTCCATGCTTAATGATTTTACTGGAGCACTATTAGGATGAATAACTGCATTGAATGCCAGAGAAACATAAACATAGAAAAAGACTGGGGATTTCTTATTAACAATGCCTCTTGGTGTGTCTGACACACTGTACTGTGACCTTCACACCATCAACCTCACACATTCAAGGTCCTTTCACAAACCCGCAAAACACACACACACACACACATTGTGCAACCTTGTACGTGAGGGTCAGACTCTTTGTGAAATGGAAATCCACATCCCCTCCATATGGCATCATTGGCTCCCATGTTTAGTGTGCTTAACACACACACACACACACACACACACACACACACACACACACACACACACACACACACACACACACACACACACACACACACACACAAAACTGTCACTTCCATTTATTCATAAAGTAAATTTAAGAGGAAAAGAAAAACGCCTACAAAACTCCACAGGAAGGGGACATATTTGCTAGAGGTACTTTGCTCTCTTGGTGATTTTAATCTTCACACTGTAATGCATTTGACAGCCATGGAAAATTAAAGACATTAGCTCAGCACTGCAAATTGAATCTACAGGTCTGAATAATATATTATGTTGAGATGTTGCATGTGTTCAGTGATAAACAGCCCCAGTGAAATGCCCTCAGAGTGGCAGCATGAGAATTATTAGCCCTCGCTAACTATTGGGCTCAAGAGCACTTTGCAGGGAGATGCACAGATGTGAGTTTTTGCTCCCCAAACCACCAAGATTGCGAGTCATTTGAAACTCAAAACACCTGGATAATCCTCCCGCAGATGGAACGAGTTTAGGCATGGCAGCACAATAACACTACATTAATGCTGACATCATAAAATATATCTCGGTACTGCAGGTGGAAGACTAAAAGCTGTACTAAATGTTTTAAGCGTTTCTCTTTTGAAATACAAGACAAATAAACTGATATGCAACGTTTCTTTCCTTGTATCTCATTGCATGAATTGAATCCAGAGTGCTTGGTGACTCAGCTTAGGTGGCTCGTCTGAAACAAACTGATTTCCTGTCACATTTTCTACATTTTTATGTGTTTTTTATTCCTTGGTTTGTTCCCTAAAATGTCATGCATCTGACTTATTTACAATGTTAAAGAGTTGGATTCTCATGTTAAACATGGCCAAATTTGTTGTGCAAAATATACTCCTCCTGAGTTCTCCAAGTGTGTTCGTTGGTTCAGAGTCACGAGTTGAAACCGCAGGTGGTGAGTGAAACTGCATCAAATGTCTGTGTTTTGTTGGCAATTGATTTATGAGTGCATATAATATAATAAACATGAATCGAATGTTATCCAGGGATAATGGCATGATGTATATTTTGTGTGTGTGCTTTTGTCTCCTTGGCTCCGCCCACTGCACACATGGACAAGCTTGGGTGTTTTTGGAAATAAACGCTACAGCATATCGGTATTTTATAAATCTGATAAAACTAACGATTCCTCGGACATATGAAGGATGCAAGACTACTCTATGTACTCAAGATTAACATGAGATTGACAGAAACTGTGTGTGTTATGTACCCTTTAAACCTGATCAGGAGCAGATGTATTTAATGTTAACAGGATTAGATTGCATCAAGTGGCATTGTTACTTAAAATCTACCCCAACCACTGCTATTTTATTACAAGAGTTCCTTACTAAACCACGGGAAAATTATTTTAAATAATAATAACAATATGAAAATTAATTTGAAAAAAAAAAAAAATAGATCAGTGGTGACATATATTATAGCAGTAGCTTAATGCAGCACACGAGACACAGATAACTTGATCTTGACCCTTAAGAAACTTTTACAAATGTTTTTAGTATATTAATAATGTCAGGCTTCAAAGGTAAATTTAAATGAATTGCTTATTACAGCACTAAAATAAAAAATGTAAAGCCTTTAAATTTACATTTACATTTATGCATGTAGCAGACGCTTTTATCCAAAGCGACTTACAACTCAGGAGTACAGGAAGCGATCCGTCAAGAAGAGGCAAAGAAATGCAGAAAGTGCCCTAAATCCCAAGATTTGTATACTACTCAGAGTAGCAAAAACCAGAAAAAGGGAAGAAGAAAAGAGAAATAGAAGAGGAAGAGTTTAGAAGTTTTTTTTATTATTTATGATAAGATTAAGTGCTCATGGAAGAGATGAGTTTTTACCTGTCTTTTAAATGAAGTGAGTGATTCAGTTGTGCATATGAAGGATGGAAGATCGTTCCACCAACCAGGAACAATGAAAGAAAAAGTTCTGGAGAGGGATTTCATGCCTCTCTGTGATGGTACCACAAGCCTTCGCTTTACAAATACAAACACAAATTTTTATATACAAACCATATTGGGCTTTAACAGTTGGGGAACTGTACAAATTGTGAATACAAACAGAATGCAATGATGTAGAAGTTTCAAATTTCAATATTTTATTCAGAATACAGCATAGATGATATATCAAATGTTTAAACTGGGAAAGAAAATCAATTTTAAGGGGAAAATAAGTTGATTTTAAATTTCATGGCATCAACCCATCTCAAAAAAGTTGGGGCCATGTTTAGCACTGTGTGGCATCCCCTCTTCTTTTTATAACAGTCTGCAAATGTTTGGGGACTGAGGAGATAAGTTGCACAAGTTTAGGAATAGGAATGTTGTCCCATTCTTGTCTAATACAGGCTTCTAGTTGCTCAGCTGTCCTAAGTCTTCTTTGTTGCATCTTCCTCTTTATGATGCGCCAAATGTTTTCTATGGGTGAAAGATGGCCATTTCAGTACAAGTTTGTAAAAGTCCAGAAATTTGGCAAGATTTTCATCATGTATCTTTTTTAATTATATGATGTCACTACGTTGCTGTCTTGCGCCAGCCAATCACTGTAATTCTGATTGTGGTTTTGAGTATCAATGCATCTGCCCTCTTCAGAAAACACAAGGACACACAGTAATCGCAGATAACTTAATACTAATATTTTAACCCATTCCAAATATTTATTTGAAGAATCAAATTAGACAGAGTGCAGTTATCACGACAACAAGATCAGGAATTTGCCAAGAAGGGTACAAAGAACAATCCCCTGGTCTGTTTTGATGGATTTAGAGGAGGTTTTGGCTCTAATCAACATGGCCTGGCTGGAAGAGTCTGGTTTAAGATGGGTTTTTTTTCTGTTTTAGTTCACAGGAAAATGTTAAGGGGTTCTTGTCAATATGATTTTTTTTTTATTATTATTATTTTTTTTTAGCAGGATTGTCAGGATCTGGTTAAAATACTGGTTTTAAGTAGCCTAGAAATCTAGATGCACCCTAGCGGCAGCAAATCTAATTTGCCCGCAAGTGTCGTCTAGGAACTCTCAATACCATTCTGAGCTGTGTTCCTCAAAATCTGGACGGCCCAATCACATCGTGCATAGAGTCAGCGGGCGGGGCCATAATGACGACGGCCGAGTTGCGTTTGCGTGCTTCTAGTAACACAGAAACTGGCGAACGGCGGCGGTCTTTCGAATCAGCTCTGACCGCGACTCTGGAAGACTTGCAGTTAAGCTTTTCTCTGAGAAAAGAACAAAGAGCGGCACTGAAGTCATTCTTAAAAAGGGAAGATGTGTTCGGAGTTTAGCCGACCGGATACGGCGAATGTTTAATCAGTCAGCGAGCTCTGCTTCACCTTCGTTGCTCTGGTTGGTTGTAGCGCTATTCTGTCGCGTGCAGAGGGAGTTTGAAAGACAAGCGTTTATCCCGCCCCTCGGATTGAGCCCTGTCTATGGTGAGTTTCCAGACCAAACATCTTGATGTGGGTCTGGCTTGTCAGGCTAGGTTTTAAGGACATTTTGGATAAAGTTAGTCAGCTGACCAGCCAAACATCAGCTTGGCCATAAGATCAGTAAGCTAGTATCAGTAACTTAGACTGGTTTAAGCTGTTTTGTTTAACAGGGTTTTGGTCTAAGCTTGTCTCCATACACTGTTGGAAAACTTGTTGTTTAGAGAAATAGTCTATTATAAAGCCAGTTATATATAACTGAAAAATCTGTTTAGTTAGTGGCATCCTAAACTTTTTGTATTAAACTTTTACTTTATGTTGATTTATTAAAAACTGTTTGAAGGAATGTTAATCAAACCTTTAGCATATCTTAAAGCTATACTCATGTATTTTGTGCGTAATTCACCAGTAACTTTGGCTGTGGCATAATAAGCACATCTAATCACGGCTTTAATTCTCTGTATCAGCATTAAAAGGTTTTTCTCTTTTTGCCGTTCCATTTAGCCTAATTGCACAATCACTCTATGTGAACCCAACCACAGTTAGATATTCTCCCTAGAATTGCACTGCTGCAATCAAGTCTTTCTCACATTTAATTTTAGACAACAAAAAACGGCATTCAGTTGTGAATATGACCTTATATTTATCAACAAGACAAACACAAAAGAGTCAAATAAGGCCAAGCATTGATTAACAGTTTGCAGCAGAAATTGTGTTGTCAAATACAGATTGCTTTGTTTGTTTATTTCAGTGGGAATGCAGATGGTAATGAAGAGTTGGTGCTGCATTGGTTTTGATCTCAAGGTTTTCAATATATATATAGGCCTATGTGTTATGGATGGATGCCATTACCACTTAACTCCAGAAAAACTGACAATAAAAGGAAAATATGACAAGGTTTTTCAAACCTTTTGTTGTCCCTGGCTGTGTAGCATCTGCCACTCTATAATACTGTATGCTTCTAAAGGGACCCAGTGTTAGAAAAGAGCGGCTGAAATGTCTTTTTAACAAGGGGCCTGAGCATTTCAATATGACTTTATCTGTTTATACTGCATTTCAGTGTGGATTGTTTTATGAATCTGTCACAATGCAATGTAGGATTTTCAGTGAGGCTGTAACTAAAGAATGGGGTAGCGCATGTGGTAACTATATTTGAAGTTATAAAATATTTTATACTTGAAGTATCTCATTTCGCATGTGAAGGGAAGAGGCCATTTACGTTTAGTATTAAAGGCACATGAGCAAAAGAAAATGTCTCACATAGGCCTACAGATTCGATTTTTGATGCTTATGCTCACCGAACCTGCATGTTTTTGATCAAAAACTATAAAACTGTAATTTTGTGAAATATTATTACAATTTAAGATAACTGTTAGATAATCTGTTAGAGGCTGTGCGTTATGATGGACATTTGCATTTGTAGATTCTCCCCTGGTTTCACAGACAAGGCTTAAAGCACCACGCCGACTCATTTGAATTTAAGATTATTCATCCTCCAGAGTTAGATAAGTTCATACATACTATTCTCATCTCCATGAATGCCATAACTCTGTCTGATGCACACACTGCTAGCCTGGCTTTGCCTTGAAACTGGAGGTAAATGGCTCATTCAGGGCCTGAAATAAGTCCATAGCACGTACAAGCAGGTTGTCATGTTGGTTATGTTGACGGAAGTTAGCCTATTTTCAGGCGCTGCGTAATACTATTGCTCTGCTGCACCCATGGTATCCAAAGTTCCTTGATTATTACGCAGAAATGAGAGTATAGTTCCTAATCATATCGGTCTAAAAAAATCACAACTTTTCATTTTCCACCGGTCTTAGTACACGATGTAACTATTCACATCACAACATTTAACTAGGAAAATGTTGTGCGTTATTTTGTCACTTATTGAGCAGTAGGCTAGATGGAGCCATTTAACTTCAGTCTTTGTGCTAAGCTAGACTAACGGTGGGTACGCCAGACAGTGTTATGGCACACACAGAAATGAGAATAATATGTATGGACTCTGGGGGATACGGCGAATAAGCTGAAGTCCCAAAATGTTGAGGTGATCCTTTAAGCTAGTCCTAGCCTAAAATGCATGTTTGAGCTGGTTTAACTGAAAGATACTAGCGCTGACATATCTTGACATATGCTCTGCGATTGTTCTGTCTCAAAATGCACACCAGAAATGTTTTTAAAAGCTACTTAAATGTCCTTAAATGAACTAAGGCTTAATCTTGGCTTAGTCTGTGAAACCTGTCCATTGTGTTTCTGTGATTGATATTCTGTATAGGTTTAACTTTTGTCTGCTGCTATTGTGTAGGTTTCTATGAGAGGAATGTTATTTTGATGTGTTTTCCACAATTTTTACCTGAGATGTGCAGCCAAATTAGAAGGGTATAACATGACTTTTGAAAAATGGCAGCATCATTATTTTATTTTTACACAGATAGGTCTTTTAGTGAAATCCGTTGACTTTAGAAATCTTTGTATCATTATATGCCAACGGTGACCATTCAAAAATGGCAAAAAAGCACTTATTGTGTTTCTTGCCTCAGGTTTACATGCCTGCAACTCAAGAAGCATTAAAGATATCTTAATATCCTTTTAGACTCTGGTTCTTAACAAACTTTCCTTTTGGCATTTTCCTTCTAAAGGCCCCCAATGGTTCAATCCCGGAGATAGGGAGATCTTATTGCGACTCCATGAGTAAAGTTTCCAAAATTAGTTTGATTTGAGACAGAAGGAATTTTTTATTTTTTTAACTGACCCCAAACTTTTGTGTTTGTATAAACCGTATAATTGCACCTCAGATATAAATTGTTTATATTCTGTGTGTATATATATATATATATATATATATATATATATATATATATATATATATATATATATATATATATATATATATATATATATATATATATATAATGTTATTATTTTTAATAATTATATTACAGAAATTACCTTTTTTAATTAAATTATTGCATTAAATAAAGCAAACCATGATGGCTCGATCTCAACAGAACAGAACAAGGGGTAAAGAAATATAGACATTTTCTGTGATTTTGTGCATAAACAACAAAACATCCACACACATGCATACAAAAAAAGGCACAAGCGCACAGTGTTCTGAATGTCTGCAAGGTCAGCAGCATCTGGTCCAGAGTGAAGACAGAAGAGATAAATCACCACTGCCAGATTAGAGCCAATAAAAAGGAGAGTGAAAGAAAGAGGGGGGGGGCAGAGAGTAGGACTTTGGAGAAAGATAGCAAATGGTCTACAGCATAGAAGAGGGCATGCAGGAAACAAATGGCAAGTTGAGAGTTAGCGTTGCAGGATATAGAGACTAATGGGAGTCTCTGAAGGTTGTTAGTGATTCAAGGTTGTTGCAAAGAAAATGGAAGCTACAACCATGACTCACAAATGAGACTGTACAAGTTCATTAGCACAGTGCAGCGGTCAACGAAGCCTGTACCAATTCATCTAGTGTTCATTTAGTGATAGGCCTACTTGCACTTTGTTTTATTTATAAAACAACAGCTTATATAGTTATCTTTTCTATTGTTTTTGGTGTGAACGGGACCTTAAAAGACAATTTAAATTGTTATCTTTAATTTAAAAATGTTAAAGGTGGTCAAAGACATGCGTGTGCATGTGCACTTAAAGGGATTGTTCACCAAAAAAAAAAAATTTGTCATTAATTACTCACACTTAAGACCCTTTCTCACCGGATGCGTAACGGAAAAGCGAAGTGAATAAGCGGAAATTTCGTATGCGAATACTTCGCGTCAAAACCATTCACATCAGCTGCGACACGAATTTGCGACGTGCTCCAACATTCCAAAACATATGCGGCGACAGCTGAGAAAACACGGGCACTTCATCATTCAGTGAAGACGAGATTTTAATTTTATTTAAATGGCTGAAAAGAAGGTGTCGTAAAAGAACAGAGAATCTAAAGGGGAGTATGCTAATCTTGTACAGGAGCTAAAACAGTATCATGGCCGGTACTGCACTTACTGTCTAAAGTCTGTTGGACAATTTGAGGATCTCATCCCGAGACAGCAGCGCATCTGACGAGACAAACCGCGCACTTCAGGAAATCATTTGACCTGGACCAGCTGTTTCCAGTTGAGTCACAATGTAAACATTTAAGTGCTACAGACATACTGATGGCAACACATTCACTTTCCATAATTGCGGACACAAGGTTTTTTTTTTTAACAACGATTTATAAAAGGTTAAGTTATTGCTGTCTGTAAACACAGTAGTAAACACAGCTGCAGGTGCACAGCTTTGACTAGACCTACAGCTGTAATCTGAGAAAGGCCATGCCTGGTAAAGGTTAATGTAGATTGAATAGCTCGTGACATCAACTGGACATTTCTTCACCTTTGTTTCCTTATATCTGATTGGTTAAAGCCGTTTTTGTCTCCGCTAGTGTAAAAAAAAATAAAAAAAATAATCGCCATTGAAACGAAACAAAAATAAAAACATTTAGTTTTTTCGTCGTAGCACATTCGCGTACGGCGTGGAAGCGCTCATTACACAAACAGTTGATCAGAAAATAAAACCATTCCGCAAATTATTCGCGCATCAAAATCGTGTCCAGTGTGAAAGGGCCTTTATGCTGTTCTAAACCCATAAGACTTTCATTCATCTTTGGAACACAAATTAATATATTTTTAATAAAACCTTAGAGTTTTCTGTTTACAAAAAGTTATTTAAGAGATTGTACAACTAATCCATATGAATTGAGCGGTTTAGTTTTCTGAAGATACATGATTCCTTTATAAACTGAATAGATTGAATTTAAGATTTTATTCACACACACACACACACAAAAAAAAAAAAATTATCAACTCACAAACCAGTTAAATGAAAGCTCAAGCCTGTTTCATTGACATGCGGACACATTTGAGGTTCATTCTCGTGTGTTGCGCAGCACGTTTGAGCTTCTTCAAGAACCATTGAGGTTCATTCTCATGTTTGAGCTTCCACAAGAACTAATGAGCTTCATTCTCGTATGTAACGCCACACGTTTTAGCTTCCACAAGAACCAATGAGGTTCGTTTTAATGTTTGAGCTTCCAGAAGAACCAATAAGGTTCATTCTCATGTTTGAGCTTCTGCAAGAACCATTGAGGTTCATTCTCCTGTGTTATGCAGCACATCTGAGTATCCATAAGAACAAGTGAGGTTCATTTTCTGAGCTTCCACAAGAACCAATGAGGTTTATTCTCATGTTTGAGCTTCCACAAGAACTAATGAGGTTCGTTTTCATGTTTGAGCTTCCAAAAGAACCAATAAGGTTTATTCTTATGTTTGAGCTTCTTCAAGAACCAATGAGGTTCATTCTCGTGTGTTACGCAGCACATGTGAGCATTCGAACAAGTGAGGTTCATTCTCATGTTTGAGCTTCCACAAGAACTAATAAGGTTCATTCTCGCATGTTACGCAGCGCGTTTGAGCTTCCACAAGAATCAGTGAGGTTCATTCTCATGTTTGAGTTCCCGCAAGAACCAATGAGGTCTATTGTCATGTGTTACACAGCATGTTTGAGCTTCAGCAAGAACCAATGAGGTCTATTGTCATGTGTTACACAGCATGTTTGAGCTTCAGCAAGAACCAATGAGGTCTATTGTCATGTGTTACACAGCATGTTTGAGCTTCAGCAAGAACCAATGAGGTCTATTGTCATGTGTTACACAGCATGTTTGAGCTTCAGCAAGAACCAATGAGGTCTATTGTCATGTGTTACACAGCATGTTTGAGCTTCAGCAAGAACCAATGAGGTCTATTGTCATGTGTTACACAGCATGTTTGAGCTTCAGCAAGAACCAATGAGGTCTATTGTCATGTGTTACACAGCATGTTTGAGCTTCAGCAAGAACCAATGAGGTCTATTGTCATGTGTTACACAGCATGTTTGAGTTCCTGCAAGAACCAATGAGGTATATTGTCATGTGTTACACAGCATGTTTGAGCTTCAGCAAGAACCAATGAGGTCTATTGTCATGTGTTACACAGCATGTTTGAGCTTCAGCAAGAACCAATGAGGTTCACTGTCCTGTAAGCAGCACGTTTGAGCTTCCACAGGAACCAATGACGTTCAATCATGTGAGACGCAGCACGTTTGAGCTTCTTCAAGAACCATTGAGGTTCATTCTCATGTTTGAGCGTCCACAAGAACTAATAAGGTTCATTCTCGCATGTTACGCAACGCGTTTGAGCTTCCACAAGAATCAGTGAGGTTCATTCTCATGTTTGAGTTCCCGCAAGAACCAATGAGGTCTATTGTCATGTGTTACACAGCATGTTTGAGTTCCCGCAAGAACCAATGAGGTCTAATTGTCATGTGTTAACCAGCATGTTTGAGCTTCAGCAAGACCAGATGAGATTCACTGTCCTGTAAGCAGCACGTTTGAGCTTTCGCAGGAACCAATGAGGTTCAATCATGTGAGACGCAGCATGTTTGAGCTTCCGCAGGAACCAATGAGATTCAATCATGGGAGACGCAGCACATTTGAGCTTCTGCAGGAGCCAATGAGGTTCAAGCATGCACCACGCAATGAGTTTGAGCTTCTGCAAGAACCAGTGAGGTTAAATCATGTGTTACGCAATGCGTCTGCGCTCCCGCAAGAGCCCATGAGGTTTGTTGTCACACACCAAGGAGGTTCGGTTGAGCTTCTGTTTATGTTCGCTGATCAATGTTTATATATGAATTTATATTAACAAGTGATTGAGTCTCTTCAGAAAATATGGACTAAACCACTCAATTCATATGAATTAGTTTTACAGTCTAGTTATAAACGCTTTGAAGCGTCAAAGTGGTAGTTGCGTAGCTGTATATGGAGGGACACAAAGCTTTCATTTGTGTTCCCAAGATGAATGAAAGTATTATGGGTTTGGAACGACATGATGGTGAGTTTTTTATGATAGAATTTTCCTTTTTAGACAAACTAACCCTTCAACATCAAGTGTGGGAATCTGCAGGTTGAAGTAATGGTGAATGGTGATGAAAGGTTAGGGTGTGGAGAAAGGTCTTCATCATTAGTCGTGAAAGCTGTCTGTCAGGGTGTGCGGTATAGGGTAAGGAGTTAGTTTATTTTGTAGCAATTCAGCTTTCGGCACCTCTCTTTTTACCTCGGTCATTACACCGACCTGTCTCCTTAACGTGTATTTTTTAATTTAATAAGTTAAAATTAATAAAATAAAAAATAAAAAGATTGACAGCTCTAAAAACACACAGATGTGAACGTCAACTAAACCAACCTTAATTGTCCTTTTTTTTAAATAGTTTTTTTAATTATTAGGTTTTAAGTGAATCAGTCAACTAATAAGAGAACAATGACACCTATGTACACATTTAAGCTCAAATTGATTTATTTTAACCTTTTTGAGCTAGCTTTTGTGTTCATCCCAACAGGATAATTTGATGACCCGTTGCTCTTCAGTTTGCTATTCACAAAATATTCTTTTCATTTCTCATCAAATGCCTCTAGATGCATTTTAGAAATAGAGGACAAAGACTTCTAGTGCTGTCAGACAGTTAAAGGATGTGCCCATCTCCTAGCAACTAATTATCATCCCACTCTGATAACACACAGCTGAGATGAAAGTCAAACAAAGCTAAATCTGATTACACTGCCAAAAATGAGTACTGAGCATTCTCTGGCAAATATCAGAGCAACCGCACCTCACAATAGCCTACTATATTGTTTATTTCAAATAACATGATGTAAGTGGAAAAAAACGCCATGGGCTTTAAGGGGCTTCAAGTGGGACGTGAGGTTGTGGGTGGAGGAGGGGAACAGAGCGGTGTTTGTCTTTGCATTGTTTTCACTGAACACTATGAGGCTTTGTTGTATTATGCACTATGGTTATGAAGGTTTTGAAGTCTGAGCTGGTTTAACTGGATAAAAATGGCAGGTTGCGTACGTGGCCCGTGTGCTAGTGTGTGTGGCGGCAGTGAAAGAGGATCGGGATGAGTATTGATCCCAGACGAATGGATCTCTACTCAAGGTCGGACTGCTTTGAACTTACACACACACGCACAGGCACAAAAGGTGAAGAAAAGCTGCTGATCTTATTTAGAGGAGGTTATAACCCTGTCGTCCTGCCCGTGTCAAATTCCACACATTAATTTAGGCCTTTCTCGTGCAGGTGACCCGCTCGGTCCAGCTCACCTCAGGTTTCATTTGCATCTCATTTACAGAGTGCAGCATGCTAATCAGAATGAGCTAGCAACATGGAAATGTCTGTGTGTGGTCATTTGGTTGGACGAATCGATGCTTTAGAGGGGTATGGACAGAGAGGAGCTGTGCGGATCGTGATTGACAGGCCGGGAGTCGGTGACTTGCGAGACAGGTCACAATATTTCAGCTGGCAGTCAAATATTAGCACAACCTTCATGACACAAAGACAGTCTGGGTCAGGAGTATTATCCGCACAAACACACACGCACACACACATAAAGATAGACTCATCAGAGGGAAGCAAGCCCACACAAACAGGACATGACAGTGCAGGTGACACCAGGGGTATTCAATTGGGCGTCATGGCAACAGGGGTCAGAGGTGAAAGAAGTGTGGAGCACGGAGATCATGATGAGAGCGTGTACTGCAGCGAGAAGTGAAGGGGAAAGACTGTGTGTGTGTGTGTGTGTGTGTGTGTGTGTGTGTGTGTGTGTGTGTGTGTGTGTGTGTGTGTGTGTGTGTGTGTGTGTGTGTGTGTGTGTGTGTGTGTGTGTGTGTGTGTGTGTGTGTGTGTGTGTGTGTGTGTGTGTGTGTGTGTGTGTGTGTGTGTGTGTGTGTGTTAAAATGGGTTTGTTAGATAGGCCTTCTGGCTCTGTTCCAGAGCCTTGCTGTACACTGCCGATATATGAAGCTGACTTCCAAAGCGACATAAACAGAACCTCGTAAGTGACTGCCCTACTGAAAACAACACCTTAAAGTTATATATATATATATATATATATATATATATATATATATATATATATATATATATATATATATATATATATATATACAAGTCCTTCTCAAAAATTAGCATATTGTTTATGTAATGATAAAAATTAAACTTTCATATATTTTAGATTCATTGCACTCAAACTGAAATATGTCAGGTCTTTTATTGTTTTAATACTGATGATTTTGGCATACAGCTCATGAAAACCCAAAATCTCAAAAAATTTGCATATCATGAAAAGGTTCTCTATACGAGCAATTAACCTAATCATCTGAATCAACTAATTAACTCTAAACACCTGCAAAAGATTCCTGAGGCTTTTAAAAACTCCCAGCCTGGTTCATTACTCAAAACCGCAATCATGGGTAAGACTGCCGACCTGACTGCTGTCCAGAAGGCCATCGTTGACACCCTCAAGCGAGAGGGTAAGACACAGAAAGAAATTTCTGAACGAATAGACTGTTCCCAGAGTGCTGTATCAAGGCACCTCAGTGGGAAGTCTGTGGGAAGGAAAAAGTGTGGCAAAAAACGCTGCACAACGAGAAGAGGTGACCGGACCCTGAGGAAGATTGTGGAGAAGGACCGATTCCAGACCTTGGGGGACCTGCGGAAGCAGTGGACTGAGTCTGGAGTAGAAACATCCAGAGCCACCGTGCACAGGCGTGTGCAGGAAATGGGCTACACTCTAAAAAATAATTCAGTGACTTAGTAAATATCACAGTAATAATTAACTTTATTAACTTAATAAAATCTCTCAATATCATTTACTTGATGGTTTTAGTTAAACATACCAAAATAATTGACTAAAAATCCAACAGTTAATTTTGTCTAAAATTTATAGTTATATTTAATTTTTTTTCACTAAAATAATTTAGTATTCAAATAACCAATTATTTATTTTAAATATACTTAATACATTTGCGAAATTTATTTCAAAATATTTGAGAATGGAAAATTAAACCGATCTGTTTCAAGAACCACAAATATTACTTAATTAAAATCAAGATTATCAATATTTAACACACACTGAAGAAATTGAGTAAATTTACTCGATTAAAACAATGCACCCCTCCCCCACCCTCTGACGCAACGACAGATGGTTGAGTGAGTGCGGATATTTGAATTCTCCTCAGTCACCAGAGCAGTTTCTTCTTCTCAGCGTCGCAGAATTGGGGTATTTCCTCTGTGAAATTCAGGTTTGTATGTTTTTTTTATTATCTATATAATCATTACTGTGCTTAAAGGCATTTTATTTAATTCAAAACAACATACAGGGACAGTGTGAGTCACCTTAAGTTAATGTGTGGCGTTGGTCTTTGAAACGCCTGCTGTGTTGCTCAAAACACACAACTTTATTCCTAAAGATAATGAATATTATGAATTTGGATGATAAAATCTTATTAAAACTGGGCACTGTTTGTTAATTGTCAGGTTATGGAGTCTGGCGCCTCGCAGCATCTTTCAGCTACGAATGAAACGCAGGACAGCGGTCTCAAGTTCAAAGTCCACCCGCAGACCGCATCTCAGGCTCGAGAAACAGCGCTGATACGGTGGAAATGGGATAACAGACCGGTTGATTACACTTGAATTACTTTTAAATGTTTAATTTTTACTTCTAAAATGTTTGTCACATGAGTTTAAATGTTGTAAAATAACTGCTATTCTTTACATGCCAAAACAGTAATATATGCTGTAACGTTATTGCTGTACTCGTCGACAATAAAGGCCATGTCATGTATAAGTGTGTTTGTGTGGACTGTGGAGTATTTTACAAAGGTTTAGAGGAAATTAAAGTTATACTATACAAGTTAGTAATACTCATAAATAAAAACAGTTCATATTAGTCATAAATATTGGTTTTTAAAATGCCTTTTACCCATTTTTTTCTACTCAATTGAATTTGTTAATGTAACAAATGCAGTTAATCAGATCTACTTAATTTTTTTACTTACATTTACTCAGTTCATATAGTGTCTATAATTGATTTCACTGCTTTAAAATGTACTCAATTATTTTAGTGTAAAAATGTTTCACCAAAACAATTGAGTAAATCATAGTATTAGTTTTTAGAGTGTACAGGTGCCGCATTCCCCATACTGCGCTCAATTGGCCTGTCAACATTCCTGACCTGAACCCCATATAGAATCTGTGGGATATTGTGAAGAGAAAGTTGAGAGACGAAAGACCCAACACTCTGGATGAGCTTAAGGCCGCTATCGAAGCATCCTGGGCCTCCATAACACCTCAGCAGTGCCACAGGCTGATCGCCTCCATGCCACGCCGCATTGAAGCAGTCATTTCTGCAAAAGGATTCCCGACCAAGAATTGAGTGAATAACTGAACATAATTATTTGAAGGTTGACTTTTTTTGTATTAAAAACACTTTTCTTTTATTGGTCGGATGAAATATGCTAATATTTTGAGATAGGAATTTTGGGTTTTCATGAGCTATATGCCAAAATCATCAGTATTAAAACAATAAAAGACCTGAAATATTTCAGTTGGTGTGCAATGAATCTAAAAAATATATGAAAGTTTAATTTGTATCATCACATTATGGAAAATCACAATATGCTATTTTTTTTAGAAAGACCTATATATATATATATATATATATATATATATATATATATATATATATATATATATATATATATATATATATATATATATATATATATATATATATATATAATATTTACATCAAAATATTGTTATAATTTAGAAATGGCTTTTTTGTACCCTGATTGTAGTCCTCTGATTTGAATGCTCTGTTTGAAGGGGCATGTCTGCTGAGAGACTTCAATGTAAACGCCTGTGATTGGCTGACATATTTGTATAAGTACTACATTTAGAACCCTCTCGAATACTTTTACTACATTTTTTAATTAAGGAATCGTGAAATCTATTGATTATTCCATTATTTTAAGGCAGCAGCTATTTGCACTAAGTGTAAATAGAATTTATTTGCTATTTACACTAAGTGCAAATAGCGATAGATGCTATTTACACCAAGTGTAAATAGCTATTTACACTTAGTAAAAATAGCATATTTTCTTAGCGATAGATGATATTTACACTACGTAAGTGCAAATAGCTGCAGATTCTATTTACTAAGTGAAAAAGTGATTTGTTCTATTTACACTATATAAAAGTAGCAGTTCTTTGCCATGTAAAAAGTAATTAGATGTAATTTGTCATTTATTTTAACAGATACATACTATTTGCACCTCAGTATTGTTGTACAATAATAGAATGCAATAATAACAGTGCAAATTATTCTTTTTATTTAAATTATTAAATGGAATGCCGCATTCAAGGTACAATAAAACCCCTCCCTACACCTATGCACTTTATTTCCACATTTAGAACATTTTCTTAATTTTTATTGAAAATAAATGCCTTTCAAATGTGATTTGTGATGAGAAAAGAGAGAAGAGCAAGCTTTGCAAAATGCGGATTTGAAGCTGTGATGATCGTGACAAAGCAGTGATATATTAGCCATGCATCAAATTTACTGATTGCACCACTGAAGATGTTGAACTATGAGTGTTTTTTGTTTGTTTTTTTAATCTTGTTTGGCACAGCCAGGCATAGTTAAGTGGAGCTAGTGCGAATAGCACTTGCCAACAAGGCACGCTATTTGCACTTAGTGTAAATAGACACTGCGTTATAGGCATATCTATTCCCATAGAAGGTTGCAGTGATAAGCATTAAGCAGATGTCAAACACTCACAAGATCCTTTCACCATAACTAACAATGCAGACAAGATGTAAATTCAGTGAGAGATTCATTGTGTAGTGTAAGAGCATCACTATAACAGGAGTTTTGGCAAGTGTCCTGCAAACTGCGTGATCGACAGATTCAGCCAATATAAAGAGAGCGTTCTTTGAAGTAAAAATACTAGGATTATTAATTAAAGCAATAAGCCCTAAGAAGCCATGGTTTACAGTGAATTCATGACAGCTAAGGGGCGTTGTTAGGCGCAATATGGAGCAGAGTGCCTAAAACCCCTTTAGCTGTTATAAATTCACTGTAAACCATGTAAACCACATGGCTTCACAGGGCTTATTACTTTTATAAAACAGTTATCACTACAAATTAGGGCCGGGACTCGATTAAAAAAAATAATCTAATTAATTAGAGGCTTTGTAATTAATTAATCGAAATTATTTGCATTTTAATTGCATATAAATATTTGACCTGAGAACAATGAGAAGTAATTTTTCACATGTATTTTTAGTATACCATTGAATAATGACTGAATACATAAGCTTAATCAACAAAATATTGTTTATTTATTTCAGTCCAGCAGATCAGTGCAATGTTTGCCATTAAGTGTAGCAAAACCATTTTTGTGATATTTGAGGCTCAATGTGCTGCAGTGATACGCAAATTCCTTGTTGTATAGCTTGCACACAACCTTGCTCTTGTCGACGCTTCCATCCTTTCGTTTTTTTAAAACAAAATTTCCCATCCACGGGTCCAAGCAAAGCGGTCTCATCAGCTTCTTCGTTCATGTTCATGTTCACTCATGGTGCTTCCCAATTCGCCTACTTATACTACGTCCTAAAAGTATGTACTCTTTTTGTGAAGAAAAAGTATATACTTTTGAGTGTGTAGCAGAAAAGTATGCAAGCTTCGGGACATACTACTTCGCCATCTTTAACGGACTCTGTCGCTTAGTTACGTGCATCCCGTCACCGTTTATCTGCCCTGTCAATCATCGTCAGATTCATCACAGTTCAAATCCTCCACATTCAGATTGATCTCCTACCGTATCGGAGAGAAATGTAGCCGCTCATTGATCTGCCATTTGTGGGTCTTTAATGCAGAGACTCTCCTCATATGTTTGCAGTTTAAATGTAATGATGCATTTAAAAGTTAATGCCCAAACGTGTCATTACAAAAGTTCACAATGCTGCTGCAGGTGAAATATAATGTGGACAAGACTGAATAAATATATTTTTGTCAGGTTAAATATTTATAGTTGGTCACTCAAACCCCTTTATCTAAACTTCTCTACTTAACCACCGAACTCGCACATCCGCCATGTTTGTAGTTTTTAACGCTTTTTATCCGCGTTTGTAGTTCTGATCGAATCCCCATACACCTCGCAGTGGGTTGTGGGCAATATCAGCCGTTTGAGTGCCCATCGATTCATACTTCGAATTCGGACCGGAAATAGTTAACCATCCGGGAATCTTTGGAATACTCTTTTCAACATACTACGATTTGGGACATACTAATTCTATTTTCGAATACTATTTAGGATGGATAGTATGCGAATTGGGACGCAGGGTCATGGTTTGTTTTTTAGGGTCTATGGTTTGTTGTTGTCGTGACTCCGGAGCGCTAGTTGGTGTTCCAGTATAATCGGTCCGGCGAAACTCGTTCATTGAAAAACGTTCCGCGGTGCAAAAATTAAAAATAAAAAAAATAAGTGTGGTTAAATTTTTTTTTTTTTTTTGCGTAATTAATTAACGCGTTAAAGTCACGTATTTAATTAATCTTAATTAATGCGTTAAAGTCCCGGCCCTACTACAAATACAAACCCAATTCCAAAAAAAGTTGGAACACTTGTATAAATTGTGAATAAAAACAGAATGCAATGATGCGGAAGTTTCACAATATTTTATTCAGAATACAACATAGATGATATATCAAATGTTTAAACTGAGAAAATGTAGAATTATAAGGGGAAAATAAGTTAATTTAAAATTTCATGACATCAACACATCTCAAAAAAGTTGGGATGATGCCATGTTTAGCGCTGTGTGGTCTCCCCTCTTTATTTTATAACAGTCTGCAAATGTCTGGGGAATGAGGAGACAAGTTGCTCAAGCTTAGGAATAGGAACGTTGTCTCATTCTTGTCTAATACAGGCTTCTAGTTACTCAACTGTCTCAGGTCTTCTTTGTCGCATCTTCCTCTTTATGATGCACCAAATGTTTGGACCCACTTTATATTAGGTGGCCTTAACTACTATGTACTAACATTGTAATTAATCATTTGATACAATGCACTTATTGTGTACATACATGTTTTTACATTGTACTTATATGTTAAAAATACCTGCATGTAATTACATCTGTAATTAATTTCTGTAGTTACATTTGTAATGACACAGTTGGCACTTCCCTTACACCTGACCCTACCCTTAAACTGACCCATATCACCACACCTGTCCCTAACTCTATCAGCACAAGAATTTGAACACAGTAAGTACATTGTATTTATTTTTTTATGTAAGTACATAGTACTTAAGGCCACCTAATATAAAGTGGGGCCCTAAAGTTTTGTAGGTGCAGTAAGTGTATCATTTTGTCCACCAGCTAACCTTTTTCACGATGCAGATATTTCTTCGGTGCTATTTTATTTTATTTTTATAGTTAACACAACACCTTCTCTGTCTGCCAAATTAGATGGATCTTTTCACCGAGCTTGTCACAATGCATTCTGGGATTGCCTTTTCCACAGTGCTGCCTTAGAATGTGGCCAAAAGAATAAATATGTTGACTTAAAAAGCTGCCAACAAGGTTTTGGAATGTAGCCCCGACTTGCAACAACACCATTTGGTTCGATTACCTGTGAGTTTTCAGGTTATCAGAAATGGCAGCTATATATCATATCTTTGAGGATGATATTTTGGACTGCATCCTGGGGATTTGACAACTGTATGAAATGGGTCATGAACCAGTCATACAAACTGAATGCCTTTGGACGATGCAGTGGTCACTGACGACATGAAACGCTGTTGATATTTTATGGGCCAGGGAAACTTATTAATATCAAAGGGAATATATATACACACTTAGTCTGACCTAAATTTTCCATATGGGTAAATTTTGCATTACTTGCCCAGTAGATTTCTTATTAAACTGGTTCTAGGAAATAGACTCTTAAATAGAAAGGAAGGAAGCATTGTAGATGAGAGAAGACCACTAACCATTTAAAATGAACTTTAAAGCATGTTGAAAATCTTTTAGACTGTGCAAAGAGCTCAGAAAATCTCTCAGCAGTCTATTTAAGAGTAACAGAGGCAGAGGAGGGTGTAAATGCTTTTCCCTCTGCGCACGGCTTAATATACAATTGAAGAAATAGGTACAGGAGCGCAGAGATTTTTATTTTTTCTCTCTTCATCTCTCACTGTCTCTATATTCTGGGCTGAATTGAAGTGGTACCCTGGTGAACTATCCCTCGTTTCTATACCTCTTTTTCTGCGCTCCCTAAAGGCCTCCGTTGGTTAGCAACCCACACGTCTGATATGTGTTTAAAAAACATCAAAGTACATTATTTAACAAGCATGTTGGCGAGGCAGCCCGAGAGAGAGAGAGAGAGAGAGAGAGAGAGAGAGAGAGAGAGAGAGAGAGAGAGAGAGAGAGAGAGAGAGAGAGAGAGAGAGAGAGAGAGAGAGAGAGAGAGAGAGAGAGAGAGAGAGAGAGAGAGAGAGAGAGAGAGAGTTTATATTCTGCAAATCCAACAGAACTTTGAAAATCTTGAAGTGAGAGATCCAAATAAATTTTGCGAAGTACAAAAAATGTTTTCACTCAATCGGGAGTGTATTTATTCATTGTATTTATTTATTAAAGCTTGCTCAGTATTACAGCAGGTTTTGTGCATTTAGAAAAAATGTAACTTTATATACAAAGGAACAAAGTACACTTGAGTCACTTGACATAAATATAGTCCTTAGAGTCCTTAGAAATGTGCTGTTTTATTCATGCACCATATATTCATGCTCCATACATCTTTAAAAAACTTTCACAGCTGTTTAAAGAGAATTTAATGATAAATAATGTCATGTGGTGCAAAATATTATATTAGAAAATATTCTCTACAATATTTCTTATTGATGCATTTGAGTGTACACATTATGTATATCTATCTATCTATCTATCTATCTATCTATCTATCTATCTATCTATCTATCTATCTATCTATCTATCTATCTATATCTATATCTATATCTATATATATATATATATATATATATATATATATATGTACCTACATACATACAGACATATAGTCTGGATGCCAGCCGAACCTAGCCCTGCCCACATCATTTTTAGGTCGGGCAATTCGGTCGGGCATCGCTCCATAGAGGAGTGATTAAGCCTGAACAGAAACTGTTCGGACCAATGAAATCATCAGGGCGGGCTTTAGACGATGACGGACAGATGATAAACAGGAACGTAATCATGCACGTCATCAAAAGGGGCTTGGATTATATTTGTTCAAATCCAAATCCTAAACGGAGAGCTTGTTTGTATATGCATTCACCTTCATAATTTCTCTCAAAGATGATGATCATGTTGGGTAAGTACTCTGTGTATCAATAAATTCTTTTGGGGTTTTTTTCAACACCGGCAAAGATCATTTATTCCAGCGCGTGTGCAGACAGGGTTGCCAAGTTTTTACAACAAAATCTGCCAACTAATAGCCCAAAACAATAGCTTCTCGGGGGGTTCTCCGGGGGGGAAATGGCGTTTGGGGGTAAAATGTGTGGTATTTTGGCATGGTTGCCTGCTAAAATTCGCACTCATGGGTCTATATATCACATAATAGTCGCTTCAACCCTTGGACATATAAAAACGCGGACTTGGCAACACAGTAGTTGAGCTCTGTCTGTAGAGATTGGACAATGCGTCGCTTCGTTGCTCTGATTGGTTGTAGGTCTATCCAATTGATGTCTTTCCTGGTTCGGTTGAAACACGCCCCATAATCACAGCCCAATGGAGCAGTTTCAGACTCATATTCTGACTAGAATTGAGTATGACCATGTCAGGCTAACACACACATATATATATATATATATATATATATATATATATATATATATATATATATATATATATATTTCAATATCTGGACCGAAGCATCATGTCATTGACCCACAAATAACTTTTTGTGTGTGTGTGTGTAACTCAACTACAGCCTAAATGCAATGAAAGGATGCAAGCTGCATTTGAAATCTGAATGAAATATGTCTCAATGTGTTTTAAGCACTGAATCCTCCAGAACCTCCAGCACTATTTGCAAAATTTGAAAGGCTTATGACAGACATCACTTCACACGGTGCCTGGTGTTTTTTGCCTCTTATTTGCATAAACGTGTGCATTTCTCAACTTTTTAAAGCTCTCAACGCTGCCAATCCCACAATACCCCACACGAGCCTTACACTCAGCTCCCAAAGATAATAAATTAAAAATGCCTGCTCAGCTTTGCGCCCATGTAAACGTACGGTCAGATAGTGACCGGTCAGAGGTCAGAGGCCTAATACCAGCCTGCCTGATAATGCTGATAACAACCAGGATGTCTGATAATGCGCATGATAACAGAATATTGGTCAGGTTTAGGGAATGTCTGTATGCGCAGGGAGCTCAGCTCTAGAACACTATCAGAAAAAGCTCTAGTGTAAAACACACACATATAGGCTATATATATATATATATATATATATATATATATATATATATATATATATATATATATATTCATTTATATATAAAATCAACCCTGTGTTATGTAAAAAGAACTAAGAATCTGGTTGCACAAATATATACAATAGTGCTAAAGCCTTGGTTCAGCAGCATGAGTGTAATTGTAATAATCTTATATATGATCTAAAATATAAGATAACGACATAGGCATTTACATTAGCATGTTGCTAAGCTAATGACATAAAGGATGTGTCTCAATCAGCTCTCGATTGTGAATCAATATATCATGTACACAAATTGTGGCACTGGTAAAGACTCTGGCTCATTGGGATACTGATGTCTCTATTTCCGGTGACACGACAATGTCCTTGTCTCAGGTTGTACAACATCTATTATTGTAACGGCATGGGCGGAAGGATAGCAGGCAGAGACAATGATCTAAATGCAAATGAGTGTTCAATAAAAAATTAAAAAAGACAATAACAAAAGAACCAGGAGTCAAAGAACACATGGGAACACAAGATAGGCTACATCCAACATGTCGTAAGGACAAACAATAACTGACAAAGAACAAGGGAAACTCAGGGGCTACATACAATCTACACAAGGGCTAATAGGTTAACAAGACACACATGAGAACAATGAGAACTGGGAAAACTACAATGGACTACAAAGCTGGCAAACAGAACAGAAAACAGGAAACAAGATACAAGAACAATGGCGAAGAAGAGAAGAAGAAGAGAGGGCCTACTTATGAACAACAGCAGAACTGTCATTTTTGTGACATTACCTATTTCTTAATGCTAATGTCACTTTGATTGTTACATATAGCCTACCTTATAGCCTGAAGTGTTCATACTCAATTCTAATCAGAATATGAGTCTGAAATTGACTCATGGGGCGTGATTATGGGGCGTGTTTCAACCGATCCAGGAAAGATATCAATTGGATAGACCTACAACCAATCAGAGCAACGAAGCGACGCATTACGTTGGTTGTCAAATGTCAACAGAACTCAACTGCACTGTGTTGCCAAGTCCATGTTTTTTTCCACGTGTTGTTTTCTATGTCCGCTGGTTGAAGCGACTATTATGTGATATATAGACCCATAAGTGCGAATTTTAGAAGGCAACCATGCCAAAATAACACACATTTTACCCCCCAAACGCCCACCCTGATGATTTCATTGGTCTGAACAGTTTGTGTTCGGGGATAATCACTCCTCTATGGATCGAGGCCAGACCGAACCGCCCGACCTAAAAATGTTGTGGACGGGGCTGAGTTCGGCTGGCATCCAGGCTATGTGCCCCTATTAGAACTATGTTATTATATTATACTTTAATGAATTATTTTGAGAACTATGAGAAAACTATGAGAAAAAAAGGTGAATAATGTCTGAGAGTCAACCTTCCAAAATGATGAATTATTATGATGCTTTTAACTATGCTGGGGTGCGTTTCCCAAAATCATAGTTGCTAACCTGTTAGCAACTTAGTTGGTTGGCAATGGCAAATTGCATTGAAACCAAAGGGTGCAAACTTAGGTAGCAGCTATGATTTTGGGAAATGCACCCCTAGCTGTATTTAGCTGTGCTTGTTTTTTAAACTTTTTTATATATATATATTTTTAATTATAAATAAAATCCATAATTTTATTAAAAAATAATAATACCTTTATTTTATTGACAAAATGTTTTAGTTTGTCTTGGATTTTTTTTTTTTTTTTTTTTTTTAGATCAGATAACATTTTAAGCTGTCATTTAAAATGTACCCCATATGGGGCATGTTGTCACATTTCACTTCCATTCTTTTGGGATAAATCAAGAAAAACGTATACATTGCATTAATGAAACAATGCCACATAATTGTACTAGATGTGTGTGCAATTAATGTGTGAAAAAATGGGAATAAATACTCTTAACCCCAAATGGATTTACACCAGCTGAGACATACAAAAAGCATTAGGATGTGTTCTGCTCCTATAAAAAATAATGTGGTTCTATTGTTACAAATGCACACAGGTGTAATTCTGCTATAGGCTTGGTTCAGCAGAATATGAGTGTAACAATAATAATATTTGTCACTCTTATATATGATCTTATTCCTAAAGGCTGGTGGTTAAAGATGTTTATCCCCAAGGCAACTCCTTGTACTCCTTGTAGCCTCCAGCAATAAGAACCGTGTATATATCTGTGCAGTTCCATTGCTTAGCACACTGAAGCCTCCTGAGCTCATTTCTAAACCCCTCAAATCACAGAAAAACCATTCACATGAACAGTGAACCTCAGATATCGGCCTTAAATAAATTCACATACAAGTTTTGAGTCTTTCACTGACTGTCTTTTCTCCATGTTTAGAGTTGTTCCACTATCTCAGAGAGAGGCTGAGAGAATGAAAAGCTCAGGAGAGGGAGATGTGGAAATCCTTTGCCTAACCTCAAAGCTATACTGATCATTAGGCTGAAGAAAGGAGTGTGTAAAGTGAAGAGGAGAAAATGAGGGATCTGTTGCTTTTCTTCTCAGCCCTTGTTCTTCACCGCTCCGGTGTAATTATCTGCTCAGCACCCCATGCCACCTACCTAAACCTTTTTTGAGCAGGAGAGTGTGTGCCAGTGTACACACACTTATGTGTATGAGAGCCCACCAACCTCCAAAAACAAGTCACCTCGATACAGTGAACTGAACTCCTTTTCACAAAGGTAATTAGGCTCATTGAAAGAGTGAGAGATGTGGGCCGGGGTAGAACGAATGGAATAATGCCATTAGAGAGTGTGACAAAGAGGAACAAGTGTGTATTAGGGCTAGTACTTTTGGCTTAACATGAACACAACATGTAAATATCAATGTAATATAAATATATGTAATTAATCGTGATTCAAAAACATAAGAGTTTTTTAAAAATATATTTTTATATTGTAATAATTTAACAGTTACTCTCCAATAATAGAAACAACTTAAAGACAGTATATTTTAAATAGTTCTTGTAATGGCATTTTTAATGAATGAAGGCCAGTATCAGTTATGCTCCTATTTCTCTATGATTAATAAAACATATAAAACAAACAAACAAACAAAAAAACACACATTAATGACAGACATTAAACATTACAGTATAATTTAAGATTTACAATTTCAGATTCTATCAGGCTTTAACAACTTTTAATTTAACTGAACTTAAACTCAACCTGGGCTTATCTTCACATAAACCCATTATCATAAATATCATATTTACCTGAAGCCTGTCCAACATATATATAGGATATCGAATAAAGTTATTAAACAGTCTGAATTGCATAAATTACAAATGAAATATAGACCATCTTATCATTTTTAAAATCATTTTAAAGCTATCATTTTATCGGTTACCTTTGTTGGACATCATTACAGGCTGCTGTCACTTTAAAGGGATAGTTCACCCAAAAATTAAAATGACCCCATGATTTACTCACCCTCAAGTCATCCTAGGTGCATATGACTTTCTTCTTTAAGACGAATAAAAGTTGAGATATATTTAAAAAGTCCTGACTAATCCAAGCTTTATAATGGCATGGATTGCTGCTGTTTGTTAGGTCAATAAAAATGCATCTGTCCGTCAAATAACGGGCTCCACAAGGCTCCTGGAGGTTAATAAATGCCTTTAGAGGTGAATCAATGCGTTTGTGTGAGAAAAAAAAGATCCATATTTAAAACTTTATAAAGTAAAGTTCGCCTTCCGTATTCAGTTTATGGAAAAAGTGTTGAAAGTGCCTCTGGAGTTCAAAGGCTTACGTTTAGGCTACGCTGGTCAGACGTCGCGTTCGCATCTTGAACTCCGAGAAGGCACTTTCGACACATTTCCACGGAAGGCGATCAGCCGGAACTTTGATTAAAAAAGTTTTAAATATATTTTTCTTATACAAAAGCAACGACTTGTTTCAGAAGGCATTTATTAACCTCCCAGAGCCATGTGGAGCACGTTATTTGACGGACAAATCCATATGGATTTCAAAAACAGAGCAACAATCCCTGCCATTATAATGCTTGGATTAGCCAGGACTTTTCTAATATAACTCTGATTGTATTCATCTGAAAGAAGAATGTCATATACACCTAGGATGACTTGAGGGTGTAATTGGGGTAATTTTAATTTACAACTATCCCTTTAAGATCTGCCGAACATGCACTGTCACATGCATCTAATTTTCTCTTTAAGTTCATTTAAGATGTTATTTATTCATTAGAGACTGCTCTTATGAGAATACTCGACAAAAGGGCCATTTTGGCTGTTATTGTTCGTTTAAGTGCGAAAGAGAACTGGATGTGTGCGCGATAGTGGCGTGTGTTTAGCCTGACAAGCCAGACCCACATCAAGATGTTTGGTCTGGGAACTCACCATAGACAGGGCTCAATCCGAGGGGCGGGATAAACGGCTGTCTTTCAAACTCCCTCTGCACGCAATAGGATAGCGCTACCACCAACCGAAGAGACCGCCGTTCGCCAGTTTCTGTGTTTACTAGAAGACTGTGTTACTAGAAGCACGCAAACGCAACTCGGCCGTCGTCATTATGGCCCCGCCCGCCGACTCTCTAGCCTACCTACACGATGTGATTGGGCCGTCCAGATTCTGAGGAATACAGCTCAGATAGGAATTGAGAGTTGCTAGACCACACTTGCGGGCAAATTAAATTTGCTGCCGCTAGGGTGCGTCTAGATTTCTAGGCTACCCGAGTCCTTTTTCTAAAACAGTTTTGAAATAACACTTACCCCACCTTTAACTTTGACAGCACTAATTAAAATACAACACATTTTGCTGAATCCTTCTAAACAGAACTATAATGCTAAGATTTTTCTAATATTACAATATTATCTAATATTCATGAAGTGTGAGAGTTATATAGTTATTTGTCAATGTAAACGGTCTACATGGAGTTAATATCTCCCAAACGAAAAAGCTGATTCTGAACTGACAAAACGAGTCATCAGTAATTCCAGTCTTACTTCCTGCCCAAACAAATTTGCATAATGCCAGCCTATTGTATTCATTGGCTGCCCACGAGTAACGTCTACTTTGATCCTCAAACAGCTGAGGCCTGGAAGTGTTTGGTTCGTGTTGTTGAAGATGCTGTTTTCTGAGCTGTGAAATCCAAAAATCCACTTTGCATGCAGCGATTCCAAAAGATGAGGACTCGGGGCCAGATTGATACGGTAAAACTTTGTTACTGTTCCTATCACTGTGTGTACAAGTGCTGAGGAAGTCTTTAGAGCTGAAATCCAGTTAATGGTAATAAGTGTTTCTTTTTTTAACACCTGCTGTAATCAGTAGATCAATCACAACAGGTTGGGCCATCTGACCAATCAGAGATTAGGCTCTTGAAAAGGAGGGGTTCAAAGGGATAGTTAACCCAAAAATTTAAAGCAGCACTAGGTAACTTTTCAACCTTCATAATATATTTTCAAGACTCTTGTGATGATACATCAACTTGCAATAGGTTGAACGACACGTCTTCCATAGCTTGATGGGGTCTGTATCGTTTTTTTAATCGTACTTTTAAACTTTGAGTTTTGGGTAGTAACCCAAGAACAAAAAGAACTACAAAATTCGACTGCTTTACGGCATATACGTCACTTCCACCAACACCCACACTTCCTCAAATTCTGACGTGCGAGCCCAACTTTGTTCTTCGGATAATATAGTCATGTCCGAAGAAGCACAGACAAATAAGAAAGAAAAGTTTTTTTTGGGAGGAAAGCAATAAGAGGAAACCAAAAAGTGATGGGATTAAAGGCAGGACGAGGATCAACATTGGACCAGCGTTTGCTCATCGGCGTGAGCTGAAGGAGGCGTGCCCGACCGATGCTGTCATGCTTGTTATGGTGATTACCTACCACTCAAACATTGAACTGAAGTATCATATAGATTCTGTAAAACGGTAACCAATAGACTACTATAATGACGCTGGCTTGTAAACGTGAGCATCGCGATTATTTGGCGTTTGAAAAAAATACAACCCATGAAATTATATTCATATTGCATGCTGAAACATATGCCACTGACTGTACCTGGGATGAAGAGATTTCACACGCGACGCCAGAAGAACACCTGCATGTGAACTCCTCCTGCAGTGTTCAGGGGAACTGTTATACACCTAGGATGGCTGAAAGGTGAGTAAATCATGGGGTCATTTTAAATTTGGGGTGAACTATCCCTTTAAAGAGACAGAATATTTTTCCAAAATGTGAGAAAAGAGATGCATTGTATCTGTGAGCTGCATTGTGAGAAAATGAAAGTGTTTTTTGACCTTGAATGCAAGTAAAGCTGTAGACCTCCATAACAAAAATTGGCAACCTTTAAGATAGCATTTTAAAATGGCTTAAATGCTTTAATTAACCTTAATTCAGCAGAAAACTGTCTTTGTTCTTGAAAATTCTTGAGTTCTTCAGTCCAGTTTTTGGAGATTGAAAAGGTCATTTTTTTCTGTTATGTATCAACATATTTGTGAGGTTGAGCGATGCCACGTTCCAGCAAGCAACAGGCATCTTTTCACCGTCTCGGTTAACCATAGTCTCGATAGTCCGGCTATAAGTGACCCAGGCAAAACCTTGAATTTGGTTTTGACAAAATAACTTGAGAGATGTACGATACTCCATTATGTAAGCAAAGTCAACAGTGATTACAAGGTGTTTGGTTTCATTTCATTGACATGTTCTATGCTATATAAAATAAAAACAGGATACACAACTTTTTCACAACTTTTTCTCTTTTGTCAAATCAACTTAGTTGATTAGGTTCAGATAAATAAATATATAATGTTTATTTATACATACGAACCCCCCATCCCACCACCCTAAACCTCCCCAAGAGAGCGTGTCATATATACGCCATAAAGTGCGTATCATATGCACGCGAAAAAATGAGTTTTGGCGTATACATTCCACGACATTGCACACTCGTACTATTTATGTGTGATCGGGTTGATGATTCTTGGTCCATAGTTAGACATCTGTTACATTTTCTGTTACATTTGACTGCCCAAACTGTGCCTTGTTTTAGCCTAGACGTCTGGCCTGGGTCTGGATGGCGATTAGACGCCTTTTAAACACAAAATTGCTTACTGGGTTCTTCTTTACATTTATGTTTATAATTAGAACATGTTCAATCAACAACTTCTACATTTCTACAAAAGGTCAAACAACACAAAAATGTCTTAGCCTTTGATAGATGTCATGTTTAGCTTTGTCATTATTTAGTGAAGTGAAATAACTCCAGATGATGCTTCTTTTCACTGTCATGACCTCTGGCAAGCCCTGTGTTTGAATGAGTGCTGTGAGTGTGACTGAACGCTGTCCGACTGCTTGTGCTTTTCAGCATTTCTGTGTCCAGACAAGTGGAAGCCGAAGTAGTTCCGATAATACACAACTATACTGGCACGTTCAAACCCTCCTAAATTTGTATGAGTTTGCCTTTAGGTGACTTAAATGCATTTTAATAACTTTGATTGGAGTAAAATGGTTATCAAATTTTTTTTATTCAAATGGTTTTTTTTACGTCTACAAAATGTTTAATAAAGAATGTGATTTGGGTGGGATTTTTGCTTCTTTTGTTTTTATTCAATTAATGTTATTTGAATCATATACAGTATGCGCGAGCAAGCTCTGCTCCAGGACCAAGCGGCACTTCGTACAAAGTGTACAAGAACTGTCCTAAACTCCTGCTGCGCCTGTGGAGGATCCTGCGTGTCATCTGGAGGAGGGGCAGGATTCCTGAGCAGTGGAGAGTTGCTGAAGGGGTCTGGATTCCAAAGGAGGAGAACTCCAAGAAGATAGACCAGTTCCGCATCATCTCCCTGTTGTGTGTGGAAGCCAAGATCTTCTTCAGTGCTGTCTCCAACAGGCTGTGCATCTTTCTCTCAAATAATAGGTTTATTGACACATCAGTTCAGAAGGGGGGAGTTGCAGGTATGCCTGGATGCTTGGAACACACAGGTGTGGTGACACAGCTTATCAGAGAGGCCAGAGAGAACAGGGGCAATCTTTCAGTGCTGTGGCTCGATCTGGCGAATGCATATGGCTCAATACCACACAAACTTGTGCAGCTCACTCTGACAAAACATCACGTCCCCACCAGGGTTAGACACCTCATCGCTGATTATTACAACAATTTCAGGATGAGAACCTCGTCAGGGGCAGTGACATCAGGCTGGCACAAGATTGAGATCGGTATCATAACAGGCTGTACCATCTCCGTAATTCTGTTCTCCCTGGCCATGAACATGCTCATAAAGTCTGCTGAACCAGAGTGCAGGGGGCCCAAGACGAAGTCAGCTCAACGGCAGCCACCGATAAGAGCATTTATGGATGACCTCACTGTCACCACAGAGTCAGTACCAGGCTGCCGATGGATTCTAAAGGGTCTCGAAAAGCTAATGGAGTGGGCACGGATGCGTTTTAAACCAGCAAAGTCTAGATCAATGGTGCTTAAAAGAGGAAAGGTAGATGACAAGTCCCGTTTCAGTGTGGCAGGGACAACTATCCCGACCATCACAGAGAAGCCTGTTAAGAGCTTAGGCAAGGTGTTTGACAGCACCTTGAGGGACGCAGCATCCATCCAGTCAACGTGCACTGAGCTGGATGGATGGCTGAAGTCAGTGGATCGGTCTGGATTGCCAGGGAAGTTCAAAGCTTGGCTATACCAGCATGGCATTCTTCCCAGGATCCTGTGGCCACTCCTCATCTATGAAGTGCCAATCTCGACTGTGGAAACCTTAGAGAGGAAGGTCAGCAGCCACCTCAGAAAATGGCTGGGGCTTCCAAAAAGTCTAAGTAGCATCGCACTCTATGGGCAGCGCAACAAACTGCAACTGCCACTCAAGTCCTTGGAAGAAGAGTTCAAGGTAACGAGAGCCAGGGAAGTGTTGCAATATAGAGACTCAAGAGATGCAAAGGTGGCAAAGGCTGGAATTGAAGTTAGGACTGGCCGGAAGTGGAAGGCTGAGGGGGCGGTTCAACAAGCAGAAGCAAGATTACATCACAACAGGCTGGTAGGAGTGGTAACAAGAGGCAGGGCTGGACTGGGTTCCTTTTCAACTCCCCATATTGACACCACCAAAGGGAAGGAAAGGAGTCGCCTAGTCCAGGAGGAGGTGAGAGCAGTGGTCGAGGAGGAGAGAACCTGCAGGACAGTGGGAATGAGGCAACAGGGTGCCTGGATACGATGGGAGAATGTGATTGAGAGGAAGGTGACATGGGCAGAGCTGTGGAAGGCAGAGCCACAGCGGATCAAGTTTCTCATCCAGGCGGTTTATGATGTGCTTCCCAGCCCATCAAACCTTCATATATGGGGCAAGGTGGAGTCACCAGCATGTCCACTGTGCTCCAGGCGTGGAACACTAGAGCACATCCTGAGTTGCTGCCAAAAGGCACTGGGAGAGGGGAGATATAGGTGGAGACATGATCAGGTGCTGAAGGCCATCGCTGAAGCCATTGCTGCAGGAGTCGAGTGGGCCAAGCGCTCCTGTCTCTCCAGAAGTAAGAAAGCCATCATCTTCATCAGAGCTGGAGAACAGCCAAGACCAGCTGCAAAAACATCTGCAGGCATCTTGGCCACTGCAAGGGACTGGCAGCTGCTGGTGGACCTGGAGAAGCAACTCAAGTTCCCCAACCACATTGCAACCACCACCTTAAGACCAGACATTGTTCTCTTGTCTGAGTCCACCAAACAAGTGGTTCTGTTGGAGCTAACAGTCCCTTGGGAAGATCGCCTGGAAGAGGCCTTTGAAAGGAAGCTCACCAAGTATGAGGGACTGGTCAGTGAGTGTCGGCAAGCAGGATGGAGAGCAAGGTGTCTCCCAGTTGAAGTCGGAAGTAGGGGATTTGCGGCCCGATCCTTGTGCAGAGCCTTCAGTCTGTTAGGCATTGATGGAGGGAGGAGGAGAAGAGCCATCTACAACATCACCGAAGCAGCAGAGAAAGCCTCAAGATGGCTATGGCTCAAGAGAGGAGATCCATGGGGGCAAAGTAGCTAGATTTGCCAACTGGACACAAGCTGGGGTCTGATCAGCCTCAGCTGGGTCGCCTGGATGAGGGTGTATGATGTTGAAAGACCCGAAACACCCAATGATTCCAGGAACATCACTGAAGATGTGTCCAGTAGCATCTTTAGATGTATTTGCACAGTATCATAATTGTACAATATTATGGTTTTGAAAATGCAACTTAGATAATTATATTATTTTTTAAAGGGGTGGTTTCATTTTTTTTCTAGGCTTGGTTGTGTTTATGGGGCTCAGTATAACATGTCTTAATACTTCTTTTTTTTACCTATTTTTCTTATATTTGACCTTTATTCCACACCACTGTCTCCAGTGTCCTTTGAAAGGCTCGTTTGCTTCCTGCTTCTATGAAGCCCATCCCTCTGAAAAACGCAATGGTCTTTGATTGGTTAGATGGCCAAATGTAGTTTCATGTATTTTTATTGGCTGAAGTGCCAAGCACAGGTTGTCCGGAAACACCACGGCCCTTACCATTATGGCCAGAAGTCACATCTGCACTAGCAAGGGTTTATGATGTCACCAACCCAGGAAAAAGCTTGTTGTACTCCAAACTGGCCGTTTTTGTAGGCAATAAACTGCCATAACTTTAAACGACAATATCTCCGTTTGCATTGAACTTGCAGCGTTGTAACTTTGCAGATACTGTTTATGCTCAAGCAGCAACATTACATATTAACTAAAGTTAAAAAAAAAAAGTGAAATCGCATGAATCCACCCCTTTAAGAAATTTACCATTAAAGCCACAATATGTAATTTTTCGCTGCTAGAAGTCATTTGTTAAACATAGGCATAGCTTGATAACGCCTTGATTTTGTGCAGCTTTTATTGTGGTATGACTGCTTAAGCTTCTTTGTGGGGTAACGCAGTGCTATTTCATCATATTAGATTAATTTGAGTGTGTTAAAGGTTGTTATATTGCTACACTGTTCGGCGGCTACTATGAGACACTTGTTGCACACTGCAGTAAGCTATATTTTTGGCATTGTATGACATGGCACATTCTTTTTTTATTGTTTCCACTATACAGTGTGTGTGTGTGTGTGTGTGTGTGTGTGTGTGTGTGTGTGTGTGTGTGTGTGTGTGTGTGTGTGTGTGTGTGTGTGTGTGTGTGTGTGTGTGTGTGTGTGTGTGTGTGTGTGTGTGTGTGTGTGTGTGTGTGGTTACCTATTATTGAATCATAAATTATGCATATAACATATTCCTTGTGTGTGTGCCCTTGTTTATATTACATTGTGGAATAAGAATAAGAATAGTAAAACCTGAGATCACCTACATTGTGGGGACCAGCCAGTTGGCCCCACAATGTAAATTAATTCATAAACATACTAAATTATGTTTTTTTTTTTTTTTGTGTGGAAAATATAAAGGGCAAAATGTTTCCTGCAATGGTTAGGGGCAGGGGCAGTTTAGGGGGATAGAAAATACGGTTTGTACAGTATAAACCATTGTGCATATGGAATGTCCCCACATTTCCCAAAAGTGTGTGCGTGTGCGTGTGCGTGTGCGTGTGCGTGTGCGTGTGCGTGTGTGTGTGTGTGTGTGTGTTTTAAGATTAGTGCACCCTTATATTTGTTTTAAATATCACTGATAAAATAATGGAAAAATAAAGTATTCCTGCTTTCTCTGAACAACCCAGATGGTTTTCTGTCGAGCAACTGAGCATAATAAGATTATCCTACGGCATCAGACTGTGTGGGGAAAAAAAAAAAAAAAAACTTTTTGTAACCTTCATTGTTTTAAAGTGTGGGAGTGTTGTTATTGCTTAAAAGTGTTTGATGATATTTTCAGCCATTGTTATGACAGATTTCACTTTCACAACCTGGATTTGACAGACCAATATTGCGGAAAATTTGTCAGATAGTAAAGCAAATCCACTTCATGTTTAAAGATGCTAAGAGAAGCTTAGAGGCATGTGAAAGTGTGCATGTCATATGAGCTTGTAAGATGATGGTTTACAAATGGTTCCGAAAAGCGGAGTATTGAATGCAAATTCTGCAGCTCACTCATACATATAAACCTTGTGGCAGCTGACATTTAGATCAGAACCATTCACACAGCACCATCATTGTTTTGTTTTTTATACTGTTGATATGGTTAGATACTTTGTTTTGACTGTGACTTTTAGAAGATTATGAAGCCTTTCAAAGTGGATTGTCTTTTCTTAGTGATACAAGGCCTACGGTAAAACTCAGAAGAAAGCTGGAGGGAAATCAGGACAAGAAAAAATTAAGTATTCTTTGATGGAAAAAGGGAGGAATGGATTTAGAATGTAGACTATTAGATACACTGTAGTGAAGTGCATGAGAATGTGACCCCACTTAGCTCAATACACACACACACACACACACACACATGCATACATGCAACATGCAGAGCATCTTAAACTCACTAGAAAACACACAGTGGCTGGCTAATGGGATAAGTAAGAGATAGGATCAGAGCGTTCTCATAACTTACCTCCCTCAGGGAACAATCACTACAGAAAAAGAAAGATAGAGAATGAAACTGGAGTCATTGACCATACATAATTACATTTAGTTTAAAAGGCACAGCTAACACACACACACACACACACACACACAAAGAAAAATCTGCCATCATTTACTCAAACTGTTGTTTCGTTTTAGACTCCAGTTACTTTCATTATGGACACAAACATTCTTTAAAATATCTTCTTTTGTGTTGAAAAGAAAGTCAAAGGTATAGAACGACATGAGGGTAAGTAAATACTGGCTGACAATATATTCACGCTGAAGTTTTTTTTTTTTTTTTCACACTCTTCACTTAGGGCTAAAACATAGTTTGAAATACCTTTGCAGTGGGTTTATTTTTAGCGAACATCTCGACAAAAAATAGATTGGGTAAACCTAGCCTGATATGCCAGCGATTTGATTTTGCCGTACAAAGCTAAGTCTGGAAACCTGTACAAGACAAAGACCACACTGCTGAGAGGGATGTTTAAATTAAAATGTTAAACCCTAACCCTCAAAATAATTAAATGGTTTGAGTAGAGCCAGAGTAGAGTAATTTTGCACGATGCAACAGAATAACGCCGCATTCACACGGGGCGTAGGCGTTAACGCATGACGGAGAGCGTGGCTGAAGCTGGGTGCTGACGCGATCGTCATAGTGACCACAGCCAATCACATTAACTTGCCGCTTGGACCAAAACAACACAAAAAAGCGCCTTTTTATGACAGCTAGTCTGTGAGACGAAATGGATGCCGATTTGGTTGTATGTGTGAGTGCGATTGCCTGTGTAGTTGTTGTCAGCGCACTGCACAGGTGCACGAAGCTGTTAAGTACATTAAATCCTGAAAAAGCGCCGACAGCGGGAAGAATATGACGTAGTGGTCCAGGAGCTGCGTCTGGATTTTTAACGGTCTATGGTCTGGATGGTTCACGGAGCAGTAATGAACGCAATTGGCTAGCGTCTGCTGTAGGATATTTGCATACGGCGATCTGATTGGATGACGCCTGCGCTGGCGCTTGAAAAGTTTAGAATTCTTCAACTTCTGCCGCTTGCAACGCGAGTGAAGCGCCGCGACGGAACCGACAATTCAGTACGGCAACGGATGATGTCACCCATTTAAAGTAATTGGGAAGCGTTAATGCCTACGCCCCGTGTGAATGCGGCGTAACTGTACTAACCAGTGGAAAAATCTTGTTGCAAAGCATTTAAAATGCTGTTTTGGTCATTCAGAAGTCTTTCGTCAAAGATGCTCAGTATAATTCCCTCCTTGTCTTACACGACTGCATTCCCAAACAGCAGCATCTGCCTCTCAAAGTTTATTGCATTTTGTCTGCATGTTCTGAGAAACAAATAATTTATTATGACAACTATTATCAATGGTGGTTTCTCCTATGTTTCTTAGTGATTTTTTAGCGGCATTTTATCAGGAAGTGACGATTATGTTCTCTTTGATGGATGGAAACAGTGTTTTAGTCGTAAATGTTTTATGTGATATTGCAATTTTGTGCACAAGTTAAATTCGCAACTTTGAATGGAAACACAGCTATGTAATACATATGAAAAAAAAAAAACAATGCCAGTGTCTCTTTCTATAAGAATTGCAGCTTCTATTTATACTATAAAGCACTGTGCTCAGGTTTTTACTCCCATCTGAGCTCAACGAACTTAACAGAAGAAAATAACCCCAGTAGATTTCTGTGACAAAGAAGGCTGCGCCTCAGAGCCCTACCTACCAATTGCATAATTGTCACACAGACCAATGTTTGAACCAGCAGAGAGAACTTCCTAAATGAACTTTGTTTTGTACAAAATAAAGTCACACCAGTTCATACTTCATAGTATCGGGCCCTAAAATGCATGAATGCTTTGCCAATCATTATTACATATTCGTGTCTTTAGCAACCCGGAAGTATATCTAACATGGATGGATCTCTACCTGTTGCTATAATATTAAACTCTTTTGATATTATTGTAACAATTACAGAGCAATAAAACAAAGCAAATTTTGATACATTCTGGAGCTTGGAAGGGTTTAGTTTGAGCAGATGTTTTATACCATCATCATTGTCCTCATCAGAGCTCCTTTCCCAGTACATTAAGCATCTGGCTCATATTTGCACTCTCAAACAATCTCAAAACTATCATTTAATATCTTCAAAATCCATATTTTGATCACTGACAGCTTCTTCACCAGATCCACCATCGAGTGACAGTAACAACAAAGTCCTACCCTTCGGGCTCCCTGTCGCACCGTGTCTTTACGAAGGTCGCAGAGATGGACATTGCTCTCATGAGAAAGCATGGTGTTCGCATTCTCAATGACCTTGACGACTGACTGATTCTAGCCCAGTTGAGAGAGCAGTTGTGCGAACACAGGGATATAGTGCTCAGTCACCTCAACCAGTTGGGACTTCAGATCAACTGGGAAAAGAGCAAACTCTCCCCTGTGCAGAGGATCTCTTTTCTTGGTATGGAGGTAGACTTGGTCAATCTGACAGCACATCTAACAGAGGAGCTTGTCCAGTTGGTGTTAAACTGCTTGAATTCATTCAAATGCAGAATAGCTGTCCCACTAAACCATTTTCAGAGGCTCCTGGGGCAAATGGCATCCGCAGCTGCAGTAACGCAGCTCGGATTGCTTCATATGAAGTCGCTTCAACACTGGCTACACGGCCAAGTCCTGAGATGGGCATGGTAGAGTGGTTCATTCCGTGGAAATTTAACACAGAATTGCTGTCAAACTTTCAGCTTGTGGGTGGATCCTTCATTTCTACAGGCAAGTGTTTCCCTAGAACAAGTGTCCAGGAATTCTGTGGTCTCCACGGATGCCTCTACCACTGGCTAGGGGGGCCACGTACAATGGGCTTGCATTTTCGAGTCTGTGGACAGGGCCTCAAATACAATGGCACATGAACTGCCTTAAGTATATCTTGCACTTGGCCACCTCAAGGGGCCGCTACGAAGCAAGCACGTTCTGGTCCGTATGGACAGCACTGTGACCATTGAGTACAACAACAAACAGGGTGGTCTACACTCTCATAGCATGTCACAACATCTCCTCCTCTGGAGTCAGAAGCATCTAAAGCCGGCGAGCTCTCACAACAGCAAATGCTCCCAGGAGAGTGGAGACTCCATCCCCAAGTGGTCCAGCTAATCTGGAGACGCTTCAGGACCGCACGGGTAGATCTGTTTGCCGCCCCAGACACATTGCACTGCCAATTGTTTTACTCCCTGACCGAGGGGACCCTCAGCACAGATGTGCTGTTGCAAGTATGCATTTTCCCAAGTGGGCCTTGTAGCACAGACACTGTGCAAAGTCAGGAAGGAGGGGGAGCAGGTCTTGTTAATTGTGCCATACTGGCCCAACCAGACCTGGTTACAGGAACTAGAGCTCCTTGAGGCAGCACCTCCATGACCCATTCCTATGGCACCTGTCTAGACCTCTGAAAACAACTCCATAACTGGTCCGTGGATGGGACACGGAGGTTCTAGGTATCTACCACAAACTGTGGATAGACATCATCCCTGCGGCTAGAGCCCCCTCTATGAGACGCTTCTATGCTTTTAAGTGGAACCTGTTAGTCAAGTGCTTTCTGTGATTTTCTTCCTTCAGGATGGGTTGGAACAAAGGCTGTCTCCCTCCACCCTCAAAGTGTATGTTGCCGCTATCACAACACATAATGTTGTAGTAGTCAGGTTCCTGAGGGGAATAAAGAGACTAAATCCACCTCACTTTCACTCTATGCCCTCTTGAGACTTGTCTCTGGTGTTAACGGCACTGCAGAGAACACCCTTTGAATCATTGCAGTCAGCAGAGTTGAAAATCCTGTCTTGGAAGACTCCTGACAGGGCTCATGACTGCATTGACTTCCATTAAGAGGGTAGGGGACCTGCAAGCATTTTTGGGTGGCGAATAGTGCCTGGAGTTCAGGCCGGCTAACTCTGACGTAATCCTGAGACCCCTGCCCGGATATATGCCCAAGGTTCCAACCACTTCCTTTTGGGACCAGGTGGTGAACCTGTAAAGTCTGACCTTGGAGGAGGCAGACCCAGCCCTGGCTTTTCTCTGTCCCGTCCATGTGGACAGAATGGAAAGCTTTAGGACCTCAGAACAACTCTTAATCTGTTATGGAGGCCAGCAGAAGAGAAAGGCTGTCTCCAAGCAGAGAATGGCCCAGAGGATTATAGATGCAATCGCCTTGGCGTACCATACCCAAGGCGTGCCTTGCCCCCTCTGGTTGAGATGTCTACAGCGAGCCTGTGTCTTCTGCTGCCTCTGTCCATTGTAGTCCCCCATCCAGGTCGGTTGGGCCACCTTAGAGACATATCATATGCTGTACTTCCTAAATGGCCAGTCTATATGTGTATCTTCCACATAATACCTCCTATAGGGTAATATGTGGACTCTACAGCATCCCCTCAGAGCACGGTTTCCCAGCATTATCCAATACTCTGCTGAATGGGTCTTGTGGAACAGCAGCAGTGACTCTCCCTGCATCAGTTCCCAGCCCAAACAGATGGGGGTCAAATGTGCGTTGCATTCGCTTCCTTATTTATACTCACGTTGTTGGGGGAGCACGAGATTCAAATCTTGCATAACCAATGGCTATTGGCATGTGCTCTATACACTCAAAGCTGATAGGGTCTCTCAGAAGTGATCCCAGTTCCTTGGTGACATCTGACGTACGTCTCCATTGCCTTCTTTAGGGAAGTTTACATACGTAACCGAGGTGTTTTGTCTGCGGTAACTATGAGTGAAACGTCACTTCATCATTGTGTATTAGACATTGCCACCTTATGGAATAAAAGTGAATTGCACATACAGTCATAAAAGATTCAATTATCATCTTTTTTTGTGATATTGTTTATAATGAATTGATTGGGAAATACTTAGAATGTTGAGTAACTTGGATGTCTAACTTTTAACAAATATATATTAATAATAATGAGGAGGAGGGTACTAAATGATGACCTGGGTCACTAAAGACCTGAGGTTTGCTTTTTAAGGGTTAATGATGGCAGAATTTTTATATATGGGTGAACTATCCCTTTAAGACACATCTCATATAAGCTCTTACAATAAACAAAAAAAAAACCACTCTTGGTGCAAGCTTTAACCCTAATAACTGTTAAAGTACTCTAATACATCCATATCAATCTCTCAGTGGACCAATGAGACTTTACGTCCCCATTCAAAAGCCAATCACTGTGAAGTAAATTAATAATGAGCTACAGTTTCCTGCATGTCTCCTGCATCATTCATGCATGGATTCTAAATACTTCTGGCTCATATGAAGACCAACTAGTAAATCTCCATATATCATTATGGGACAACCGTGTTATATTTGCAGAGTTTCATTTTATTCATATAGCAGATGCTGCAATTCAGCATGAATCATGACTCAAAGGGACTTTAGGGCATGAAAAACATGGTCTGGTTGAAATATGGTTCAGGGCATGGAAAATGTAGTCTGGAGGAAAACAAATTATTTCTCCAGTCTGTAGGGAGTCTGAAGCTCAACTGTGGGGCGGCCTCCCATGAGGAGTGATGGCTAGTTAGCTAGCTGACCATAATGTTCTTTTCTGCCCATAATGCGTTTAGCATTGCAAGACTAGTGGGCTGTGTCTACTTATAGATTTTGAGAGGAACTTGCTGGTCATTTGCTCCCAAATAATTCATTAAGCAGCTAAATATGTGTGACTATTAAGTAGTCTGTTGTACATAATGGGCCAATCAACATTTTAACCTCAATGAATTGCTATTACCATAACGATCAAGTAAGGCACAAGGTAGCAGAATTGCAGGCCATAAGTATTGAAAGGGTTTGTTCACCCAAAAATGAAATTTATGTCATTAATGACTCATCCTGTCATAAACACATAAACACAAGATATTTTACATTTAGTCCGAGAGCGTATCCAAGTGTATGCACACTATACTGTCCATGTCCAGAAAGGGAGTTAAAACATCCTCAAAGTAGTCCATATGTGACATCAGTTAGTAGAATCTCTTAAAGCATCGCAAATACATTTTGGTCCAAAAATAACAAAAACTACAACTTTATTCAGCATTGTCTTCTCTTCCGCGTTTGTCTACAAACCTCAAATAAAGATTCAAACGGTCATGAATCAGCGCATTGATTCATGATTTGGATCGTGTGTCAAACTGCTGAAATCACGTGAAATTGGCAATCTGAATCATGAATCAATACGCTGATTCATGACCGTTTGAATTTGTCATACGAACTGCCCCCCACCCCCCATTGTCAATTAAGCTGCCAGTGTAAAAACTCCCTTTATTTATATTGTTAAAATTACATAAATCACTGCTTATTCTGAATTTTTAAGCTCAGGTTTAAGAGACATGAACTAGTTCTTTGAAAAACATACATGTTGATACATGTCTAGTCTTCAAGCATGGTAAAGTATGAACCATGAGTATGGTTTCATTAATAATAAACGTACATTTGCATAAAGCATGCATATTTGTCCATACCCAATATTATTGATTAGAGTATTAAAACTTGAAAACGTTAATTTATGGTACATTTAAAACGGATAAAAATGTGTGATTAATCGCGAATTAACTCATGACAGTATGCGATTAATCGTGATTAAATATTTTAATCGACTGACAGCCTAATATATACTGTATATATATATATATATATACATATATATATATATATATATATATATATATATATATATATATATATATATATATATATATATATATATATATATATATATATATATATATATATATATATACACACACACACATAGACATATATACATTTTTGGAAAATCAGGAAATATATTTGTATTATTTGTAAATTAAATGCTAGGTTTAAGTTTTATGATGCGTGTAGAAAGATTTAATGCTCTTAATAATTAATATTTAAAATTCCTTATTTAGAAATGTGCATTTAATTTGAATGTATTTATATGTGTTTAATATGTTCAATTTACAATTTACAATATTTTATAGAATACATTTATATATTAACTGTAAATCGCATATTATCCAGGTTAAAAATATATTTTATGCAAAATGCTCGTTCCACTAACCTAGAAGATGACCAAATGCTAGAAATTCAATTCTTTAGCACATTTAAAAAAAAGTTATGCCACTGTTGTGAATAAAAACAGAATGCAATGATGAAGTTTCAAATTTCAATATTTTATTCAGAATACAACATAATGTTTATGTTTACGACATACAACATAATGTTAATGTTTACGACATATCCAATGTTTAAACTTGGAAATAGTAATTTCAAGGGGAAAATAAGTAGATTTTAAATGTCATGGCACCAACACATCTCAAAGTTTGGACAAGGCCATGTTTACCACTGTGTGGACTCCCCTCTTCTTTTTATAACAGTCTGCAAATGTTTGGGGACCGAGGAGACAAGTTGCTCAAGCTTAGGAATAGGAATGTTGTCCCATTCTTGTCTAATACAGGCTTCTAGTTATTCAACTGTCTCAGGTCTTCTTTGTCACATCTTCCTCTTTATGATGCACCAAATGTTTTCTATGGGTGAAAGATCTGGACTGCAGGCTGACCATTTTAGTACCCAGATCCTCCTTCTACGCAGCCATGATGTTGTAATTGATGCAGTATGTGTATGTATCTTGCATTGTCATGTTGGAAAATGCAAGGTCTTCCCTAAAAGAGATGACATCTGGATGGGAGCATGTGTTGTTCTAGAACTTGAATATACCTTTCAGCATTGATGGTGCCTTTCCAGATGTGTAAGCTGCCCATGACACACGCACTCATGCAACCCCATACCATCAGAGGTGCAGGCTTCTGAACGGAGCACTGATAACAACTTGGGTTGTCCTTGTCCTCTTTAGTCTGGATGACATAGCATCTCAGTTTTCCAAAAATAACCTTACAATTTGATTTGACTGACCACAGAACAGTTTTCTACTTTGCCATAGTCCATTTTAAATGTTCCTTGGCCTAGAGAAAATGCCTGCGCTTCTGGATGGCTTCTATTTTCAACTCTAGAGTTTTAGCCAGCAACGTAGAATGGCACGGTGGATTGTGTTCACCGACAATGTTTTCTGGAAGTATTCCTGAGCCCATGTCATGATTTCCATTACAGTAGCATTCCTGTATGGGATGCATTGCCATCTAAGGGCCTGAAGATCACGGGCATCCAGTATGGTTTCTGGACTTGACCCTTACGCACAGAGATTGTTCCAGATTCTCTGAATCTTTGGATGATATTATGCACTGTAGATGATGATAACTTTTTAATAACTCTTATAATTTTTCTCTAAGAAACTCCTTTCTGATATTGCTCCACTATTTTTTGCCGCAGCATTTGGGTAATTAGTGATCCTCTGCCCATCTCGACTTCTGAGAGACATTTCCACTCTGTGAGGCTCTTTTTATACCCAATCATGTTCCCAATTGACCTAATAAGTTGCAAATTGGTCCTCCAGCTGTTCCTTATATGTACATTTAACTTTTCCGGCCTCTTATTGCTACCTGTCAACTTTTTTTGGAATGTGTAGCTCTCATGAAATCCAAAATTAGCCAATATTTGCCATGACATTTTAAAATGTCTCACTATCAACATTTGATACGTTATCTATATTATATTGTGAATAAAATATAAGTTTATGAGATTTGTAAATTATTGCATTCCTTTTTTTATCCACAATTTGTCTCAAATTGATTTGTAATCAGGGTTTGAACTTTTAATAACCAACTTTTATGTTATATATGTGTATTTGCATTATTTGTAAATTAAGCATGCCATTGTTTTGTGATTGTGTTGAATTCTTTTGAATAAAAACAGAGTAAATTGTCTTCTTGCCATTCCCATTCAAGTTGCATTTCAAGATCCTGTGGTCTGAAACGAATTGAATCCAATTTCACACGCATTGTATGAATGGGAGCTAGTTCTTAAAGTCTGAACATTGCCCGATCCTACAAGATAGCTCCTCTTGTTACATTTTTAATATAAATTTGTATCAGGTGATGAGCTGATTGAAGGATTCATGAAGCAGTTTCAGGACATTAATAAGATGGAAGGTAGATAATATTACAGATCATTTATAGTCTGCAATCCAGCTAACTTTGAAAACCTTAAGCCACTGTAATGAAAACACAAGATACCGCTTGTCCAGTTCTAAATTCAGAGAAAAATAAAAGTGCCAAAGACAATACACAATCATGAAACATATGAATGTGATGAAATGCCCAGGTAACACCACTGTACAAAGATAGACTTTGTGGATACATGTTTTGAAAAATTCTGTCATCATTTACTTACCCTCATGTCATTCTAAACCTGTTTTTCTTTCTTGCAGTGGACCCCAAAAGGCGAATTTTTAAGTGAATATCTTCACTTTTCGCAAAGAAAGTGAAAGAGGGCTGTCAATGTCTAAAGCATAATGTTTTTGAGTGAGGATCCTACTGAAATTTAGTCATTATTCCTCAAATATTTACCATGCTCCCCATAAGAAATAAAATCATGTGGGGTTAATTATGATTATTTTTGGTTGAAATATCCCTTTAAAAATTACTATTAGGAATACAGGTTCCCCTTTGTTGCCCCCTCTTTATCGCTTATCTCTCTCGCTCTCTGTCAAGGCCAACCTCTCTGATGTCACCGAGACAGACCGGTGGCTCCACGGTTGGTGTGTGTGTTTGTGTGTTTCGGCCGGGCCGGTAATGATGAGCAGATGGTGGTGCGCGCTGATGACCGGAGACTCTCTCAGAGAGCACAGGACATCTGCTCCATAGACATTCGCTGCTGTCACAGGCACTCCAAGTGCCAGTTTCCCTGTCCCTGTCCCTGCCTGTCACGACTAGAGATGCAGTCATGCCCACAAGACAGCAGTGGAATAAGACATCACCTGAGCAAATTCCCTAATCAAGTTTCAGGACTGTCATAAAATCCATTTACATTGTCAATTCACACTGTTTAAGATTCACAGCATAAGATAGGCATAATTTCCCCCATCTGATACTCATGAGATTTTTGGCATAACTAAAGCCAAATTGGCCTATATTGAGTTACTTTATCTGGATTTTATTAGAGGTCTCTGGAATATTGATTCTAATTGGTCATTCAGTAATTCTGTAAAACTGACCATTAATCTCAAAAAACAATGTTTAATATCTATGCTTTAAGGATTCTACATATGTGACCCTGCACCATCAAAAAACAATCATAAGTCGCAGGTATATTTGTGGCAATAGCCAACATTGAATGGGTCAAAATAATTTTTCTTTTATGCCAAAAATCATTAGGACATTGTAAAGATCATGTTCCAAGGGGATATTTTGTAAATGCCCCACCGTAAATATATAACAAAATGCATTATTAGTAATATGCTATGGACTTCATTTGGATTTTTTTTTGCACCTTTCAGATAACAATTTTTTTTAATAATTGCATCCCGGGCCAAGTAGTGTCCTATCCTAACAAAGAATACATCAATGGAAATCTTATTTATTCAGCTTTTAGATTGTTTAAATCTCAAAAAATAAATTAAAAATACCCTTATGACTGGTGTTGTGGTCCATTGTCGCAAATAACGTTTCATGAATGCCAAATAAGTACAGTTGATCAGTATTGTGTTAACAGTAGTCTCAAATTCACACTAAATTTAAAGCAACAATGACCTGCAGACACATTGTCTCTTACATGAGGTTTTTAACAATGCTTTCAGAAGTAGTCTGCTACCTACCACAACATTAGATTTTCAAAGTAGCCCACCCGCATGAGATGAGATGAGACATGCACTTTAAATCCAGGAATTCTCAGTCCCTCTTGCCGATTAGTGGGCATTAAGGGGTTGGGTGGGGTTAAAGAAAGAAGATCTTCCTTTTGTTGTAGTGAAGGAGGCGGGGTCTTGTCTTCTTCACTGTGACTTCCGGAGGCTGAAGGGGGTGACATAAGGAAAGGAGCCCCCTCTCAGGCGCAGTACCGCTGGCCACTGCTAGAGGGCGCCACTGAGTGCGCTGCTCTGCCGTTGAAGTGCGAGAGAGAGCGGAGCGTCAGTACCAGACCGAGAGCAGCACGGATCAGTGCCAGAGAGAAACGGAGGAACGATTCTGTCGCTACATGCCGCCGCCACCTTACGGAACACTATAACGCAACGGAAAACGGCCAACTCTATCGGTTTCTTCACAAAGGACGGAATTTAAATGATGTACTGTTCGGGAGGCGTGATGCTGGGGCTTCTCGCCGCTCTGCAGGTAAAAATGAAGAGGTCCGAGAGGCGATGTGCGCTCGGGCACGAGCTGTGCGTTGTAGCGATGCTGCTTTATGTTTGAGGTTTGGCGTGTCAGAAATGTGCCATTATTTATACACTCTGTGTTTGTAAACTATAGAGCAATTATCGGTGTGGATTTTTTTTGGTAAAAACGCAAAGAAACGCTTTTGCTTAGGGGCAGAATATTTAAATAGGGCGTCAGTGCCTAGATTAAATTCAGCACTATCGGTTTTTCTGATAATCTCGAAGGGTTAAATACTTCATGTCGCATCTAATTTTCCTCCTATGCAATTCTAGAGAGTCTTTGTTATATTATATTCGCCTCCCAATTATTCACAAGAGGTTAGACTTTGTATGCGATGCTTTTTGTATGTTGTATAGTCGTTGGGTTGTAGTACTAGCAGCCCCGTTTAAACCGTCCCGTGCTGAACCGGAGCCAGTCGCAGATGAATGCGGGTTTTCAAACGCGCTCTCTCTTCTTTCGGCACGAGATTGAAAAGTTGCCCCCGAGGAGGTGATTAGGTCACAATGGTCCCTTTCCGAGTGATGAAACAAATGTAGCAATAATCAGTTAATGAACAGCTCATTAAAGTGGCCGCGAGGCGACTGTCGTCTTCCGCTGACTCTGTCTCTTTTAGATGTGCAAATGCGAATTCTCACGGCGAACAACGGGTCTGTGCGTAGCCCAAATATGACAAATCACTCTGACCCGAATCGTCGAGCGGAGAAATGAATCGTGCTGTCAGGTTTTGGGTCTGCTCTGCTGTCCTCTGAATTGCTGAAAATGCAGAGTCCAGCAGAATTAATGTTTGAACGCGGAGAGCATTCATGTTGTTATGTTTCCATCACACACACATGAGAAATAAACGACTGGCAAATTATGTTATGATGACCAAACGCTTAGTATTTGCATTGGCAATAAAGTTAACATTTGGCCACCAGCCATTTGGTCTGGGTTTCAATGTTTGTATTGTATTTGTGGTCTGCAGTAGAAGTAGCAGCCCTGACCTCGTAAATATGATAATGCTGCAAGTTTTTAAAGTGCAACACCAATATAGCATGTTACTGTTGTTTGTTTGTGTGTGTGTGTGTGTGTGTGTGTGTGTGTGTGTGTTATAACGGTTCCTCATGTTTAAAACCCCCTGCTGTATGCGATGTTCGCTTGGTGAACGAGTCATTCTTTTCAGTCGAATCTTTCAAGTGAGCCGATTCATTGAGCGAACTGAGCTCAAATTGTTCTCAAATCAACAACTCAATGATTTATTGACTCGTCACGAACATGTTAAAAATGAAACGTGGTGGAATATGTTTACGACTTGATTTCAATGACAGTTTAGTCAACTCACAAACATAATTGGACTTTTTTATAGCCAAAACGAATGGGGTTTGTATAACTTTGTATAGTATTTATACAAATTATATTTAGGATATTTTTCTAAATGGCTTGATGTTTTGAATGATGACTGCAACACACTCAAGACATGAAACTGTAAAAAACAGGCGTATTAATTAAAAAATATATAATACACAATGCTGCGATATGTCATGAACCAAGTGATAGGCTAACATAAATGAATTGCTTGTTTAAAAGTGGTTCTTTGAAGCAACGTGTGCATAAAAATAATAAATGCACATTTTAAAGAGGTTTTAACTGAAATTATAACTACAAATCTCAATGTAATTCACCACAAATATATGAAGCCACATATGACAGTGTCTTTATATGATCACCGTTAGCTTTATAGCATCTGCAACCTCTATCTGCCTCTGATTCTTCATGTCAGCAGGACCGTTGGTGCGGCTCCATCTAGAATCAGTCGCTCTGTGTGGATGTGCAGAGGCAGCATATTGCTAAGCAATTGCTGACAGGACAGTTTAAAGTCAGATTTTCAAACACACCCCTGTAGTGGCAGCTTTATATAGGGGTTCTGCAGATATATAATCAGCGAGGCAGCACCAGATGACGACATCAAAAAACTGATCAGCCTGACGATGATTTTGTTAGCACAAAAGCAAATGTTTGATTGGTCATTGGTGTAGGGCTTTAAGTCAGCATCCACCGAGCTAACAAGCAGCATGCTAACAAACATGTTTGATAAATTGACTATGGGGCCATTAACAAACACAGCCAGCCATCTTCTTCACGCCTCTGATCTTATTCCAACACAAAGAGCCTGTTTCACAGTGGACATCACCTTTGATCTTCTCAAGCGTCCTTTAAAAAACAAATTCCCCTATTTGCTTAAGATTCAGACTTTGTGTGTCATATAAGCTCACGCTATTAAGAGCGACTCAGTGCTGGTGGTTTATTTTCTAATAAGACAAGTCAAGAATGAATGAATAAGTCTTTGTCCTGCCCATTAAATGCTAGGTGTGCATGCCTGTTTTAAGCGTAAGCCGTAAAGCAAGGTTTGTGGCCTGTCACCGGAGTGCTTACGGCAGCTGCACAAGTGTGTGTTTGTGTTTTTATGTGATAAGTTCTCCGCCAGACCACGGCGTTCAAGGCAGAGTATGCGTAGCCTGGTCAGCTCTGCTTTTCTAACGTCTCGCCCTCCTGACCTCATCAGTCTAATTACACCCACCTTCAAAATAACAGATGCCCTAGCGGGGGAGGGGGAGATAGAACCCCCTCGCTATCCTTTGAGGAAAGTAGAATAAAGAAAAATGGAATAATCCTGGAGCAACCCAGTCAATCGTCATGCCATGAACCTTATTTAATTTCGCCGATCTGCTGCAAATTAGCGAGTAATCGGTGAAAAATACAATAGCATTGCTAATTTAAAGAGTTCATTTCGAGCTTGATCGATGGACTCGGCGGCTCTGGAAAGTCTCATCGCTGTGCTTTTTCTTGAGCAGAGTTCTGCCTCATTTCCTCTGTTTATGGTGAAAGAGCATGATCGTTATGTCCATCGATTCCTCTTGGGATTCTGGATATTTGGCTCTCGCCGTGGTGGAGGTTGGCCCGTGCTGAAGGGTGATGTTTATTAATCACTATTAATCGGGGGATTAATTTGTCTGGTGCTTTTGTGTTTTTTGGCAGGTGGCGGTCCAGGGCACGGGGGCGATGCCATGTCAAGCGGGATTCACTGAGAACGAGTACAACGTCATGACCGCCGACGTCATCACTGAGGGACAATTTCTGCTCAAAGGTAAACAACGATGTTTCATTTACATTTATCCTCTAATAAACGCCAGTCGAATGTGCAGCAAACCGCTCCCTCACCATGCTTCGGTTTTCACTCTGATTCTGTTGGGAAGAGAAAGAGACAGGGGGGATGGGTGGGCTTTACGCCTGTATGTGAAAGAACAAGAGGGGGGAGGGGGTTAAGTGTTAGGGTTGATTTAGCGGAGGGTGTTTATAAAGGGGGATATATGTGTGAGTGAAAGAAAGGAGCAGGAGGAGGAGAACTGCTCAGCGTTTTGGTGAAATGTGATTTGAAGGGTCACAGTGTGAAATATTTGGGGGGCTGAATCATCCGTCCCCCCTCTGTGGTTGAAACCCCCCTGTCGTGATCGATAGCATTGATTAGACCAGTCCGTATCCATACAGTCGGTCGATGGCACAGATCCCAGTCAGCCATCTCAATACAATCTGTCAATCCAGAAGGGGCCACATTTGTGCTGCGGTTGTAAACTTGGGAGGCCTTATAACATCCTTGCGTTGTGTTTAATTACGATGTCGTAAAAAGGCCATAACTACATGTATTACATTTCCAGTAGATAAACCAATCTAAACCACCAGTTACAGCCATGGCTCATGATTCAGCCTACATTATATAGCAAAATGGACCGAAATAATTTGTTTAGCTGAAAGACAAAAAAAAAAAAAAAACAGGGTTACACTTTATTTTAATGTGTACTTACTCAAATAATTATTAATTATTATTTATTAAAGGTATAGTTCACCCAAAAATGAAAATTACCCCTTCATTTACTCACACTCAAGCCGCCCTAGGTGTATATGACATTCTTCTTTAAGATGAATACAATTGGAGTTATATTAATACACGTCCTGGCTAATCAAAGCTTTATAATGGCAGTGAATGGAAGCCCAAAATTAGAAGCCTAAAAAAGTGTCCCCATCCATTATGAAAGTAATCCACACAGCAGCTCCAGGGGGTTAATAAAGACTTTCTGAAGCGAATCAATGGGTTTGTGTAAGAAAAATATCCATATTTAAAAATGTTTTAAGTAAAATATCTAGCTTTAACCAGACTGCCTTCTGTATTCAACTTACGGAAAAAGCGTAACTGACGTGACTTATGACATCGGCATTTTGAACTGCGAGAGGCGTTACACTTTCTTTGTAAATCATGAGTTAATTTTCATTTTTGTGTGAACTATCCCTTTAACTACATGTACTTACTATAAAGTTATGGTTAGGGTAATTATTCATAGTTTACTCTTAGTACTAAGTATGTAGTAACTACGTCAACTTAAAATAAAGTGTTACCAAAAACAGTTTTCATTTAGCTGAAAATTAGGGCAAATGAACATTGAATGTTGTTGATTAAATCAGTAATAGCAGAGCTGCCCCTCAATATTTCAACCCAAAGAAATTGACATAGTGCTACTTGTGGTGAAGCGCATCCACACTGCCTACTTGTTTATCTGTTATAGCATATCCAAATATCTATGTATAGTTTATAGTGTATAGTCATGTGGATGAAATAGATGCTGGAACAGTCAAAACACATCTATAACGTTTGGTCCCTCAAAAACTATTTATTTTTTTGCTGTTTCAGGAGGATATTTTTGGTTGTATCACTAAGCCGAATATTTTTGTCCCAACAAGCCAGGGAGTTGTTCTTTTTTACTTGTTTGTTACTTGACTTTCAACAAGTGCCATATTATTTTACATTTCCATATCATTGACTTATTCATGGGTTACCGTGGAAGAGTGAGTCGTGGAATACGAACTGCTGTAGCTTTGTGCCTCTTGAGGTCTGTTTTGCGAACTGTGGGACAAACGCACACACAGACCTGTGACAATTGCAATAAAAGTGATAACACTTGCTTAAAATTTCACACTGAGAGTCGACATATCACAGGCTGATAGGAATTTCCCAAGTGTGTGTGCGTGAGTCAGGACCTGCTGAGGGCCGAGTTGTATTGCGCTCACACAGACCAGTCATTTGATCTCACAGTTGACTCACTGATTCACTTCCTATGTCCTTTTCAGTAGAAAGGTGAGCTGTATCGCATTGACCACACCAACACAAAAGCGCCTCTCGTTTCATTACCATTTCGGCCTGTACGGTTAGCAAGTCAATGTGAACTCTGTTACGCACAGTGCCTTTTGCCCATGGACACAAGAATTCGCTTTCTATCTTCCTCCCTCCCCCTTCACTCTTTCTCCATCTCCCCCCTCCTGACCGAGGACTGGGGGAGTCTCTTGTTAAACATGAGGTGGATGTTTTGTGTCCCTGACATTCATTCATCACATCCTTTTTAGGCAAATGACTTAGGGATGAAGACTTTCTCTTCTCCCCTGCAGCCTCTCTTTCACTCTCTCTCCCCCTCGGTCCCTCCTTTTCTTTTTAAGTGGGACAGAGGAATGTACAGTTAGTGCTGTCTCACTGAGCCCACTTGGTGATTCGTACCCAAAGAATGTGCTTATGCAGTCTTTGTTGGTTTGAACAATTTTAATTTCCTTCCTGTAGGGCTGGAAATGTGGATTAAAAAAGTAAAAGTAAAAGTATGTTTTTGTAGACTTTTGACTTATGTTTTGATATGTATGCATGGCAATTGATAACAGCCATTATTGCTAAAAAAAAAAAAAAAAAAATCAAGGCTTGTTTTTTCCGTCTTTTACTCATCAGTTAACATTTACTCATTTTCATTTGTACACACAAATATAAATGCATAGTAGTAAACAGCAATACATGTATTTATATAAAGAATGATCTTTTTTTCTTTAATCTATAGTTCAGAAGTTTGGTGATATTATGCTCACTGCAATTTTAAATAGACTGTTTTCTATTGTAATATATATTGTAAAATGTTAATTATTTACACGTGATGCCAAAGCTGATTTTTCAGCATCATTATTCAACAGTGTCACACGATCCTTCATAAATCATTTTAATATGCTGATTTGCCTCTCTCTTGCTGATTTCTTATTATTGCTTATTATCCTAATGTTGTGTTGGTCCCCCTTTTGCTGCCAAAACAGCCCTGACCCGCCGAGGCATGGGCTTCACTATTAATATATTCTATCAGAACCAGCATTAACTTCTTGAGCAATTTGAGCTACGGTAGTTCTTCTGTTTGGTCGGACCACATGGGCCAGCCTTCGCTCCCCACGTGCATCAATGAGCCTGGGCCGCCCATGGTCTTAGGACCACTTTTGATAGATATTGACAGGGAACACCCCATTAGAGCAGCAGTTTTGGAGATGCTCTGACACAGTCGTCTAGCTATCACAATTTGGCCCTTGTCAAACTCGCTTTAAGGACAAAATGTACACTTGCTGCCTAATATATCACATCCACAAACAGGTACCATGATGAAGAGATAATCAGTTATTCTCTTCACCTGTCAGTGGTCATAATGTTATGCCTGATCAGTGTGTATTGATTCCTGGAAATAAATCAAGCATACAGATCAGATCGAGAAGCGAGTCTAATGAAAATAAAACGTTGAGTCTCACTCACTTTTACATTTTTAGGAAAACCATTGTGTTATCCCTGGAAATATTCATCCATTGGAAAAATGTCATGAATATTCATGCTATTTCATAGCCCTACAAGCCAGTAAACTATTTTCTCCCCTTTTAGGTCTCTTAGGCCTCTTCTCCAGCTTTCATCTGTTTTTCTTTTCCTTATATAATTCTCCCATCTCTTCCGAACAGAGATAACGCTTTGAAGTTTTAAGACAAACTTGTTTTACTAGAGGAGTCATTTTGTAACTTTTTTTTCCCTATGAAATACCTAACTCAAGCCTCTTTTAACCGCTGAGTATGTGTACTCCACAAATTTCTCTCTCACTCCATGTCCTCCTTGTGTTCACAGGAACTTGTGTTTTTCCTCGTTTGATCTGTTTTAAAACAGGAGAGAGCAAACGATCAGAGGAAGATGCAGTGGGTGAGAGGTGATTACCGTATAGGGGAGCACGCATCGCACCGAGCCAAAAGGCGGTGTTTGTTTTTGATCACTTCCGATCAGAGCGAACGAAACACAACTTTCAGCTCTGCCTGTTTCTGCGAACAAGTAAAAGAAAAGAGCTGGAAAACAATAATGAGTCAACACACAGAGGGGGGAGAGAGTGACAGAGACAGAGTGGCTTTTTTGTCTGGCCCATGTGGGGGCTGTTGGTCACTGAGATTGACCAATCAGAGCGCGGCAGTGAGGTCATCAGCATGCGGTTCACTGCCCCTCAATGGGCTGACTGAGGTGGAATTAAAAGAGCGGTTACGGGAATACAGGGGAGCAAGTGAAAAAAACAGAGAGAGAGAGAGAGAGACAGAGAAAGAGTGTTAGAATTGGGGGTGGGCACTCCTGGTGCTTTTGTCCTTTCAGTGTTTTTAAATTTAATATGAAGTACCTAATGAGCTGTCTAAAGATTACCAAGCGTGCTATTGTCTTATTTGTTCAGGCACCGAAATTCTTTGTTGTGTTCATATACACGTGATAATGAGCTGACATTTTTAATTAACAAAAAAAAACTTTAAACCCCGGGTGAGAGGGAGATTTACAGGAGTGGATTGTTCTCTACTTAGTTCACCATCAGAATGTGAGTCCCAGGGTTCAGTTCAGTCCTAATTCGCCCGTTTACTTGAGTGACAGCGCGAGTCACCCGGCTTGGCCTTTGCTGTCATACTTTTTAAAGATCAGGTTGCCAACGACTGCGCTTTCGCAAAAAATGAAACCTGAAATCATTCTGGACTTGTGTGACTTTTATTTTTCTGTGGAACACATTTGAAAAATGTCTCGTGGTATTTTTTTTTTTGACCATACATTTGGCCAAAGGGCTCCAATGAAAGTCAGACAGGTTTGAAACTACATGAGGGTAAATAAATAATGACAGAATTTTTGGGTGAGCTGTCTCTTTAAGGCTGGAGAAATGTGCATCTTCCTGATCATTTAAATGCAACAGGAGGACGGGACGTGCTTAATTAATGGCCATGTGGAGAGGTAGTCTATGTTAAAGAAGAATGGATGAGAGTAAAACGTGACCTCTCTAAAGCCTCAACCTCTGATCCACGTACGGTCAAACCTCTAGGCTTGACAATCCCTCTCTCACTCCCTGTAGGATTTGGCCACATGGACTTCATTACCCTAAATCGATTCGGCAAAACAAAGACCCTAAGAGTATTGATCAGAGCATGCATATGTGAGAGAGTTGATGCATGTGAGAAAAGAAAGAAAGAAACAAAAAACAAAAAACGAAAAAGAATGGATTAATCCTTGGGTTGTGAACCCGGGAAAGACGAAAAACTAGCCCTTTGAACATTATAGTTCAATATAAATTCGGGTGGTCTGTACCAGACATACCAGGATTACTGCGGACCACGAGATCCGGCGCTCTCATTAGCGTCTGTGTGTATGCGCACCTGTTAATGTTGCGTTAAATCGCTGTAAAAATCTCAGTGTTTCTTTAGTCAGCTGGCCTCAAGGTTTGGTGCCGCGGGGGGAGGCGTGGAACCTGTCCAGTGTGACATCAGCCCTCTCGACGGATATTTTTAGAGAAGCGCTTTGCTCTAACACATAAGCTGTATTTTCGAAGAGTAAAGAATGACATCAGACAAGACTCATGCTGTGTTCGATGGTTATCATTGGCTGCTCACGGAGCTGGATTGTAGTTTTGGCAAAGCTTACGCAGGGATCAAAAATAAGGATTTTTGTGTGTGTGTGTGTGTGTGTGTGTTTGTCCCAGTTGGGCCAGTTGATCAGATTTGCACTCACCCTGCCAACATTTTCACTGGCCCCACTGCAAATAAGATTTGCATTTTTCAAGCATTTTTAAATGTGTTCTAAATACAGGAATACAAAAAAACAGCAATACAAATGTACAATATACAAATAATAACAAATATAGTACTGTATATAAAATATATGTCTGCTTTTAATTTTAATATTTGTAAAAAACAATAATTTTTTGACAAATATGGAAAAATTAGTTTATTATTTTTAACCCATTCTAATGTTTTTCACAATTTTTTATTTGAGTTATAGCATTACCATATAAATAACAATATGGCATAATTATATAAATTACAATATGGCATAATTAAATATAAATATACTATAAATATATATTATATAAAAATGTATAATATAACATTATAGTAATATAAAAAATATATAATATATATTTTATAAAAATGTTAGTATATTACATAAAAATATTGATTTTTGTTTAACATTTCATTTAAATAATTCAAAAAGGAAAACTGCTGATTTGTCTGAGTCGGTCTTTGGTGGAGTGTCTAAATGTGTTTTTAAAAATATGAATGTAAATATACAATATAAATATATAAATTTGCTATACAGTGTGAATATAAAACAGTATATATATATATATATATATATATATACATTTAAATCACAAACACGCGTGATATAAATTTATATCATGTGATATATTATTTTTTTATTTTATTTTTTATTATTATTTTTTTGGAGTAAATGCATGCAAGACATGAATTAAAAGCTAACAGCTTGATTTGTTCATTTGTCTATTTTAATTTCATGGCATTAATAAAGCCATTGTAATACCTTGGTGTGACATTTAAATGAGCAGAACTCAACATTCATTTTCAGCATGTCACGCACATATTTGCAAGGCATAACAACACCTGATTTACAAACGTAAAATGTAGTGACAGCGCAACAGTGGCCCAACAGTGCAAGAGACTATCCTGTCCACTGGCCCGAAACGCTCTCCCACTGGGCCCTGGGCCGTCTTTATTGTTGAATCCATTTTTCGACAGTGCTTGAGGGTGTTGGAACACTAAGCAAACACAACACCAAATCTTTCTGTCCTTCTCTATCTGTCTTTCACGTGCACGCGTGTAAGCCCCTTTTGACTGTTGCGGGATTATTATTGGGCGCTTTGGTGTCATGGCAACTGTCTGATTCCATTCTCTCTGGCTTTTTGTTGTCAGAGGTCAGGTGACCCAAAAACACTGTTGTCTCTAATTTTGTGCTTGACTCTGTTTCTCACACGCATACACACGCACTCACGCGCATGCTTTCAAATGCACTACGCAAGTTCATACGGGATGCCCTAGTTTCCGCAGTAATGATGGATTCCTTCCCACCGTGTTGACCATATTGGTTCAAGGGGAGGGGTGGAGAGAGGAAAAGAGAGAAAACAGAGGAGAAAAATAGGGAAATATGGGTGTGGTTTGAATATTCATACTCAGAGGATTATTGATCGTTAAACAGAAGGCATTTTAGACATCATTTACACAGTAATGGTGTTTAACCGCAGGAAACGGGTAATTATGTGGCGTGTATGCTAATCACAGCGTGGTTACTCGGTGAGACTAAGAGTTCCCTATCGGATCGCGGACCCATTGCGCTCTGTTTCTGAGGGTGTTTATGCAGCACTGGCTGTAAAAGGCAGTTTTTGTGTGTTTGGGCCTCACTGTGTCATCGTAGGCTGACCGCTGCTAAACAGAGCCTGCGGTTCAGAAGCCCACTGCTCGCAATCTCTCCCACACACACACACACACACACACACTGGTCAGCACCACTGACCTCTACGTGCCTGGAGTTTGCGGTTGGGTGCATGCCTGGGTGACTGTGTTCTGGAGCACTGTGAGAATGCGGGGGTGGCTGAACTACACTGAAGTCTGGTTTCAATCATCAGGCCTAGTCAGGGGCTTTTGGTGGAGAGGATGATTGAGAGATATGAAGGCTGGAGTGGAATGGAGAACACAGTGTAAAATATATATATATATAAAAAAAAAAAAAAAAAAATATATATATATATATATATATATATATATATTTTTTTTTTTTTTTTATGTAATATATATATACACACACAGACACTGTATATAGTAGCAGGGATTTTAATTAGCATGCTGTTAGCTTTAGCTATTGCACAAGATCCTCTGAGGAAAACTGTTGACATTTTTGGCAAATGCGTTTTGTCTCGATCAATTACTTAAAGCTACGCTGTGTAACTTTTTTAGTTTATTCTTAGCTAAAAACAATTAGTTCTTTCAAATATATATGTGCTCATTAATGTATATTTACTTCTTTCAAGTAATAAAGTATTCTCGTAAGTTTATAATATGCCATTGAAAATACATATGGGTGAGGGGTTCGAATGCCGGTCGCCATGTTGCCCCTCCGTCTTGAAAGTACATTAGCCAAAGAGGGACATACCCGTAAATTCAAGCTTCGCCTTTCGCGTTTTAACACTCGATGGCACCGTGTCGAATGTGAAGAGGGGGATTGCCCTGTTAATCTTGGACTAAATCGGCCACCGTAGGAGTTAAAACGAAATCAGAATTGAGAGGAACAGAAACTAATATTCACTGGATGGTCAGATACCTTTTCACCGCTAGATGGGGGAAAATATCACACAGTGTAGCTTTAACTAGTCGTCCGATTTTTGAAAATAGATATTTTTACAGCTGGTTAGAAGAAGGAAAACAGCTCAAATAGTAAAAAGAACAGAAACAAATGACTGGATTGTTTTTTTTGTCTTTAGATGGTGGTTGTGAATTTATGAATCATTCCTAAATCCAGTTAGTGCAGCGCAGAAACATGGAAAGGCCAATTATGATGTCATCAGGACCATCCCAATGATTCAGTGTGCGCATAAACAGAACACGGCCGTGCTAAAACAGCCCGCTGAATGGAGCGATGCTTTTCTCCTCATATGTGTGTACAAATGCGCTCCTATGTCCGTGGTCTATTTCATGCTCTGCCAAATCTCTCCTTCTCCCATCCTGCTGAGGGAAGATATGGGGCACACACTCTTAGCATACAGTTGTGTGTGTTGGATGGTTTAAAATGCCTGGCAGGAGCTCTTTCAATACTTTATTAGTGTTTATGTTGCCTTGACTTGCGGCGTGTACGGCTACCGCGGACGTGAAGAATGCGAGTCGACTCACATCAGAGACACACACATTCCAGCGAGCCCAGCAGACGTTACCCTGTCTCTGTCTCGCCACCAGTCCAAAACACCCTCCCCCCTCACCCCTAATCTGGCTGGTATTTGTGTTATTCTAATCTTTATCCATAAAAGGTTGCAGCTGTAGACGTAATTGTGCATGAGTGTGTGAGCTATTCAGATCTAAAGACCGTTTATTTGATAATGGTGAACAACGGGTTAATCCTGCCCTAATGGCATTTGACAACAGCACTGGATTTCCGTTTGCAAATATCCATGTGTGTGTGTGTATATATATATATAAGGACGTACAATGCCATCAGAGCCCACCGGTTGACAGCTGTAAGTACCCCTACCCTCCAGCCCCCCGACAATCAGGATAAGCCAAGATTGGCATGTCTCAGACAAATGCGTCATTTTTTCCCCCTCCGTGTAAGTGTGTGTGTGTGTGTGTGTGTGTGTGTGTTTTTACAGGAGTTAGGATAGTCTACATCAGAGAGGGGACAGCTGGACTGGCATGTGTCCATCTCCGCTCAGGTTTCTGCAGTATGAACGCTCTTGTCCCATCATTATTACACCCTTCCTCCTGTTTCCCTTCTCCTCACACCTCTGCTTCTGCTATCAGCTCGCTCGCCGATTTAGGTGTGTCAGCAGCTAAGCGAGGGAAGAGAGTGTGAAGTGGAATTCTTGCATTTCCCGTAAGATGGAGGGATATATTTGGATCAGGGTAAAGCTAGCATGACCTTAATACAGGACAATGGATCGCAGCTGTACCCGATATGGGTCCGTTTTTTAAATGCACTCATGCACAACGGGAGAGGAAGGAATGGCGATTAAAAATGATTTCTCTGGTGTTTAATGAGAAAAGACATTAGCTGGCACAGGAGTTAGCGGGTGCAGGAGGTGATAATTGGACCGGCTCATGTGACTTCTGTTCTCTAGCTTAAAGGAATAGTTCACCCAAAAATCATCCACTTTCCCTGGTGACGGTCTAAACCTGTATTATGTTCTTTCTTTGGTGAAACACAAACGGAGATGTTAAGCAGGAGAATAAAGCAGCTTTACAATGAATGTGGATGGTTATGGTTTGTAATGTCAAACATTAAAAAGCACAAAAATCCTTAGAAAAGTATCACTGTAGTTCATACTGCTTGTTTATTTTTGGTTTTGAAATAGCGATCACTATTCTCCCACGATTCTGAACAGACAACTAAACAAAATAACATAATTTAGAGGTTCTGACAAAATGTTAATTGCAGCAGTCCATTTTATAAAAAGTATTATTATTATTATTTAACACACAAAAGAAATCGGTTTGAATGAATGATTCAATGACTCACTCTGGATGAATCATATATATATATATATATATTATAGTTTGTTAAACCTGTGTTAAACATGTTAAAACTGTGTAATCATAAAATATTATTTGGCAATCAATTGCTATGCATTTACATTTACATTTAATCATTTAGCAGACGCTTTTATCCAAAGCGACTTACAAAAAAGGGGCCAACAACCTGTAAGAGCTGTAAGAAGTCTCAATTAATTAGCACAGTACACAAATTTTTATTTTATTTTTATTTTATTTTTTTATAGCCATCTACAATAGCCACCTACAACAAAAACTCACGTACGCAAAATACCGAACACTGGATTTTGATAGCCATGATAACAACCCATTAGGACTAAGGCTGTTGCCCCAGCTGTTGTCGTTAATGCAGATTCAGTGGCCCAATGGGTTGGTTTTGTATGGCATTCTAGCTAAACGCGCAGCAATAGCCATCCACAACAAAAACTCACGTACGCAAAATACAGTACACCGGATTATGATAGCTATGGTAACACACCCGCCTGAAGGCACAAATCTGGAATGAGAGATGTAGATATGATCCAGGAGTGTGTGCTTTTTGGTCGTTGCTGTGGTGATCAGTAAGTGCTATTCTGTATTGGTCAGGTGCAATTGGAAATGCATAAGGAAGTCCTGCCTTCTAGTAAAATAAACCGCCAGCTTTGTGTAGTCATCTGTAGATTTGAAAAAAAAAAAAAAAACAGTTTGCTACCACCATTGTCAGTTGATACCACATTTGTCACTGTCACAGTTTTATACCTGAGTTTAAACATGTTTCATAACAATCACAGTAAAGATTGTATTAACACTTTTCCAATATGGCCACCAAGTGAACTCACTGTAACCACATTTAATTTGTGAACTGCAGTGAAGGGGAACATTTTCAGTGAATTTTGGTCAGTTCCTCACATAAATCATGATTTCAGAATAAGATTTGTATAGAACACAAGTCATATGGGTCACTTGTATGGGTTTTTTTTTTTTTAGGAGCATGGCATTATAAATGAACATCAGTGTTCACTGTATGAAAAAGAACAGCTTGGACCTTCTGCCTAACATCCGTATTTGTGTTTCAGTGAAGAAAATAAAGATCGGAATGCTATGATGGTAAAAAAAAAAAGATGATTGTATTTTCATTTTTGAAAGAACTATCCCTTTAAAACTACGGATCTGCACAGCTTCCCTCAGAGGGGCCATCTCGAAAACTTAGAGCGCTGACATCATCTCGGTCTGTCTCCCTCCGCCTTGATCGCTGTGTTTCTCTCTCTCTCTCTCTCTCTCTCTCTCTCTCTCTCTCTCTCTCTCTCTCTCTCTCTCTCTCTCTCTCTCTCTCTCACTCTCACTCTCACTCTCACTCTCCCACTGCCTGTCTCATCATAATATTCCCATCTTTGTGTTGTATTGTCTCAGCCTTTCCTTTGAAGCGTCGTTTACTAGTGTACGCTTTTGCGGTTTATACACTCACCCGTTCCTCAAAGGAGACAAGCTTTTGTGTCTTTTGTTACGCTCTCCGTCTCCCCTTTTCCCAGCCCCACTTTTATTCCACTATCACCTTTCCGTCTTTTATTTTCACGATACTCTATCACCTGTGCGAATGCCACGGTTAATACAGCACCGCCCATGTGCCGCAATGTTTCAACTTGCATATCTCTGCCAGTCGAGCGTTGCAGCTACGTTATTACAATGTTTCCCATATGGCCGGAGAGGTGAGAGAGTGGGCTTCCCTCGAGTGAGATTTATTGGCCCCATATTGATGTCCTTGGGCGTTGCCGATTGATTTGACACGGCCGACATTGTTTTGCGAGCCTGGGGGGAGGTGTTTTGTAAGAGCATGCGGCCGAATGAAACTCTATTCCTCCCCTTTGCAAAAAGCCTTCCCTTTTGCTCCTGAGCTGGAGGCCTTGGGGTTGTCAGGGGCGACCAGCATGGCGCTAGGCAACCTGGCCTAATTCGTCCCATTTGGCTGAGCGTGGTTGCGCAGGGAGTATTGTTCCTGAGTCAACAGAAACTAGCCAGGCGCAAACGTGACCTCACAGCCGGAGGAATCTTTGACGTCCACTACAAATCAAAAGCGTATGCATGTTCAGGATGGATGTTTGATAGTTTTATCTGCGTGTTACATCTGCGCATGGTTATGTAATTTGAGAGTTTTGAAATACATCTCTTGCTTATTTTTCTTCTGCTCAGTTGGCGATAATCCTGAGGCGCACGCACACACACACTTACACACACACACCTCCCAGCACTCGCACACATATCAAAGTACTAAGTCCGTCCTTGTCCGCAATACTGTATCCCACTGTCTCCCCAGCTGTCACCATTCACACACACACACACACACAGAAGCTGACACACTTATGCTAACAGAATGCATTTGTTCTTTCTCTGACTGACGTTTAAAGATGCGCGAAAGTCCACTAAACCAAAAGCATGTGTAACTTTATTCCTGACATTTGCTTTTCTGTACTCGCAAAGAAAAGCCGGCAACACGTTCACGCGCACACACTCCTCCACTGCGGGCTTGGTTATCTGGGTCAGTGCCTGTACAAATCTCATTACACTCCTGATGCATTATGGGTAATGTAGTTCTGACCTAGTATTAGAACCAACACCTCAGGCACACGTATTACTTTTTTAACTCCTTTCTGCGCAAGATTAGATTTGCTTTTAACCGTTGTAGTAGGTACGGTATACACCCTCCCTTCGCCTTTAAAATGGTATCGAGTGTCTCACAGAGGAGCGTCGATAAAGGAAAGCCGACCCTCCATTGCTCATTTTTGCACTATATGTGTGTGTGCGAGCGTATTTGAAACCTCTGTAGGCTCGCTGGAGTCCTGTTTCACACGGTCTGCCTGTATCGTTGACACACCTGAGGACAGGTACTCCACTTCCTCACACACCCTGTTCAAAAGCACTCTATTTTCTGGGTCTGCAATAAGGGTGTTTTACCCTGAACTGCAGGATCTAATGGGCATCTGTTCTGAACAGGAGGTTATGGATTTCTGCTAGCCCCAAAAAAATCAATATCCACGATTCTGCCCCCTCTCAGCACATATGAGTGCGATCAGGAGTGTGCGTAATAGACAAAGTGGTTCGTTCACAATTAAGTTTGCATCGTATTTTGTATTTGGGCCTCATCTGAGATGCTATGCAGATTTTCTCATACGAAAATATCGTTCCCTCAGGGTGTACTGTGATTCCCCACAACAATGTTTTCCGGTTTTGTGTTACAGTTTGTCTTTTTGCTTTTGTCTGCGTGAACGTACCTTTATTGACATGGCCTATCCTCGGCTGCTGTGTGTCAGATGAAGAGATCAAAGAGGAAGAACCTCTTAAACAAATAACAGCGGGATGCCAGCACACATGCCACACACACACTATAAATTTAATCAGTCCTTGAGCTGAAATCACTATTATTTTACCAGGAACTCAAGATTTGAGGAAGTCTTAATCCTGCCTTTGTCTTCGTTTGTTTGCAATTCATTTTTTTTTTCAATCTGTGCTTTCTAAATACAGATTAAAAGAAGTCGTGAAAACATGCGCCGGCACCTGGTACATACACAAACATTGGGTTGTGTTTTAGAAGAGACAGATTATAAAATCTGTTGTAGATTAAAGTGACTGTTTTTAGCAAGGTGCATTACGACAGGCAGCCAAATCTGTTAACACACATGCTGCTATTTTCAAAATCTCAAAACAGAATTCGGTTTGTTGAGCAATCTTGGTAAATTACAGTATCATCTGCGTTCAGTGCTGTGTGAGAGAGTGCAGATGTTTGCAATTATTTGCTGTTTGTTATTTCCTGTCAGTCTTCGTGATACACAATGAAGAGCGATTACAGTGGTCAATGTTACTGACCCGAGGGAGTCTTCAATCACTCACACACACATAATCTGGAGCCAGTATAATCCCCTCCTCCCTCCGTCAACCTCCAATTAATGAATCCTGTGGCTTACCATCCATTTTACATCAAACTCTGAACACTTTGGCTGAGGAGAGTGTATGCGTATGTGTGTGTAAGTTTGCAGGTTCACAATGTCCCAGTTCATGTTACTCTTCAATTTCTTTATTCACTGCATTTTTTAAGAGGGGGGGTGACATTCTTTCTAAGGCTTGATTGTGTTTGTGGGGTGCACTGTAACGTGTTCATGCTTTGTTTTTAAAAAGCACATTATTTTTCATATATTTTACCTGTATTCTACACTGCTCTGTCCCTCCTTGTAAAAACAGTCTAATGGTTTCCGGATTCCTATGAAGCCGGTCCCTCAAAAATATGCAGTGGGATCAGATTGGTGTCCCAGTGTGTTGTGATTTGCTAACCGCCTACTGCACGTGTTTCGGAAACGTCACGCCCCTTATCTTTACCAGTAGTCTGTAAAGACTGCGGATCTATCATGATCGCTACTGAATGGTACCTTTTGTATTTTTGGAACGATTACAGCTAAATATCTGTCGCAAGAACTATTAACCCAAAATGAACAATAAACATTGGTTTTACTACAGTAGCCAAATCAAACACAGAACCATGTTAAGCATGTCTGTGGATAAACAAGCATGTAGATAAAAAATACATAAAACTTCTGATCGAGAGAATAATATACACTAATTCCAAGTTCGCTATTGAGATTTTAAAAAGTTTGTGTAACGTCAGGTGCTTGTCGGATAACGTTGAGTATGAATGAGCATTTAACAAACTGGTTTAACAAACAGTGTTGTCATTTGTTTACTTCCTTGTTAACGTACAATTAACAATACAAACTATTACAGGAAAACACATCGATGAAAAATAAATCATACTTACAGGTTGTGGCCTGTTTTTAAAGTTGGAACTGCTCCATCTTTCAGGAAAAGCCGTTGTGCGACTCCTACATTGAACTCACGACGATTGTGGAAGCTTTCCTCCGTAAAATGTGCAGCACAGAGAGTGATTGGGTAATAATTATGAGGGACCAAGTAAAAAAAAGAAGGAAGGAAGGCTGAACAAAGTTGACCTTTAATCCGGATTAAAATAACAGTGTTTTGTCTGCATTGTGGCAACAACACTCCAGCCTACACCACAACAACTCTTCTCCACAGCAATAAAAAATGGCCTCGGCCACCTTATTTAATATTCTCGGAGGAGAGGTTTATGTAAATATTCGAGCTGCTGATATATATGCTACTCTGGAGGAAAAGTCTGTAGTCCCTACCGGCCGTTTGCTGTAGTCCTTAGAAATTGATTTCTTTAAAAGCAAATATCTCCCTTTGCTTTAAACTTTGAGCGTTGTCACTTTGCAGATTTTGTTTAAGCTCCAACAGCAACATTACACACGGGCTAAAGTTAGAAAAGTGAAATCGTGTTTTACCACCCCTTTAAGTATTCTCACTGTTTTCCAGGTGTGGATTCAAAGAATCAAAGTCCATACTGAATCCATAGTGTAAAGGTCTTAGAAGGTCATGAAATTCATTGGTCAAAAAAGGGAGGGCGGCTGTTTGTTGTTCTTATGCTTTAAGTCAACATGTCATTTTTTATTATTATTTTTTTTCATTTTTCCCCCTCTTTTGTTACGGAACAATAACAAAAGAAACCTCTCCCTGAATTACCACACTAGTTCTTCCTTTGTAACGTCGTCCAATGACCATTGATGATAGTGCAGTGCTTTGTCCCGGTATAATGCAGTAGGTCAGGGTTTTTCTGTTGTGTAGCTGTCAGATATGGTTCTCTCACTGCTAATCTTTAAAGCGAATCAGGCGGTGGTCCCCATAGACATTGAGAGGGACACATTGATATTCAGATCAATATGGTTTCAAATGAACCGTTCTTTAACTCGTACATTCACTCTAGTTTGGATTCTATTCTCGCTTCAGATCACACCTCAGAAACCAGAGCACATTTAAGAAACAGCAGCAGAGAGATGCTTTAAAGGCAACATTAAATCAAACTGGACTTATTTTATTAATATATTTCCCTGGTCATAATGTACAGTGTACAGTGTTGAAAGGAAATCTGCGCTTTCATCAAATTCTAGGCAAGGCCAGGTGCAAAAGAATATTAACTCAATATCATAACTTGACATGTTTTCACATGATCCAATCAAATACTAATAGATAAAGTCCTGCCCTACATTAATGCCCGCTGAATGTTCTATTTCAACCTGAAATACACTTACCACACTTGAAATACATTGTGAATGGCGTTTTGTGATTTTTAAGTATGCTTTTCTGAATTTCCAGTAAGAAGACTTAAATGCAAGTACTTTATCTGAGTAGTATGTGTAGGAGACGTGATCACGTAAGAGAGGCAGGGGAAGAAGGTTGCTACTGTAATGTCTGTCCATTGACGCGGCAAATTTTGTGACCCAGTCAGCGTCCCCACAGGCAACGTTGTCACAAAAGCAATTTTCTGGCTTCTCAAACCCAAATAGTAGTAATTGTCATGGATGTTCGGTCACACATTATAATAGGCTCTATGTTATAGTGTAATTATATGAGTAAATACAAAAAGAAAGTTATGGAAAACATGTAATATTGAATTGTATTGAATGCTTGTGCAATTAGTTTGTTTAAATGTTTTCTTATGAATTGGCTTAGAAAAGATGGAGCCATTTGCTGTGGCATGGTCTGGTGCATTTGAAACAATTTCTGGTTAATGGTATGAGATGAAGGTATTGAAATGTGTCTAATGTTCTAGCAGGAATATTAGGTTTAAGTGCTGGACTGCATTTATGAAGCCTCAAGTTGTGCTTGACAATTAGTCAGAGGGCTTAAAATCAGCTTATGTTTTGTAAAACAGCAGTTAGAAGTGTTTGTGTGTGTGTGTGTGTGTGTGTGTGTGTGTGTGTGTGTGTGTGTGTGTGTGTGTGTGTGTGTGTGTGTGTGTGTGTGTGTGTGTGTGTGTGTGTGTGTGTGTGTGTGTGTGTGTGTGTGTGTGTGTGTGTGTGTGTGTGTGTGTGTGTGTGTGTGAGAAGGACAGACAGCAGTGGAATGCGCTGCCCGCTTTAGGTGCTCAGGATCGGTTTGGCGTGAAGCCCCTGCCATATGCTGCATGTGTGTGTGCTTTAGTGTGTGTTTATGTGTGTGTGGCTCTGTGCACGGTCATAAATCCTAAGTCCTCGCAGACACCACCAATCTAGCGAGGTCAGGGGTTAAAATGACTTTGCACGCATGCGTACATACACAAACACACATGCAAAACTGGAGTGTCGCTCTAAAAAAATTATGATTGAAAAAATAACCTAAAGGCCCTTAGTGCTATTATGATGCAGAATGAATAATTGAGCTTGTCTGTAAAAGAGCTTATCCAGTGAATGCCAAAAAAAATAAAATTATTGCATATTTTATTTGTGTCTGTTTGGAGGTGTCTTCTGTATTGGCATTAGAAGCTGACAAATGCTCTGCATGCGAAATGTGGTGGTGTATAGTTGTGTTCTGCATTGTGGTATATATTTATTCGCATTTTTAGCATCCAGGTTATGACAAAACATTACTACACACCTTCTTCTAGAGCAAAGCATTTGGGCTCAGAATTTGCATGTAAATCCAAAATATTTAAATGACGATGTCCAACTTGTTAGCAGGGAGTAACCAAATTAACTATACAAAAATGCACTGTGGTGCTTCAAAATACCATGGTACATGTCCAGGGCACAACAAGAAAGATGCAACCTTTTCCTTTTCAAATATTTAAATGTTTTATGCTTTACACAGTTTGAAAAATCATTATTTTTAATTAATTGAATCACCCCATGCGTGGTATGCGTGTGTTTGCGTGCGTGCGTGCGTGCGTGCGTGCGTGCGTGCGTGTGTGTGTGTGTGGTACAATCCATGAAAATATAAACAGAAATTTTACAGAAATCTATCCGCTAATAAAAATAGACTATAAACAATAATATTAAAACAACAGCAGCTATATTGTATACAACTTAAATGTAATATAAAATAAATATATAAATTATAAATAAATAGCTAAATAGTTATATTGTATTTGATACAAATCTAATGTAAATTTTCATTTTCAAATTTTCAAAATTGTCAAAAAAAATGACATATAAATGTAAATAATGTAAAAATCTAATGCAAATCTAATATAATTAAAATTTTACTTATATAAAAAGTAGATTTATAAACACATTTTTACAAAAGACGATCACAACTCATTCTGACAGTCTAAATAATGCTAGGTTTTTGGCAAATATAGACAAACCCAAGTGTTGGGTTGAAAACGTTATTTAATAATGCAACCCAGGGTGTTGGGTTTGTCTATATTTGACCCAGCATTATTATTTGCTCAATGTCTGACAGCTAGATAACTGTACCTTGATGACATATTTACATCTGCAAAATCTGCAAAGGCATTCAGTTACACTGAAATCATTAGTGTGAGGAAAAGGTATGAGGCACAAAATGACAGTTCTCTCTACATGTACTTATCCAAGCGTGCATGCATTTGCATGTGATCAAGTCATTTAACAGGTTGAGATTGAGCTTAATCAGCCGTGAGATTCACCATGTTCTTTTGATCTTAAGTATAAATCTCAACAAATGAGGGAAGAGGCGAGAGGATAATTTAAGTGGGAATGTCATATTCTCTTTCTATGTTTTACTCACTTTGTTTAAGGGGAAACAGTAGATATGGTATGTTGTTAGTTGTTCTTTTGGATCAAAGACTAAGATGATTCACATTAACAGAGAAACACATAAAAGCAGCTGTTACTCACCATTATAACATTTTGGCAACTTATCAATAGCCATTGGCTCATTATAGGAGCTACATATTGTGCTGGTTTCCAAAAGAGATAATGAATCCCTTTATGAGTTGAAAAGCTCTAACAGTTTAATGCGCACTTTGGTTTTCAAATTGATTTAGTTCCCATTGGTGCATTTTCCCATTCTGTGTTTAGGTCTATATGTGAATGTGTCAGTCTTTTTGTGTATTTTTGGCCATGGAAGTGTGTACGAGTTAAACCTAAGTTGCCATGCCCACCGAGGGATGTGGCTGAGCGATGCGGCCATTAGAGGAAGCTCACCCTTAGAAAAGTCATGGAAAAAGGGCAATTATAGGCAGGCAGTACAAAAGACAGCTCAGCTCAGTGCGGAGTGGGGTCCTAAGTGCCACATCCATCTGAATTCTTTCACAGGAAGGCTCAGTATGTCTCGGAGACCATGAAACCCCAAACGACGACATTAAGACAGCTATTTTACGCTCTCTCAAGGGGGCGGTGGGCTAAACAAAACTATTTTTCCATTACTTTCCTCATTTATGTCTTGCTGCTACTAAAAGCTCACACCAGTTGTAGCCGGCTTGTATTAAAATGAGCTAAGAGTCCCGTTGGGAGGGAATAGCGGGGACATTTTGAGCGGTAAAGATGTGAAGTTGGTGTTGAATGCTAAATGCTAATAGATGAAAGAGATTGCTTACAGAGCACATCACACCTCTGCTGGCTCACCAAATCAGCTTGAAAGAGCACATGTGGCCAGGCCCTCATTTGCAAAAGTATACAGCAGGATAGTTCACCTTATAATGATGTCAATATTTACTCACCCTTATGTCATTTCAAAACTGTATTTGAATATTCTATTCTGTGGAGCGCAAAATGGACACAAGTAAAAAAGTAGTCGAAGTGACAATGTTCCAATCTCTCTGAAGTCAAATTATAGTTGTAATTCACTGAAAGTTGTGTTTTGGCCATGTTGGAAATAGAGTTCTAGTCTTATTGAGGATTTTTAGGATATGTTTTAAAATGTTTTGTGTCCTTTTTAGAGCTTGACAGCCTCTGATTACAGAATTGCATAACAATGTGCATCAGAAGAAATGACAGCATACAGGTTTGAAGCTACATGATGGGTTAATAATGAGTAAATAATGGCGGAATAGCTTCTGACTCTTAAAATCATTCTGGTGATTTTGAAGAGACATAGTGAAGGGCAACTGACTCTCGTCTTGCTTCTTAAACACGTCTGTGGTGTCTTATCACCTTCTCACACACGTAGATGCAAATTCACAGACACGCATGCATGCGCATATCAAGCCTCCTAAATCTCCAGCTTGCATTTAGCACTTTGACAAATTATTTTCCATCTCATTGGTCAAGGTGACAGAAAATGGATTGTGTTTTTTTTTTTTTTTTTAATTGCCTCTTATTTAGATTGTATCAGTTCATTACAGATAAATCATGAACTTGTTCGTCCCCTGATTTTGTAGCTAAAGGATTGAATATTGTCTCATACATCATCAATACTTAACAGATAACACCAGACATGAATGTCAGACTCTTCAGTATGGAAAAGGGTGATATATAATAAAACAAAATGTAACTAGTGAAACCAGGTGTGTAGAATAAAATCTTAGCCGTTTTATATGTCCTAAACATATTGCGGTTTGCAGACCCATACATGCACTCATTTGTTGAGGGCTTTGAGAAAACACACGCAAGCTACCTCATTTACCTCTGTCTTACACTAAATCACCCTAATAATTAAATCAATTTCCACTGTTTTGCCGTAGCCGTGTTTATTCACGAGACGTGATGAGTAATGCGGCTTTTACTCGCTGCATTAAGCCAAGTTTGCAGGGATGCGTAAAGAGACTGCAGACGAGAAGAAAGACTCAAAGACAGTGTTTTCTCTGTTTCATCCGTTAGAAGAGCAGCATTCGGTAATGGAAGGAGACAGCGCGGTAGACATATAGCGCTCGACAACACCCTCCCCCCCGTCCTCATGAAAACTGCACAAGAAAATGCAGCTGCAGGCGAAACTGGTGCAGCCATCTAATAAAACGTACTCGGTGCACTTCGTCAAGCTAGACTGACACACGCACACACACACACACACACACACACACCACAAGCACCTACCTCGCACCTGCCGAGCGGCAGATCTTGTGCCGCCAGGGCAATCGCGTTACATTAAACGCATTACTCCGTGATGGGTAACCGGTGTGCCAGGGGCCAGGAAGAGGAGTCTTTTAATTCTCGAAAAATGAAAATTAAACAACATAGGAGGCCCTTTACGCAAGGACGTCAGGACTACCAATATTAACAATCTGATAAACATAATAATTGCTCGGCCCCTTCAGCAGGTCTTTATCTAATAATCAGCAATAAGGTCTCATTGGTTGCCATGTCTAATAATAGTGAGCGATTATTTTAGCCTACTGTAATACCCTGAGAGGTCCTCGCATAATAAATGGTGATTAACAAGAGTGAAAGGTGTAATTTACCTACGGACCGGCCTAATTGCTATACGGCGAATCAGCGCCGTAGCTCGCACATATGCACGCGAGCAAAGAATCGCAAAAACAAGGCCACACACACTGAGAGCAGATTGGTAGAAAGAGAGAAATTCATCTGTTCGGAGGAAAAGTGTGTGTCCCTCTGTGAGAGAAAGAATGGAAATTTCCATGGAGATGGAAAATTGGCTTTTGCACCATTTTTATTGACAGAGAAAGGACAGGAAATGTTCAGGAAATGACATGAGCTGAACTTTTCCTGCATGAGAATTGTGGTTCAATGTGTTACTAAGCTAAGACACATTCATATTATCCATTTTGCAGACATATTATGTAAGAAATACTCTCTGCTACTTCTGTAAATGATGTTTTATGTAATTAGTTGTATTTCAGACTGATTCAATCTGTAATTTGTCTTGATGAAAAAGAGTCATGCGAGTCATTCATTCAAGGAGTCAGGCTACACTTGTCATACTGTATGTTTCTGATCTGCTAAAATGACTTGGTTCATAAGAGTTATTTGTTAATGAATTAGACTACATTGGTCAAGCTCTATGTGTGTTTTTGTGTACAGCAAGGACTGTAGGCTGAATTTGTAACAAAACAAAATAAGTTATTATTATTCGAGGAAACATGCTGTACTCTGAAATTGGGGTTGTGTATTCCAGTAGAAACGATTAACTGGTAGAAATGTGTCAACAGGGAGAGATTTTGGAGTATCGTATTTACGCTCATGTGACGTTGCTGTGCTGTGCTGCCACGAAAGCTTATTGTTTGCCTGCTTTTTAAGCATTATGATTAAAATCATGTGATTTTAAACCGTTGAATCACAATTAGTTTAGCAGTGAAAGAAAACTAATTTCACTATCTGTCTGTTTCTGTCTGTCATTACTGTTTCTCAGCGCTGTCTGATATACGCTCATAGAGTGCTTGAACGGTTAAACACACATACCTATGTGTCTCAGTGAATATCTGTTTGCATTTGTGTCTCAAGTGAACGTTAGCATTTGAGAGAGAAAGTATATTGCAACAAGTATATTGGATCCGTGCAGTCGGCCTTAAAGTGATAGCATCTAAATTTACCTGCTGTCATTATTAATGCTAATCAAACAAAAAAAGAGAGAAAATCTCTGACTGCTCTTGACTTTTGTAACTTTAATAAGAATAACTATATATTTGATTTACACAGTAAATACTATTTATATTTTTTATACTTTATTCATTTATGTAGTATTTCTAGTGCTTGAAGTTTGTCAGGTAGGTATATTTCATTTGTGTCATTGTACTACTGTAGTTTGGTTTCTTTCTTTATCACAGCTTACTTCAGTTATTAAGGCTAGTATTAGTTTTTTAAATTATTTTGAAAATGGTGATACGAATTATGAAATTTAAAGCAAAAAATAATAAGTATCATGATATAAGATTTTGGCCATATCGCCCACCCCAATAAATATTTGGAGAATTGGAAACTGGAAATTTAATTGGAAAACAAAATTGATGTGATATTGCAAATTGATCATGCGCTGTCTGTGCATGTTTGCATGGAGGTGGCCAACCCTAATGCGGTTACATTTGTTTCTATGATTTGTCCATGCCCTGACAGAACTGATGAACGGTAAAATGAATCCCTGTCAGTAATCGTGCGTCCACTGCAGCTATATACCGTGTCACGTTAACGCTCTGAGAAATCACGTGTGCCGTCCACCTGGGCTGGATAATGAGATCTGCCGTTCTGCTCGAAAGATGAAAAATGTCAGACAAATGAGCCCAGTCAATACGAGGCTCCTTGCAAACAAATGCGTCCTGATAGGAGAGCGTCCCGGTGCCTCTCTCAGTTCTGGGCGTGTAATTGTCTGTCTGTGTTCTCTAATTGCGGCATAATAAATAAAGCACATTCATTTGTTTATGTCTGTACTTCTAATGCGATTCCCTCCAGTGCTGTGCCGCAGATACCTCTCAACTCGGCTTTTTCTCAGTTTTCACTCTTTTTCCCTCCCCTCGTCCCTCTCTCTCTTTGTCTCCTCGTCCTCCTGTTCCTCCGTTCCTCAGCACACCTGGGGGCCTGCAGGGGATGTCTCAGCATGAATAATGCAGAAGAGCTTCAGAAGTTGTACCTGCTCTCCTTTCCTACCAACTCTCTCTCTCTCTCTCTCTCTCTCTCTCTCTCTCTCTCTCTCTCTCTCTCTCTCTCTCTCTCTCTCTCTCTGTGTGTGTGTCAGTGCGCACTTTCCATCTCGCTCTCCTTGTCCTCACTTTTAAAACCAAGTAAAACCATTATTCCCTTGTCGAGGAGTGGGAATGTGATTTCCTGTTTGTTTTTTGCACACACACACACACACACACACACACACACACACACACACACACACACACACACACACACACACACACACACACACACACACACACACACACAAAAAGATATTTGCAGTTTAAAAACAAAAGAAGGCCTGCACTCAGTCTGCTCTCTCTCTCTTTTGCAGTGGATTTCGTGGACTGTGGCAGAGGTTCCGGCTTGCGCTTCGAGAGCGGAGACCCCGCTGATTTCCGGATAGAGGCCGACGGGACGGTTTTCGCCGCGCGAACCCTGCAGCTGTCCGACAGGAAGGGGCAGAGCTTGGAGATTAAGGCCAAGGACGCAAAGTCTCAAGAGCAATGGCTGGTGCACGTCAACTTCACCCAGCCCAAGCAGGTAGGAAGTGAGGCGCACTCGCACGTTAACGGAACGGCGGCTGCGTGACTGCGAAAATCACACTAATTATAACCGTGTCAGATCGCTAACAGCGCATGGCGTTTCTAAACTAGCCTCACGCTGCAATTACACTATCAAACAGCCATTGTGCGAATGTGAGCTCACAAAATGTCTCTCTTCATCCGAGGGCCTCTGTGACAAAGCCAAAGCACTAATAAAACTATATTAGAAAATTAGCAGAGCACTAACACGTTGATAGTAGGGCTGTAATTAATGTTTAACGATGCTAAAGAGACATTAAGGCAGGAGGATACATTAGACAGTGGAGATCTGGACCCTCAGCTTGGGAACACTAACCATATGTCTCATAGCCCTGCCTTCTGCTCAGAGACAGGGAGAATTTACTCTTTATTACTGACTCGCACATGCCCACACACTGCCGCCAAGGGGAAGGAGGACGAGAGGAGCCGGCGGGGGATGAGGGCGGATAAGGGCGAGATAAAGACCGAGATGGTCGAGGAGGCAAAGGAGGGAGAAGGGTGGGCAGTCACAATATATTACCCATGAGTTTGCAACACTGGGAATATCATGTCGATTTTAATGAGCTTTTAATTTGTCCATTACGTTTTCTAAAGTACGTGCCATTACACTAGTTTTGCAACTAGTCCCTCCTTATCTTGTGAGATGTTTTCATTACACCTCCGATTTAAAGTAATTAGCAAAAATGAATGGGTATGTTTTATTCAAAACTCAAAGATTCGTCATTTCTCAGAATGTGGCAAAAGTATCTGCAAGGCAGTTTTCATTTTGGGGTTAGTATAATTTTTGTTTGTTTCTTATCCTCTCCAAGGCTGCATTTATTTGATCAGAAGTATAAGCAGTAATATAAGCAGTTTTTATTTTTTAAGTAAATGTATTCCTGTGATGGCACCCTGAATTTTCAGCATCATTACTCATCACATGATCTTTCAGAAATAATTTTAATATGCTGTCTTGCTGATAGCAAATCTAATCTGCCCGCGAGTGTCGTCTAGCAACCCTCAATACCCTTCTGAGCTGTAATCGCCAAACTCTTGTCAGGCCAATCACATCGTGTATAGAGTCGGTGGGCGGGGCCATAATGATGACGGCCGAGTTGCGTTTGCGTGCTTCTAGTAACACAGAAACTGGCGAACGGCGGTCTTTCGAATCAGCTTTGACCGCGATTCTGGAAGACTTGGAGTTAAGCTTTTCTCTGAGAAAAGAACAAAGAACGGCACTGAAGTCATTCTTAAAAAGGGAAGATGTGTTCGGAGTTTTGCCGACCGGATACGGTGAATGTTTAATCTATCAACAAGCTCTGCTTCACCTTCGTTGCTCTGGTTGGTTGTAGCGCTATCCTGCAGAGGGAGTTTGAAAGACAACCGTTTATCCCGCCCCTCAGATTGAGCCCTGTCTATGGTGAGTTTCCAGACCAAACATCTTGATGTGGGTCTGGCTTGTCAGGCTAGTCTTGCTGCTCAAGAAACATTCCTTAGTATTACCAATGTTGAAAGCAAGTGTGCATCCTTGTTGAATAAAAGTTTACATTTTCTTTAAAAACTAAATTGTACAGGCCCCAAACTTTTAAAAAGGTAGTGTAGATAAATATAGCTGTTATTACTATGTATTGATTTATTGGTGTATTTGAACGAAAATTATTTTATTCAGGGTTCCCGCAAACCTGATAAACATGAAAATATCAGCAAATATTCCACATAAGTGTGCTTTCCAGGGTTCTAAAAGTCATGACAATAAATGGATATTAATAAAATCTTAAAAGGCCATGACAATATAATTGTTTCTAGTTATGGTCAAGTATTTCTGCGACAGATGGCTCGATAAAGCTCGATAAACTCAATAAAAATCTTATCAAGTATTCACGAATGGCTAATTCATGGATACATCATAGAAATTAACTGGCAAGCAGACTGGGAACCCTGTATCCATCAATCTTGAGTTAATTTTGTAAAATAAAATAAAACATTGGAAAAACATTCCTTGCTTATTTTAAAGTTAAACATTTTGAATTTCATTAAGTATCAAATGCCCAGCCCTATAAAGATGAAGATAATAGACAGCAATAGAAAGGCGATGAATGTGAAATGAGAGAGAAAATGGGAGATATGAAAAGTAAACGAGAACGAACTGTGACGAAAGATGTTTTTCCATCAGTTCATTCGATGTTTATGCTGTTGGTTTGGCGAGACTGTGAGGAGGTACAAGGGTAATGAGTTAGCTCATCACCTGAGTCATAGCAGCGAGAGAGAAAAACTAGAGAATCTATCTCCCTCCGTCAACATCGAACTGCCGTCCGCCCCCATGTCGCTGTCATTACCAGCAATATTTCACCTCAGAGAGGAAGAGAGAGAAGATAGGTCAAGAGAAAGGGAGGCTTGGTTGATATTAACTGAGAGGAAATATCGAGTCGCTTTATAAGCAAACACACTCTTTTGTACTTGCATAAAGAAATCTTAAAGTGGTCTTTGTATTGTGTTGGTAGTTGGTAAGGAACTCTTAAGTGAACACTTAGAAGGTTTTTTGTTCTGTATAACACTAAGAGCAGGGCAAATGTCTGGTCAAGCACATCTCTGGCTGCCTTCGGCTCATAGAAAAGGAAAATGGAACAATACTGCAAACTTGACACACACTTTTACATTCACTATGTGGGTGTTACTGCTGTGGGATTTCACGATGGAGCAGCAGTGATATTTATGACCCCATTACAGAGGGTAAAATTAATTCTGTAATTATTTGGGGCCAGGGCAGATGTATTGCAAGTGCTGCACTGTGTGTGTGAGTGTGCGTGTGTGTGTGCGTGTGTGTGTGTGTGTGTGTGGGTGTGTGCACGTCACCTAATGTACATTGAGCGTGTGGGTGTATGTGAATCTAACTGTTGTTCTTTTTTCTCTGTTTTTTTTTTTTCTTCGCCAGGTGCCAGTGATACTGTTTCCGCGGCACAGTGTGGTTGTCAAGGGCGACGGCAGTGTGAATCGCGTGAAAAGAGACTGGGTCATTCCTCCTGTCAACGTGCTTGAGAACTCCAGAAAACAATTCCCCGAAGAGCTTGTGAAAGTGAGTGTGTACACAAAGAAAAACAACATTGGTTCATCATGTGAAGTGTATTCGAAAACGTACATAAAAATAAACGGTAATTCATTCATTGAGTTGTCATTCACATGCATGAAATTCAGTTTTATGTTTATCCTGCAAAATGTGTGTGTGTGTGTGTGTGTGTTTCAGATCCAGTCAGACAAGGACAAGAGTAACACACTGCGCTATAGCGTGACCGGACCAGGAGCCGACCAAAACCCCACCGGCCTGTTTATCATCGACCCCATTTCAGGAATCCTGTCCGTCACCAAACCACTGGACAGAGAACACATCCCCAACTTCCATGTAAGTGTGTTGTGTGTGTTTATGTCTCAATGTCCCGAGATGTCATGTAAAACGTATGTGCAAAATTTATGAAACCTTATGAATGATTGCACAAGATTTTGACTATGTAGGGTTCAACTAAAGAATTTTCGAATCGACTAGCAGTCACTCATGTAAGCCTTTAAGTCGACTAGTTGGACGTTTATGATATGCATTTAATTATTTAAATATATACTTGGGGTTGGGGAGTGGCATCGGAAAATGGTTTCAGATTTAGGGTTGAGAATGAATATTTTAACACTGTTCTAGATTACAGAGAAATACTAATGAGCATTTAAAATATGAATTAAGCGCTCAAGCGCACACATAAAGCTTGCCACAGCACACCGGCAAAAGTAATTATGAATGTCTGGAAAAACAGTAAGCAGACTGTCTGAACATTTTAACAATTTATTAATAAACTTCCACACTGCACAAACACTTGGATATGAGCCTAATAATAGCGCACATTTATCTAGGTTAGCGTTTGAGCGAGTGGCATGTAAAGTGACTGACAGTAGGCTACTTACTTACATATGTCGCGTGTCTTCAGCAATTCCTGTTTGTTTTTTTCTGTGACTAACCAAATAATTCATATTTTGTTGTCTAAGCCTCTTTTCTTTGACTAACATTTAGTTGACCTATTAGAAGGCAGCCCTACAAATAAGTTATGGTGGAAGATTCCCCACTGAAATAACCACATATTTTGTTATGCATAACATCATCCGAATATAATTTTCAACTCATATCCAGATATGTTAGGCAAATCATGTAAAAATACTAAAGGAAAATGTAGTAAAATTTACTAAAGAAAGATTTAGCAAGGAAAATTGATTATACTGATGGTAAATTTCATCTGTGCCAATAAGATATAGGTCAGGCATATTCAAATGTCGGACTACGGTCTGGGTCCAGACCCTGGCTTGGTTCCAACAGACTGGAAGATCTAATGACAACTATGACCATTTTACCGTTTCTAGTTAAACTGAGCAACACGTCAAAACATCGAGCGATACACATCACAAGCACTCAGGGGCGTTTTTGGTAATGATCTTTGTTGTGCATTGTTTGTTTGTTTTTAGTATATTTTAAACAAAATAGAAAAATGGTACAAACTTAAAGAGGAAAACACTAAACCCCATATAGTATATTTTCTGGCCTTCTGCCTTACATATGTATCTAAATGTAAAAATAATATCTTGATAAAACATCATTATATCTAATTGGGCTCAACTGATAAATTTTCTTATATATATATATATATATATATATATATATATATATATATATATATATATATATATATATATATATATATATATATATATATATATATATATATATATATGAGATATATCCCTGAAATATGTATTATAATTCTCATATAAATATTGTTAATGCAAAAATATCTATTAAAAAATGGAAGCCTATTCCGGGAGAGTAATTGGGACTTTTTATCTTAAAATTCTGACTTTTGTTTTTCACAATTGCGAGATGTAGTCAGAATTCTGAGATATAAACTCGCAATTGTGTGATATAATGTCAGAAATCTTAGATATAAACTCGCAATTGCTTGATATAGTCACAATTATGACTATTTCTCAGTATTGTGACTTTATATCACACAATTGAGTTTATATCTCAGAATTCTGACTTTATAACTCGCATTTGCGAGAAACAAAGTCAGAATTCTGAGATAAAAAGTCGCACTTTTTTATTTTTTAGTGTTGGAAATGGGCTTCCATAATTACGCAATGTCCCTTTATTGTATAATGTTCTAATGGGTTTTCAATTAGCTATAAAAAAATAAATTGTATTACTCCTTCATGATGCTTAAAGTATAAGACTAGCATTATTATAAATGTGGTGCTTTGAATGGTTCAGTTCATTGTTTGGCCAGCGGAGTCGCCAAATTGCCCAGTAAAAGAGTTGATTTATTATTTAAATTTTAATTGAAAGTTTATTTTTTATAAAAAAACGAACGTGTGCGTGGGTTAGCCTGTGCACTCTTCTATGCTGTTTCATGCATACACAGTGTTTAAACACCAGGCCTTTGGTCTTTAGATCTGTGAATTCCATCCAGGACAGAGAGAAGCCCTCTAAAACTCCCAATAAATTACATGTGTCATAGTTACCATGGCAGCCAGTCTGAGAATGTGACCTTTGACATCCCTCTAATCCACTGTACCGTGAAGAGGAGAGCAGGCAAAATTAAACTCGGAGGAGCTTATCCTAACACTAAGTCACACACACACATTCGTTCATTGTGCTCGCAGGGGGGCATTCCCTAAATCTGGCTTTTCCTAAGTAAGAACAATCCTCAATCTCCCCTGGAAGTAGTTTCAAACTTCTCCTGCCTGGTTTCAATACCCTTTCACTTTACTACTGGACCCGAGAGGCTGTTAACCTCCCTCAGTGTCTACCTAATCCACATTCAGATTCAAATTATGCAGAGATTACATGAATATGAAATGATTTGCTTCCTAATGGTGCCAAAGGTGGAGCATCAGGCTTCCTTCGGATAGCTCATGCATATATGCAGCAGACCTAAAACTGCTCCAGCACGCAAACTGCAACCAAGTCAACTACATCAGTTTCTTAACCCGAATAACCGCTGTAAATGAGTGTGGCGGTTAATAGCCTCTTTTCCGCTGACAGTGTGTCAGTATTGCTAGTGCTTTTACAGTTTTGCTCGTTTGGCTGCAGAAAATGTGTGAACTGAATACTGTACATTTCGTTTGAATGCTGCATTATAAAAAGCTCATAATGGCATAAAGACACTGAAAAATACTGTGGATGTTCAGTGTCGTTCTCTAAACTGGATTCTGAAGGCAATTCACTTTGTGCATTTCATAGCTGAACAAAGTTAGAACGGTTTTAATTTTTGTAAAGTGATAATTTTATTCAGCAAGGACACAGTGAACTGATCCAAATTAACAGTAATGTAAAATGTTACAAATAAAAATATTTTAAATAAGTTAATTGAAACGTTCTATTTATCAAAGGATTGCGCTAATGATTGTAAATGCAGCCTTGGTAAGCACAAGAGGCTTCTTTTAAATTCGTATTTTTGTTTGTTTTTTTTAAATCTTACCATTCCTAAAGTTTTGAACTGTAGAGTATTTTCGGATGAAAAAAAGCAGTGAAAGGGTAGATGTTGTTTGCATAGCTGCTCAGATGTAGACTTGTGTGTTTATTGTTCCAGCTTTTGTTTTCATAAAGATTTCACATGTAAACTGTGCCTATAAGTGTGCGTTTGCGTTCACAGCTACGTGCTCATGCCGTGGACATCAACGGGAACCAGATGGAGAACCCCATTGACATCATCATCAATGTCATCGATATGAACGACAACCGGCCCGAGTTCACTCACCAGATCTGGAACGGAACCGTGGATGAGGGCGCCAAACCAGGTACACACACACATTCACGCTTTTGACGCAGTTTATGTGTCCAAACAAAAACAAAAAAACAACATTTTTTGCTCGGTTCTAGGTACATTTGTGATGACGGTGACCTCCCAGGATAAGGATGACCCAAATACAGCCAATGGGATGCTCAGATACAAGATCCTCTCCCAGACCCCAGAGAGCCCCTCTTCCAATATGTTCACTATCAACAACAAGACGGGCAAAATCATCACTGTAGCTGCAGGCCTGGACCGTGAGGTATGAGGAGAAGTGTGCTAGCAGAATGTCAAAAATATACAACCACTAGCTTTATTGTATAATTATTTATATATTAATATAGTATTTCTAAATATCTCCAATTAGATTCTACTTTTTTTTTTTTTAGTTCAACTTTTGTCTTTAATTATTTACTTTTAGCTGTAATATATTTTTTATTTCAGTTTTAATTCTAATACTTTAACTTGAACTTATTTTATTTAATTTCAGTTAGTTGCTGAAGCAACATTTCTATTTTGTTAAGTTTCTTTTTCATCTAATAGTATAGTTTATATCTATAGTAATATCTATAGTTTATAGATAATTGTGATAACCGTGACTTTTATCTCAGCTTTATATCATGCAATTCTGAAGTTATATCTCACAAGTCAGAATTGTGAGGGGGAAAGAGTCAGAATTTTGAGATAAAATTCTGCAATAGCAATTACCTTTTTTTATTTATTTTTATTTTGCTTCGGAAACAAGCTTCCATAGTTCTCAACTGGTGTGTCAAAACCCCCCCAAAATGTGCCACTTATCTGTTCTAATGGGGTGAAGTAATAAGATTAGGGCTGGACAGGGCTGCCAACTTTTTCGTTTACTTTGGAAAAAATAAAAGCTTATTTTAAGAAGTTAGGGTGACCAAACTTCCTGTTTTCTCAGGACACAGACATTTTGGTTATAGATAGTATTTTGTAATATAACAATTTTCTATCCATACAGAGAGGGCATACTTTAAATGTAATAAAGTTAATAAGGCATCTCTGAGTAAAATTCGAGTATCATTTGTGTTCTCATTGCCGGGCCGTGTCCTTTATCCCCCTATATCCAAATATGGTCACCCTAAAGAATTGTAATTGTGTATTGTCAGAAATGTTGGTAACTAAACAGAATTTCATTTAGTTTAGTTACAACATAGTACGATGAATGGTAGGCTACTGTTTTTATTAGTGCTTGACAGAAATGTCACACTTTCAAAAAGCTTGCGATTTAATTCCGGTACAGCAGCTACATGTTCGTTTTTGTCAAGGAAAAAAATCTCTCAATTAATGCTGTAAAAATACAGGGCTGCTAGGCTAATTGATTTTTTAACAACTCAAAATAATAAATATATATATAATAAAACATTATAATATCTTTAATGATATGAGTAAAAATATAATAAATATGTAATATAGTAAATATACTGTATGTAGCAAAATACTGCTCTCTATAGCAATTTTTTTCTAGCCAACTAACATGATAGGGTTATTAAATGGCTTTCCTGAGGTAAATGTAATGTTACTTGACATATTGTTCTCCAGTTGTCTGGCTATCACCAGACCAAGCTCAATTTAAGATTGAACATTGGTCCGGGGAGTCTGCTCTGTATTGTCTACTGCACAAGAAGCGTGATCAACTGGCATTATTCAAATAACTCTGTACACAATTGGATAGTCCTTCAACCAATCAGACCCATCGCTTCTCTATCTGTCATCGTGTTAAACCCATCAATAGCGTGCCAGGTGGATAAGCCAGTCTGTGATTGGTTTCCGCAAAAGTGTAACAGAAGCAGGAGAAATGAATGTACAGGTTTCCAGATTGAGATGTCGGGTGAAATCAAATCGCCGGCAGATCAGGCTGGGTTTACCCAGTCTAGTTCTCCAGCCCTTTCTGTGGTTGAAACACTGATTGATCAATTACATGAGACATGATACATTTCCGTAAGTTGTACTGTATCTTTCAACATAGCTTTTAATGTTCATTCATATTTATTTACTATTAACTTCTAGTAAAGAAGAAGAGACGATCAGTTCGCATGCCGCTTGAACTGAGGTGCTACAGTGATCTGTCACGTCACATTTAAGAGCGCCAAAACAGCATTTATTGTTTGACAAGCGTAATAAAATTTACAGAATTTGAAAGCTGAGACATTGTTTCATATAAAAAATAACCTGCTCCGTCATGTCTGTCTGTGTCCTCTTTGCTTCGTGATTTTTTGCCACGGGAGAAAAAAGATGTTTCGTGAGCGCGTCAACTGTGCAAGTCTCACGCTAAATGCGTTAGAGTTGGCAGCCCTGCAAACATATCGCTTCTCATATTCCTTATCCAGTTGAGAACCACTGCTGTAAACCATTTCCTTCCTGTGTTTTCAACTCAACTTTTCTTGTTTTTGTGCCGAGCAGAAGGTGCCTCAATACACCCTGATCATTCAGGCTACCGATATGGAGGGAAACCCCACGTATGGTCTGTCCAACACAGCCACTGCTGTCATACGCCTGCTGGATGTCAATGACAACGCTCCGGAGTTCACCCGAGAGACTGTGAGTGACACACACACACAGACACTTGAACACGCGTCTCGCGAAAGCCATCTTTGCTGAAAATCGATCTCTCTGTCTGTCTCTGTAGTTCCATGGTGAGGTCCCAGAGAACCGTGTGAATGTTATAGTGACGAATCTCACCGTGGCTGACAAAGATGAACCGGGGACTCCTGCCTGGAATGCCATGTACCGGATCATATCTGGGGATCCAACCGGACGCTTTTCCATTCCGACTGACCCTGTTACCAACGAAGGCCTTGTCACCGTTGTCAAGGTAACGCTCACAAACGTCCTGAGAAATAAACATACTGACAGATGGTCTGGAACTGAGTATGTGAACGATTCTGCTTCAGAACCGCTGGGTTTTACACTTTCTGGTCACACATGACAGAAAATCACACAACGTACTTCTACTTTCAGTCCGCACTGCTCACATTCTTTGGTCTGGAACATTGCATACACAGATAAGCGGAGTGATATAAACAGTGAAAAGTCTCAGCACTCTGCTCGGCCAATTAGATCCGTGGACCAGAACTAACTGTTGTATAAACGCTGTAATTGGGTTGTGTTGCTATTCACTAGAATCTTGGTAGAGTCTCATAGGCACAGGTTCAAATACAGAGTAAAAGACGGTCTCCATGGAAACAGCTTCCACCTGCTGTTGAGCTAATGGTTTATATGTCTCTTAATTGAGAATGAGTCATTCATTAATTATTATTCAAATATTTCTCCTCTGTGTATTTAATTGCAACACGATCCATTCATTGTATCAGTTTGATTATTTTCCCTAACAGCTCCTTTAACTTAATTTTGTGTGTGTGTGTGTGTGTGTGTGTGTTTGTGTGTGTGTTCTTGTGTACAGCCAATTGATTTTGAGATGAATCGATCATTCATGCTGACTGTTCTCGCCGAAAATGAGGTGCCGCTGGCAAGCGGGATCCATCGCACCCGCCAATCCACAGCCACCGTGTCCATACGCGTCATCGACGTGAACGAAAGCCCAAACTTTGACCCCAACCCCAAACAGATCAAACTGGAGGAGGGGCTTCCACAGTGGTCGATGCTAACGACTTTTACTGCTCATGATCCAGACAGATATATGCAGCAGACTATTAGGTATTAAAACACACACATGCATCTACACACACAGTTCCAAGTTCGGAAAGGATTGTTTGAAATAGGAGAGTTTAATGCACTATGAAGAGCAAAGCAGAGCTTTCTTGCTAGTCCAGCCAGAACATTTATGGAAACTAAGCTGCAAAAATGAATCACTCAGAGACTGTCGCTCAGTCAATCATGTCAGAGGTTATTTACATACAGAAGTCTTAAAGGTACAGGAGCAAAAAGAATATGTTGTAACACAGTCATGTAACATATATGGTCATAAATATGGTCTTTATGATTAAATGTTAATGGGTATGTTCAGAAAGAAATACTAGCTTGCTACTTGAATATTTGACGGTATAAATTGTATACTGTCCAGTATTTTCTTTTTAATTGTGAAAAAGAGCAGGCATTATTTTATTTCAGCTTTATTTTAATTACCAAAAGCAATTTTGAATAGTTTTAGTTAATGATAACAACACTGGTCACACTGGAAATGGTAGGCATTGCATTGTTGGATACAGTGCCAAGTGCAGTATGCTCGGTTGTATCCTTCTTATTTTGACAAATTTAGTATATGTACTATACACTGCAGAAATAGTATTAAGAAAGTATGCCACTCCACATATAACTATTGTGTTTTTTGTTTTGTTTTTTTTTGTATGAAAATTTAAATGTCTCTGTTTGGTGTGTTTGTGTTTTAAAGGTACTCTAAATTGTTTGACCCTGCCAGCTGGCTGGAGATCGACCCCAACAATGGACGAATTTCCACAATTGCTATTTTGGACAGAGAATCTCCCTATGTTAAAAACAATCTCTACAATGCCACATTTATGGCCTCTGACAACGGTAGGGGCAACGGTGTTTGTATGTGTATGTGTATATATGCAGAAGCACTTGAGATCAAGTGATTCCATTGATTTTAGCTTTAGGGAGGAATTGCAACCGAAGAGAGATACACATGCCCACACATCCATGTTAATGATCACACCAACAACATAGGCAAACACATTCTGAATGTCTACGCACTCACTTTCACTGGGTTGTTCTTTGAAGCAGCCTCTTTCTAACACACACATATGCACATACACTACCCGCTGTGTGAAAGAGTCTACAGAAGTCTGCTAGGCCCTATTCTGCTGCGGTGTTTAACATTCTCGCTGCATCAGAGCTCTGAAACAAACCTCCTCTCACACACACGCTGTAAATTTGAAAGCTTGTCTCCTGAAACACTCACTAAACAGTTGTGCCATTTTTGTCTGTGGTATTCCAGTGCAAAAACCCACCTGTTATCCATATTTAAATGCCCTGAAATAACAATGCACTGTATGTAAATGAAGTCATTGTCATTCTTTTTAGCACAAACACACCTTTCTATGCAAATTAGGCTTGTTATAGATCAGCAGTATTTGCGGGGAAAAATGCTACTTGCATGGGCAATTATCTTTGCTTTGGAAAGCAGGGGGTAATTTTATCAAGCAATTTTATTTAATTACAAAAATAATTTTATACATTTTAATTTAAAAGGGATGTGTGTGCACATTTTCTAGCAATCACTGAAACGGCAATTGATGAAAATATGGAGAAGAGTGTTATATCCAGCTGTGCGCTACAGTAGTGCACTTCTGGCATTTTAAAGGGATAGTTCACCCAAAAATGAAAATGTTATGCTTGTATACTTACCTCCAGGGCATCCAAGATGTAAGTGTGTTTGTTCGTTCAGTAGAACACAAATTAAGAATTTTAACTCCAACCGTTGCTTGTATAATGCATGTCAATGGGGTGTTTTCTATGAGAGTAAAAAAACACATAGAGATACGAATCCATATTAAGCCCTGTGGCTTGCGACGATACGTTTATGTCTACGCACACATACATATATATATATATATATATATATATATATATATATATATATATATATATATATATATATATATATATATATATATATTCCTCATTATTGCCTGCGCAGATGTACACAATCTATGATCGTGCCATTGTTTTGACCTTCTTCGGCAGAAGTAATGGCATTGGGAATACTGGATGAGATGTGTCTGATATGAGGTAAAAAATACCATAAATACTGTACGGTTTCTCGCAGAAACTGATCGTGTCGTGTCTTAAGACATCAATGTGTCGTCACAAGCCTTTGTGTTTAATATGGATTCGTATGTCTATGTGTTTTTTTACTCTCATTGTGACTCTCATAGAAAACACCGCATTGACATGCATTAAGCATGATATCGGTTGGAGTTAAAAATCTTCATTTGTGTTCTACTGAAGAAACAAACACACTTACATCTTGGATGCCCTCAAGGAAAGCAGATAAACATCAAATTTACATTTTTGGGTGAACTATCCCTTTAAAGGCAGATCATATAGTGCAGTGATGCTGTACAGTTACAGAAAAGTATTTCATATAATTGTAGTCTGCTGCATCCACCACAACTGAGGACTCTGAACCGATCTGGGGTGCGTTTCCCAAAAGAATCGTTAGCCAACTACAGTCGTAATTGCCACTATTACCAACTTAATTCACTTATTCCGAGACCATAGTTTCAACAAACATTTGCAAACATCATCGTGTGGTTGAGTTAAATAAAGGACCCAGAGAAGTTATTACTCCCCCTCCGACATGACGTCATTTACATCATTCACACAGGGTAGTTATAAAAACTAGCCACCAGGGTGGTTCTCTGAGAACTTCTAGTTCCCCTAGGGCCAGTTTGCTGGTTTCATTCACTCTGTCAGTAGAGACTCGGAAGCGACGTAAGCCGCACTTGTTGTTGTGACTCTGGCGTGGGGGACTTTTATTTTGACAGAGCTGAAAACGCCAGAGCCTGAGCACACAGCACTCACAATCTCCATTAGTTTATGATCTGTTTAACAGTTCTTTCTAGGAACAGTTATACAAATAAAGGAGACAGTATATTTAAAAGTATTTGCGTTTGTCATGTGGTTGATGCCTTATGTTAAGAGGTCCATTATCACTGATTTTCAGGTTTGAGGTAGTTCGTGGAGTAAATATATAACAGCTTGGTGCCGGTGTTTTGCATGCATTTGGCCAATCAGCCTACAGTTATCTCACTGGTAATTCTTGTTATGCTGGGTAGGAAGTAGGAGTAAAAGTTATTGTTTCTAGAACTAAAATCGTTCCTAGTTGCTGCAGTGCAAACACTGCAAAAAGTGGGTACTAATGCCAATAGTTCTAGGAACTATGAAAAGGTTCCTCTGTAGCGAAAGCCAAATGGTTGCAGAAGCAACATGGTTTATATGTGACTAAATTTTCAGGAAACTCTTGTGACTAGCTAGTTCATTTCTCAAACAATGCATCGTATTATGATAGTTAAGCAGAGTTATGTTGTGGAACAAGAATTGCATTGTGCAAACTGTCTTCTGAACAGATCCGCTAAAACAATGCAGAGAGCGGGTGCAAATATACAACGCTAACTTAGCATTCTTAGTGAATTCCTGCCTCCGCTCAGTTAAATCTTTGTGTGCAAGTAGCAGTATGTTGCTGACCGAAACCCTTCCCCACAAAGAAGCCTTTCCGCATCTAGTTCAATGCTGAATCGCACACCTGATTCAATAAATTAAGGGTACTTAGTCGTACTTGATTTAGTTGTTCTCAGGCTGGAACAGATTAAAAAAAGGGTTGTGAAGGCCAGCAGGAGTAGAACGGAAAGCCGCAGCTCCGTCAGCCTGCCTGCACGGCTCTCCCCATCTCTTGTTCTTTGTTTAAAGATCAGTGAAGTCGAAAGGTCTTGTTACTCTTGTTGAAACAGAAACTAAGCTCTTTTCTAAGTAGGGATGGCCAAGTCTGTGGTGGTTTGCAGATATTTTATGGACGTGGGCTGGTTGATTGGATCATATAGATTGTGCATTATGGTTTATAAACGAGTTATCATGCCAGCCAACCCAGATGAGAGGAACTTAAAGTCATTAACTGCTGTAGTTCATCTGTATTGTCTGTTTTCAACTATTAGTCTCGGCTCAGATCTCACGCCCACAAAACGTTCACAGTCACGAAGCATATTGACTGTTCAGAAGCAAAGGCTGTATGGAATCTTCTGTTAAAGTCAGATTCCAGGTGTCAAGATGCAAAAAATGTATTTTATCTTTTGTCATATAGGTTACGTATTTAGATTAAATGTTGAAAATAGTGTTTAAAATGTGATTATTTGACTATTCTTAGTCAAAGGTCTGGCTACACGAGAAAATGTTTGTATTGACTTTTCCTTCTTTTTCTCTTCTGTCCTTCATCAGGTGTCCCCCCTGCGAGTGGGACGGGGACTCTGCAAATCTACCTACTGGACATAAATGATAACGCACCTCGAGTCTTCCCTCAAGAAGCAGAAGTGTGCGAGCGCCCTGAGCCCAACGCGATCAATATCACAGCTGTAGATGGAGACCTCAACCCCAACGCTGGGCCCTATGCTTTTGAACTGCCTAACCGACCGTCTGACATCCGCAGGAACTGGACACTGACTCGAATCAGTGGTATGCCACAATGCTTCATCAAAACTCTTTTCTGGGATTAAACGGATAGTTTACCCAAAAATTAAAATTTTATGTTTATCTGCTTCCCCCCAGGGTATCCAAGATGTGTGTTTGTTTCTTCAGTAGAACACAAATGAAGATTTTTAACTCCAACCGTTATCATAGTTAATGCATGTCAATGCGGTGTTTTCTATGAGAGTCCCGATGAGAGTAAAAAACACATAGACATACGAATCCATATTAAACACAGCTGCTCGTGACAACACATTGATGTCTTAAGACATGAAACGATCAGTTTCTGCGAGAAACCGAACAGTATTTATGTTATTTTTTTTACCTCATCAGAAGAATCTACTTTTGTATTGCCAATGCCATTACTTCCGTCAAGTAGGGTTAAAAACACTGCACGATCATAGATATATATTTACATAGATTCCTCATTCGACCGATCCGCGCAATCACTATGATAGGGTTTTTGACCTTCTTTGACGGAAGTAATAACATTGGGAATGCTAGATACAATTTCTCTGATATGAGGTACAAAAAATAGCACAAATACTGTACGGTTTCTCACAGAAACCGATCGTTTCGTGTCTTAAGACATCAATGTCTCGCCACGAGCCACTGTGTTTAATATGGATTTGTATGTCTGTATTTTTTACTCTCATAGAAAACACCCCATTGACATGCATTATAAAAGAAACTGTTGGAGTTAAAAATCTTAATTTGTGTTTTCCTGAAGAAACAAACACACATCTCGGATGCCCTGGGGGAAAGCAGATAAACATAAAATGTACATTTTTGGGTGAACTATCCCTTTAACAAATCGGAATTAGTCAGTTATGTATTTATTTTTCTCGCCACACTTTATCTGACGCATGTGTTTTGTCATATTTGTGATTGGTTTGTAGGCGATTATGCTCAGTTAAGTCTGAAAATTAGTTACCTGGAAAGTGGGATATACGAGCTGCCCATCAGCATCACAGACTCGGGTAACCTGCCCATGTCTAACACTACCTACCTGCGCATCAAAGTGTGCCAGTGCGATCACCACGGCGACTGCGTGGACATGGAGCGCATCATGGCAGCCGGGCTGGGCACCGGAGCCATCATCGCCATTCTTATCTGCATCATCATCCTGCTGGGTAAGGCACACACTAGACAGAGATTGTTTCTTCCAGGCATTGGAGTTCTTATCAGTTGGTCACATTTCTGTCAAGCACATGTGATCTGCTTTTGGTTGCAGAGGCGATATAGTCACAAAAGATTTCATAGCGAGACTGTTGTGGAAATGATAGCAACAGTTCTGTTCACATAGACCAATGTTATCAGTTGAATCAAAATTAAATGATGCTTTTCTCCTTTCGGTTGACTTTAGCTGGGTTTCTATTTTTATTTGATATTTTATATATATATATATTTTAACTTCTAAGCACATTTGAGGTGGATGAATGCTTTATTCAGTTCGATGACATAAATACAAACTATGATTTATAGAATACATTTCTAGAGGAGCATAAACAAATCATGTGCTTCAAGACGTGACTGAATGATTCACTTTGGACCAATCTCATTGTGTAAATATGACTTTGGTTTTCATGAAACACTGCCAAAGCCAAAGTCTGTCGTCAAAATGATTGGCTCCTGTCACCACCAAAACTGTCTGACATTCTGACGCCCACAAAAAATAAGGTATCTGCCTCCATTCACTAGCAGTGACATTTTTTGAATGTCTCTGCACTCTAAAGTCATTTATTGCATTTAATAAAAGAGCCAGAGTAGTTTCCCAATGGCCATACCTTCCATTTCTATTTCGCTCAGACTTCCATGGAAGTGAACATTTTGTTCTAAAACACATGGGATGTAGAAACTGTTCCGTTTAAATTAAATTAGCAATTTGGATGGAAACACAGCTTATGATTAGCGCTTGCGCAATCTCTACAGTTTTAAAATGTAAACTTTAAAGAAAGACACCAGATAAAATACTTTGCAGTGTCACAGAATTTTGTCAGAATAATTACTACCTTATACGCCCATTTTACTGAAAAATCACACCGCTCACGGAAACCTCTGAAGCTTGTCTCAGCAAGCAGTGGTAACTGAGAGGGCGGAGCTTGGAGAATGTCAATTTTGGTTGGCGGTGTTAAAAATTACACCCTGCACCTATAACTGTCTGATCTCAAGTCATTTTGCTCGTTTTATATTGATCTTTCTCTCACTTTCTGTCTCTCGCTGCAGTGCTGGTGTTGATGTTTGTGATGTGGATGAAGAGACGGGATAAAGAGAGACAGGCCAAGCAGCTGCTGATCGATCCAGAGGACGACGTGCGAGACAACATACTCAAATACGACGAGGAGGGCGGCGGAGAGGAAGACCAGGTACATTTTGCTGCTGGGCATACACAATTATTTCAGCTCACAATAACTAGACTCAGCCTAGCATGTTTAATAAAAACATGTTCGAAATTTTTATTAGCAGCAGGTAAATGTTCACGATTTTAATTTGAGCTGTGCGGTGTGGTTTGGTTTAAAATCTCAACAAATCATTTTCAGCATTCATTTCACAAGTAATGATGATTACAAGTCATAGCATGCTAGAGACTAATTTTAAATTTGATGAAACAGTTCCTGCTTTGCCTGGCGGTGGGAGCGTGTATGTGTGAGACTCGTAGATTTGCATTTGAGCCAAACTTTGGTTTTTGTAAAGCGTCTCTGTGCTAAGCGCACACAGACGCACACACACAACACACATTTTCAGTTTAATAATTTTGGAGACTTTTTTATGGTTTTATGAGTTAATGATATTTTCCATTCCTTAAACTCCCACAGGAAACATTTGGCATTTTTCTATTTTAATTAAAATATTAAATCTAAAAAACATTAGTAATGTACTGTAAAGCCTGGGGTTCACTGAATTTTTTCAACCTGCCTCTACATCTTGAGCACGGCTGGGTTTTCTAGCTTTTCAAAGTAATACTCCATGGACTAAAAATCTGTTCAGACATGTCATCTTTCAAATATTCTAACCTCTTCCATATCCATTTTTTGTTGTTTCCACCTTTTTCTTTGGTTATTTTTAATGGCATTTTCCATCGTCTTCTTCAAGTAGTTCTTGAAAACAACAAGCCAACTGTGAGTATTGCCACATAGTGGACCAACTAATTAGTGCAGTCAATTACAGGCATGTGTTACACAACGACCCTGCTGATTGCAAAATGTAGCGTCATGGTGAAAATCAATGCATATTTTTTATCCAGCTTATATTTAACATAACAGCAGGCATGGCCATTTGTAACGTAAATGTACTTCCAGTTATTTTAGCAGTACAAACACAGTCCATTATGTTGCTTGATATTTCAAACGGTTATTTCTTTTCAAATTATTTTAATGTGTTATCATAATCATAATTACACTGGCTTGTAGCGCAAATAGTTTTACTGTTTACTGCACTGTTATTCTTCTATTTATTTACCTATAGTGGCTGATGAGAAGTCTCACATTCACAGAAAAGTAGTTTACATTGGCGTTGCAAAATAAAGTGGATACAAAGCTATTTATGGCTACTTGCTAAATTAAAAGAAATAAAAAATCGGAATAAATAAAAACATTTAGTTTTAATTTTAACGTTTTTATTTATATATATTTTTAGATGTACATTACAGTCCCACTGTAGTCAATAATTGTATCCCTTAAAACTCATATTTGATCGCCAAAATGGCATTCAAATTTCCTATGAACTACACCCTTGCTTCATTTAGTATATGCGGATCAAGGAATATGCAAATGAGCCCCACCTCCACTCACTCATACAAGCTTGCAAGTCGATGTGTCAGAATGGTAATTCATTTTATGTACCGCTCTCTACAACATCGGACGCATAACAGTATTTAATATGATTAGCTTTTTGCTTGAGTTCATTATCAAACAGCTAATAATGCATTGCTAATGTTACACAAACCATGTTCCCTTTCGCGATCTCAGAGTCAGACAGATGCCTTCTGAAAATCAGTATCTTTAGAAACGCGAGAAAGGCATATAGTATACATACACCATATACATAGTTCACCATAGTTTATATTTTTCATATCAACAGAGAACTATGCCGGAATAACCTGGCTTCTCTTGAGACTCCACTGCTTCAGAGAATAGTTAATAAAATGCTAAAACCCGGCTAAACTTTGATGTGATTGGTTAAAAGGTAGTTGCCGACGTAAGAAACAAGAGACTCATAGATTTAAGGATGAAAATACTCCACAATGGTGTTGACTTATTAATTTGCACATATTTAAAACCCCACATAAACATATAAACAACATTAAAAAACTAGATTTTTACCTCTGGGGGTCTTTAAGTATTTTGTTCTAAATAGGACTTTTCCCATAGGAAGGTTTTTATCATATTTAGCTAACTTCTGAAAAGAAAACCCACATGAATGCCCTACATATGGAACAAAGCAAATTTAAATTGCATTACTAAGGTCAAAACGTTCCTTGTTCGGCATGCAGATGTTTCCAGAAATCCAAGGGCTTTGCGCAGACCTCTAACCCTGTTTGTGATTGTCTCTTCTGGCTATCTGTGTTTTTTCAGGACTATGATCTGAGCCAGCTGCAGCAGCCCGATACTCTGGAGCCAGACATGATCAAGCCCGTCGGGATCCGCCGGCTGGACGAGCGACCGATGCACTCCGAGCCCAACTATCCCATCCGCTCGGCCGCGCCCCATCCCGGAGACATAGGAGAGTTCATCCACGAGGTAGGCTGCGAGTCCGCTCTCCTGAAGTCGCGCCATATAAAATGGCTCGATGGCACCAGTGATAAGACTTAATGGTGATTGATTGGTTAATTGGACCAAGGCCCTTTTAGTTTTGTTGATCATTAGCCAGGCTCAAGGATTCAATATCTCATGCTGGAGTCTGTGGATGCACGCCCTCCCACGCACACATGCAGACCTCACACGCTCTAAGCAGTGCGACTGCACTCAAAGCAGGGTGAGATTAGCAAAAAACTGCTTAAATCAGGTAATGAATTAAACATTACTGCTAAATGTAAGCAGCCTCACTTAAAAGACAGACAGGCTTTATGCATGGCAGCATTTGCCAATCGTTTGGACCAAACTGTATTTAAAAGAAACCCGTCAGTTAGGATTTTTTAGCGGTCTTTTTTTTTTTTTTTTAGCTTTTGAACGTGAACAGAAATTGTCACTTCTGAGTTTTGTTTATAGTCGTTTTACGTCTGTGGAAAGATTTGTTTGGACAAGCGACTTCAGGATTCAGAATTATGTCACATGTATGTCTATACAGTGTTTAGTCTGTTAGCACTCTGTCTGGAGAGTGTTATGCTAAGAATAGAACTTTATTTGTACAATATGGCAGCGTTGCGAAACCAAGTGAGCTTCCTAGCTAGACAGCATTTTTAGGCACCAGAGGCATTTTAAACATTCAAATTCAGTGTGCATTCGGATGTTTGATCCACTACCAAAATTCTGGGTAGACGTGATCTTGTCTATAGAATGTTTCTGCCTCTGTTTGCACTTTATATCCAGAGTACTGTACTACATGCCTATTACTGCTGGTTTCCCTTTTAAATGAACTGAAATTTAAAATGTTAGCTTTAGCATGTTTAGCGCCTCTATGCTCCATTGGGAAAGCGAATGTTGTTGTGATCATCCAGCGTCAGCTTTTTTTGGCTGATGAAGTACATCATCCAGTATTTTAATATTTTGTAAAGGCCTAGTTTTTGTTATTATTACAGACAAAACATGCAGGCATATTTATGTTTCTGACATTCGGTGCCCACACTCCACAACCCATCCCCTATTATTGAATTAAATTACTCAAAAATGCCATTTCATCATCATCTTTATTTATTTGAACATCTAAGTTCCACAAAGTTACATAGTAACACGTTTTAATCAAATAGGTGAAACTAAAAAAGGATACATATGCAAATAATTAAGTAAATGTATGTATATGTATGTATATGTATATATATATATATATATATATATATATATATATATATATATATATATATATATATATATATATATATATTTACTATAATCAATAAGACAGTTGCCACACATTTATGTTGTACATAAATTTATGCCACACTTGTTTATAATTACAAATAGTTAGATTATGTTGTATTTATCATTTTCATTTATCATTGTATCATATTGTTAATTTATCATTGTGCAAAAATATCACAAGCTTTTGTGTCAGGTTGTTATGTCATAATGCTAAATATAACGGTAGAATTGTGTGTATTATGACTTATCGTGGCCCAATGTGAGGTCCACCAATCAATCGATTTTTTTTGATCAGTTAAAATTTATGGAGAATATCTTGTTTTTTGCCGCCTATGCATGCAATCAAGTGCCTCGCCAATAGAAGAAATAAAATGAAGTTAAAATATATTATTATTTATAATCTTTAAAGATTACCATATGAGAAGGTTCATAGGTTAAACTTCTCAAGAGCTTAAAAAATAAAATAAAAAATAAACTAATAATTTGGTGGAGCAGCATTTTAAATGTTGGAAAAGCTGCAGATTTCCAGAGAGGCAAGATACATTGTTTCATAACAGGAAATATTAGTCAGTACAAGTGGTCTTTGTGTCCATTCAAATTGTGGATTCACCTGCACACATTTATTACAAAACAATAGAGAATAGCGCAGACGCATTTGAAATGGGACGCTCGCACTTGTTTTTCTTAATGGGTTTCAGTTCTATTGTCACTCCTTCCTCCTTCCTTCCTTCCTCTTCTCACTTTAGCTGTTACTCCTCCAGTGCCCTGACAGAGTATTCAGTGTTTCATTGTTTAATTGTGCGAGCTCAGACTGTGCTTAGCTGTGGCGTTTCCAGAACGCAGCCGCTTATAAATAAACGCTTTAGCCGGTTCCAGAGCCCAGCATCTGTTTGCACGGCGACCCCAATCCTTCTCCGCTTCCCTCTCCTCCCATCTCCCCTCCTCCTCTTTTGTTCCTTCTTTTTCTCCATCCCATCCCCCTTCTCACTTAAACAGCAATACGCTGTCCCAAATGAGTCATTTGACTAGAAAACGCTCGTACTAGACAATGTTGATGTGCTATTTTTGAAATGTGTCTATTTTAAAAGCGCATCCGTTCTCATCCCGTTCCCTAGGGTCTGAAGGCGGCCGATACCGATCCCACGGCCCCTCCGTACGACTCCCTGCTGGTGTTCGACTACGAGGGCAGCGGCTCCACGGCCGGATCGCTCAGCTCCCTTCACTCCTCCAGCAGCGGAGGCGACCAGGACTATGACTACCTCAACGACTGGGGCCCTCGCTTCCGCAAACTCGCCGACATGTACGGAGGCAACGACGACTAGCTTACGCCATCACCGCAGGACCACCGAAAGAGAAGGAAGAACCGGAGGAGGAGGAAAATTAAAAGAAACAACATCAAAAAAAACAAACAGTGTGGCACTTTTTTTTTAATTGCGGGAAGTGGACAGTCTGCAGAATCAAAACAATGAAGAAACCAATATACCCTAAAGAGACAGAATGAATCCTCAGAAACGAAGAGACAAGAAAGTGGAAGGAAGATCACCATGGAAACAAAACCAGGTCTCTCCGAGGCCCTCTGTTGGTAGACGGAGGGGGTCTAATGAAGGAAATCTGCCTAGTTTTGGTTCAGTCCTGGATTTTTTCGCCTAAGTTTGAAGGATCATCGGTACGAAACGTATGAAGGAACGTTAAATGAATGCTAAGTTACACTTGAATCTCACAGTACAGAAGCACTGGGATATTACGTGCCTTTTTGTACATTTTTTTTGTTTCGTTTTTACATTTTTCGTTCATTTGATCTGACGATGTTTTTCTGTTCAATGGCTTTGGTGGCTCAGAGTTTTGGAGTGTTAATGTCGTGAGCCTGTTTATAATGTTTTACGCTTCTACACGCTTTCGTTCGCGTTTCTCACCATCACGCTGTTCGTTCACGTCACGTATCAAAACGAAGGCTTTGGAAGAATGAGAGCGAATAGACAGAGAGAACAGCTTTGTACAGTATTCTAGAAAATAGATTTCAGTTTGTTTTTATTTTCTTTTGTTTGTTGCGTTTTTTTCTCTTTTTTTCAAGAAAAAAAAAAAAGTATATTCACTGTTTTTCCACCAAAACGTTAACTTATGCAGCCGGTTGCAAAATGGGAGACGAGCATTATTATTTGGTAGCAGAACTCTGTTTTGTTCATTTATTTTCTTTCTCTCTCTCTTTCTCTCTCTCTCTCTCTCTCTCTGCATTTTTTGAAGTGATTTAGTATTTTGCAAATGAAAACATTCTGTTTTTTGAAATGTCATCTGCCTTAGTCATCCTGGTATTCTTTCATGCCTGGTATTCTTTCATTTTTTACTCCACTGTAAATTAAATGGTGTGTACATAGTTTTTTGTTTCATTTTTCCTCTTTTGATGTAGTCTATGAAGAAGAACAGGGCGTGAAGAACTTGTATATGTATAATTTGGACTACAGACAAAAGGATTTTTGCATGTTTTTATCTTTTACGTATAAAACGGTCTTTCTGAAATTTATTTACACACAAATAAAGAAATGCCCACCTCGAAAGGAGACTAAAGCGAATAAGTGAGACAGAAGTTTGGTCCAGATACCCGTTGTTTTCATCCCTCCCCTTTCATGACGTAACATTCCTTTTTCCTTTCGCCCTTTTGGCCCAGTTAATGACCTTCCATTTGCCCGTTCTCTAATTTCATTGCTTGACGTCCTTCATCAAGGATTCCATGTTGACTTTCCGCTTCCTTTGTTCTTCTCTGCTACGTTCTGCATTTCCATTGTCTTCTCCCCCGGGCCACTCTCACGGATCAAAGAGGTCGACTGACGTTCAAGGCTCCGAGGCCATACTCCTAAATGCACGATCCTTCGGGATCTTCATGTTTGAACTAAACTGTAATGGTGGACCTAAGCCCTCATCATAACTGTCTCTGCCTGTTAGAGAACCGTAATGGTGTGTTTGCGTGTGTGTATCACTGGATGCCGTCAGAGAGGGCCAATTAAAAGAGCAGGATGGAAGTACAAGGCCAGTCCACTCATGAGGCTCACAGCCATAAGATGATTAACAGCTTTTTAATGGACGATGGCTGTCCAGAGTTCTGCGGGCTCTGTTTGCAGTTACTTGTTGATATTATGACCCATTGCAGCCCAAATGACCAATAAAAGTCTAATTTTGGAAATGCTGATTTGTTGGGTTTCTTTGCTACATCGACGTGTTAGCTCTGTTCCAAAACCTAGCAACTCCCTAGATAGGCAGCTGGCTTCTATAGCAGGATCCTAGGCATCATGGGAGCTCACCAGCGACCGATTTAGAATGCTCTACATGAGTAGCAAATCACAAATAGCACTCCACATGAGAGACTCGACTCGTAATTGAATTCAATGGTGTTTTGTGTTAGTATGTTGCTGAAACAACGCTATATACTCTTAACAAGCATAAAAGTTAGTCATGTGCTGAGATTTCAATAACCGAAAATATTAAAAGGTGATGAATTGAGAAATGTATTTTCCCCTGAGCTGTTGATATATAAAAGGTCATGGTAGTATAATAATATCCTGTACGTTTCAGAGCTGAAAACTTTCTTGTTAGCCAAAGAAATGCTTTTATAGACACCAGGCCCAGAAAACGATCAATCAATATGCCTCATCCTGATGTCATCGTGTGGCGAAACACCGCCTCTACAGAATAATAAGCACGTGTAATTCAGTAGCCCCGCCCACCGACTCATGGAGCTGTTCGGATCACGCTAGCCAGCAGCAATAAACATGCCGAAGAAGATAGCAAGATATTGCGCTATTCCTGCTTGTGGAAGAACACAGTCGCTGCATAAGCTTCCTTCGGATCATAATATTAGGAATGTGTGGTTTGAACTTTATTTTTAATGAAGTTCCAGCTCACATGGGCAAGACGCACGCGTGTTAGCTTCATTTCACTGCAGAATCGTTTGTAAACAAGTCTCAGGTCGAGACTGGATTTGCAGACATATTGAGATTAAAACACAATGTTGTGCCTTCTATATTGGATCCGACAGGAATGGTGCAACACACGTATGTGTGTAAAACGTTTTTTTTATTTGTGATAGTATCTCAAAGTTATATCTCGTATTGATAATGTGCCCGTGTCTAACAGAACATACCTTTAGCACGCTGTCATAGTCTGGAGAATTCTTTGTCTGTTGGTTCATTGCGATTCGGGGTCAGACTCAGACATGTATGGACCAGGGCTCGCAAAGTGGGGCTATGTCTTTTCCAGATGGGCTATTAAAACATAAGCCAGTCAACAGGTCGGTGAATCTCAAATAGTGAAATAATATTCCTTTCTTGATTGCGCTGTTCACTCTCTTGACTTGAAATTTGAAGGGCGCACACTTGTGTGTTTGTTCTTATATCCACCGATCGGGCGGGGCAAGTAATACAAAAAAAATATTCAAATTAATCGCATGTGGATGAGAAATAAATCATTGTGTTTGTTAGATAAAGACGTTTAAGAGCCCTGTGGTCCAGAGAATCATTCCGGTTGCTGCTTTCAAAACCTCACGTGAAATGACAGGTGAGCTGAAGCTCATTAAATATGCAAATCTTATCCAATCTTAGCTGTGGGCGTTTACTTCCAAATCTACAGTGTGGCACGCACATCAAAACCCAGCGTTCAGGAGAGAGCCTCAAAACCAGTGTAGAAAATAACCTGTTACTTATTAGTTATGTTTTTGAATGTACTGTTGTCTGAGTTCAAAACTCAGACAACAGTATAAAACAATTTAAAAGCAGTGTAATGTGGTGCTCCAGTGAACAGCGTTGGACAATAATCAGCCGGCATTCTGATGTAGAACCTGGAAGTGCTGCATGCACTGTGTTTACATGGAAGAGAAGAGATTGTTGAATAAAGTTGTATATATATTGTTGCAAGACTAATAAAATACATAGCACAAAAAATACATGTACAAGCTCGATGCGGTGCATCTGAGGCCACACGGAGACCCGTTTAGCTGTATACGTATACATTTTGTACCGTATCAGCGTTTCGTCCACACGGATCCGGCGTTTTAGAAGCATGAATCCGATATTTTTCGAAACCGGGTCCCAAAGCGGGTAAATCTGAAAACGATCATCTTCCGTCTTTGTGTGTACAGCGAATCCGTATATTTTCTGAAACGGTGTTGTCATCACACTACGTCCAGCACGGTGAAAAAGGGATAGAACTACGGGCACTGGGCGTGCGCACATCAATATCGCGTCATTTAATTAGCGTATCTGCATTATTGTAAGGGTATGTTTTGGGTTGGGGTAGGTGTAGGCATTAAAAAAACACATCTGTTAAGTAGCAAATGTATTTATTGTGATATTTTGCCTCACCTCCGACCACTGCTATACCCCTGCTAGCCACAACTCTTCTTCTCCATTTTTAGTGTATTTCTGTGGCAGAATTACAGCGCCACACACTGGCCTGGCATGCAAACTACATCGTTTTTAGTCAGTTTTCGCAATCTCGTGTGGACGCAGATATTTCTTGAAACGAGGGGAAAAAAAGATCGGATTGAGAAAGCGCTGGCTTCGTGTGGACGGGGCCTTAATTACTATTTTTGAGCAGCCTTTTTTATCCGTGTGCCTGTAATGCCTTAAAATGTTGCCTACATAGGCAGCTCGTTAGGTTTCGGAATGAGATAATTGTATATATGAACGCTGAATGGGCTCTATTAAATGGAAAAAGGAAATGCCGTTGCATACCTTGACCTTAAAAGTGATTACTGGCAGCTGGGTCATTATCTGGGTCTGTGCGTGCCTGCCTCCATCATTTGAGTCAGTCTACAGTCCACACACACACACAAACTTGTGTATTTCTATGCTCCCTTCAGGGCTATCCTTTGCTCCTCCTTCTCTATCTAACGTTCTCCAGGGACTGAGATTATTGTGCCAACATCAAAGCCTGGCCTCCCCACGTCCCATTGTGTGTGACTGAGAGAATGAGAGAGCTAAAAAGTGGAAGTCTTGTTGCTTAAGGTCACATGAAGGATGGGGAATAAGCTTTTCTCTGAACTGCTATCTCCTTCATTCCACTCTCTATGTATATACACATATAAAACTCCTTCCTGCATTTTATATATAGAGTTCTTTTCCTATTTCATTTTTTTCTTCACGTTCCATCCCCCTCTTTCTCTGTCCTTTGTTTCAAAAAAGTTGTGCTCGGTTTTGTCAGTAATGGTCTGGGCAGTCCAGTGGAACACTTGATCCTTTGTTACGCCAAAGGGATACGTATCTCTCTCTCTCTCTCTCTCTCTCTCTCTCTCTCTCTCTCTCTCTCTCTCTCTCTCTCTCTCTGTGTGTGTGTGTGTGTGTGTGTGTGTGTGTGTGTGTGTGTGTGTGTGTGTGTGTGTGTGTGTGTGTGTGTGTGTGTGTGTGTGTGTAACAGAGAGAAGGAAGGACATGACTGCTGCAGGGATTTACTAAATATGTAATTTGGGATGAGCTATATGTTTACATACTCTTTTTAGTATGTACAGTAGGCCTACATACAAATCTTCTTGTACCAGGACGGATCATAAAACTCTAATTTTAGTACTGCTCTAAGGAAGTTATTTGACATAGCAGGTATTCTACAGTACAAAATAATCACTGAGCTATACAAATTATGATGAACAAAAGAGACAAAGAGGCAGACAGACAGATGCACAAAGGCCACTTCTGATTTATAGAAAGTACAGCTCTGGAGGATTTTTGACAGACATTAGATAATTGAAAAACATAAAGACAAAAAAGACCCACAAAACAAAATAAATAAATAACAGCCTACTTAGCGTGTTAAAAATAAATAATGTAGCCTACTGCACGGCAGAAAACGTAGGGAAGCGCGTTTGAGTAGGCTACGGAGACACATTTACTTACTGGAGAATAGGAGTTTTTTTTCATCTCTGGTAATATAGCAATCGTGATGATACGTGTGTTCATTAGTAGTTGTTTAATGTCTTAGTTGGCTTTTTCTAGGACCCTATGATGATTTCCTCGATGCTAAAAATGCGGATAAGGAACCTGTATGTTCTGCGGATAAGAATCCTGTATGTTGTGTGAATGGTGCAGCCTCGCGGTTTCGCGCCTGCACACACGCACGCCCACACGGCTACGCACACACACACAGACACAGCTTCTGCCTCACTGTCACTGAGGACATGAATGTATGAACTTAATTTCCAGACCCACTCTGAGAGTCACTTCATCAGTATTTTTTACCGTTTCAGTTAAACAAAACAAAAAAGTCATATATCATAAACACACAGAAACAAGGTATTTACGGCAACCCGTCAAAATAAAAGTTCTGTTTAACTTGACATAAATATCTATTAGCCTACATTCACTTGTCTAAGATGACAACAGAGACTTTTTGGCCAGCTGCTGAATTGTGGATACAAACAGCAAATCGCAGGCTTACCCAGGGAGAAAGAAGCAGGCCTACATCATCATCTACATGTTTCTGAGAAAAGAAGAGCAGTCAGGAGGAGTGATGACAATGTAGGATGAGTATGCCGCGTGAAGTGTGAGTATCACCATCTCAAGGTACACACGTGAGAACCAGACCAAAAATATTATGTGCACCCTTGTCTATAGACCATTTGTGTGTTTGCTGATCGATTATGTGTTTTGTGGGTGGAACCTGACTAGTGGCAGAAAATTACAGTCCTGCTGTAGCACGCTATGGAAGCCATAATAAAACAACAAATAGGTAATTTCGAGTTTATACTAGAATATAGCATTATACTACTTATATACTGAGGCTTTTTAGGTCAGGTAGAATCTGCAATTTCTGACCTAGTTTGTTTGCTGGCTTCCATGGCAGCAATAGCCTACTCTGTTTTCATCAGTCTGTGGCTTGCTATACTATAAATGTCTGTTTAGCTTCACAACATCTTCAACGATGGTATTCTATTAATATGAAGAACACCTTTTTTGCATTTTGTTTCTGACATCCAAAAGGCACAAGAAGACTGTTTGTTTCTTTTATTTCCATTTTTTGCCCATTTTCGAACACTTTACTACTATTTTTCTGTCACCACAATGCGCACACAGCTGCAAATGATGTAACTCCAGGGCTCCCTTGCAAAACAGATTTGAATATCTCAATGGGACTTCACCTGGTTAAATAAAGGAATAAATAAATAAATAATAAAAACTGTGACGACATCTCACAAATGGTCTATATATCAGTGTCAGTGAGTTAGTTCACACAAAATTCTGTCATTACTCACCCTCATGTCGTTCCAAACCGGTAAGACCTTCATTCATCTTCGGAACCTAAATTAAGATATTATTGATGAAATCCGAGCACTTTCTGTCCCTCCATAGACAGCAACAACTTTCAAGGCACAGAAAAATAGTAAAGACATTGTTAAAATAGTTCATGTGACTCCAGTGGTTCAACCTTAATTGAATGAAAAGACGAGAACACTTTTTGTGGGGAAAAAAATAAATACGACTTTATTCAACAATATCTTCCATATCACTCTCCTACGCTGTTCACATAGTTCTACGCCAGAACGCTGGCTCCTTATTGGCAGAAACTGTTTACAAGAGCGGCACAATGCATGCGTGTGATGCTAAAGCAGGAATTAGCCAATAAAAAAACGGCGTTCTGACAAAGATGAACGCCGGTAAGTAATTAACAGAATTTACATTTTTGGTTGAACTAACCCTTTAACCTCTGTAATCGATTCAGTTCAGTAAAAGATTGATTATATTGATTCAAATGGTAATGCATGATTTTGAACTATTAAAAGAAACCGGAATCAGTTCTTTCAGCTATATCAGACCATAAGAGTCATTAGTTTTGAGTCAAATCTCGCAATTCTGTAGCTTGACGTTGTCATAATGACAAAGAATATGAGTCAGATACTTGCTCCATTGGGCTGTGATTATGGGGTGTGTTTCAACCGAACCAGGAAAGAAAATGCCTCTGCGCTCAATTGGATTTACAACCTATCAGAGCAACGGAGTAAGTGACATATGTTGAGCGATGCATAGTTGTCGACAGAAGTCAACTGCATGCACGCAGTCCCGTTGCTGTAGACTGGGTAAACCCAACCTGATCTGCAGGCGATTTGATTTCACCCGACATCTCAATCTGGAAACCTGTACATTATTTCTCCTGCTTCTGTTACACTTTTGCGGGAACCAATCACAGACTGGCTTATCCACCTGGCTTATCCACCTTATTGGTGGGTTTAACACGATGACACACTCTAAAAACTGCTGGGTTGAAAATGGACAAACCCAGAAATTGGGTTGTTTGAACCCAGTGAGTAGACCCATTCAAATAACCCAATTTCTATGTTTGTCTATTTTCAACCCAACTTGGGTTGTTTTTAACCCAGCAGTTTTTAGAGTGCATATAGAGAAACGATGGGTCGTTGCTCGTTGATCACACCTCTTGTGGTCTGATTGGTTGAAGGACTATCCAATTGTGTACAGAGTTATTTGAATAATGCCAGTTGATCACGCTTCTTGTGCAGTAGACAATACAGAGCAGACTCCCCGGACCAATGTTCAATCTTAAATTGAGGTTGGTCTGGTGATAGCCAGACAACCGTTGATAGCTATCTTCTTTTTCTTCTTCTGTGGCGACGCGTGGTCTCTTATTCTTCGTTACTTTCTAGAGAGGTGAATTACCAATGGAGGAGGGTGTATTCTTTTGGTTCCAACTCAGCACTTGGTGCCCTACGCGCAGCACATAATGCGCATGGTGGGAGTGACAGCGCTGCATGCACGCTGGAAAGTAGAAGAGGAAGGTTAGTGTAAACGATCTTTGCCGGTCTTGTAAAAATAATTTAAGGATATGTTAAAATTCATGTTAAAATTCCCAACTTTACAACAGAAAAAAACATGTTTACAGCTTGGTACAAATTGTAATTTTTGTCTATATGGCTAATTTTTCCCTTCATGACAACTGTGAGGGTGGTGAATCTTTGTATAACTAATTAGTTTCAATTATATAAATCCTTAAAGTTCTGCATAATTAAGGGCGTGGTCACTGAGTGAAAGGTAGGCATTTATCCGCTGTCGTTTAGTCATCACGTCACCTTAGCTCCGCCCGCGTCCCGCCTCTTTGCCCATGTTCTGTTATTCAGGCATGACACGCGATGACGCACTGGCAAGATGGCAACGGCCCATACCTGTCAACACTCCCGTTTTTGCCGGGAGTCTCCCGTGTTTCACACCCATTCCCCCCCCCCCCCCCCCCCCCCCCCCCTCCTGTTTTGTAATTTCTACTGGAAATCTCCCGTAATTTGTATGGCCCAAACCTTGTTCTTTAAATGATCACAAATATGTTATTCCAAGGTTTTTCAGTTGCCAGATCTTGTATGAAACGCCGACTCATACAATCGACACATCACACAGATTTCAAACCATTTGTGGCCTCGACCTGGCAACCTAGTTGTGCTGTTATATCTCCGCAGGGCGTGGGAAGTTGTATCAACCATCATTAGTATAGAAACCATGGTAGAGATGGGAGATGACTCAGCTGGTAAATATTTATTTCCTGTAATCCCCTGGCTACTGTTACATTATATGATCACGATTTTATTCAAGCAAATGCTTTTAAACCATTTAAGAGCGACAAGACAAAGAGAATGTGCTGTATGAAAAACTCACACAATGCCCAGAATCCTCCGATTCAAATTGTCTTTTGCGCTTTAACGAACAATAGCACACACAATTATGCCAAGATGCCAGTTTTGTTAAGTTTCTTCATAAGAGCAGCCTTAAAAAAGTTAAATAACGTCTTAAATGAGTTTAAAGAGGTGTGAAATACGCATCATGTGCGATAGCGGAAGCTCTTTTAAAGTGACAGTAACCACTTATAATGACAACGTAAAGAACAAAAGTAATTACTCACTAAATATGCTCTGCTCTTGACTAAAGTACCTTTAATAAGGATTAATCTATATATAATTCATGTTTTTATTGGCAAATAATTAAGAATTAAAAAAATAAAAAATATCATTATAGTTAATTAAAAACGAAGAAATTTATTAATTTATATAAAAAAAAATGGTATTAATTTTAGATAAAAAAAAATCTAAAAATCCCCAACCCCAACCCAAGAGTCTCCCGGATTTTGATACCCAAATGTTGACAGGTAGGCAACGGCCAGCTCGTCTCACGCATACACTTTACGTTTTACGCTTCTTTGGAATCCTATGGGTGATGTCACAGACACTATGTCCTTTTTTTTTACAGTCTATGGACGTGGATGATTATGCTACTGTTGATCATCTGTCCATCCTCGTATAAAGCCCGCCCTGACTATTTGATTGGTTCAAACAGCTCTGGTTCAAGCATAGTTGCTCCACAACAGATCGAGTCCAGACCAAACTTTCCGACCTCAAATGTTATGGGCGGGACTAAGTTCGGCTGGCAACCAGTCTAGCAATTATGACTTCTTTTCTCAGAATTGTGAATCGCAATTGAGAGTTATAAAGTCAATTCTTAGGAAAAAATGACGGACTTTTTTGCTTGTTATAAAGTCAGAATTGCGAACAATTACAATTGTGAGAAAAAAGGCAGAATTGTGTGTTTATATTTTTCTAACACGCAACTGCAAGTTTGTCACGCAATTGTGTCTTTATAAACCTGGGGGGAAAGACAGAATATTGAGTTTATATCTTGCAATTCTGATATTTCTTCTTAGAATTGTGAGATATACACTCGGAAATGCAAGAAATACCTTTTTTTTATTCTGTGGCAGAAACGCGCTTCCATTAGGAACAGAGTTTTATGTTCTTTTCTATTTTTAAACAAATAGGTTACACATCTTACAGGGGGATTCTGAGAGGTATGTAAATTTATGAGCTGTTTTGTAGAAAAGGACCAGAGAAAGGGAGGACTGCGTGTGTATGTAAGGGAAAGACTTTGTGAAGGGGAGTTTGAGTTTGAGGCTCTAAAAATAGGACTTGGTGCTGGCTGGAGGATGGAGATGACATTGATCAACTGATACAGAGAGAACAACTCTCATCCCCCATCTCGCTCTCTTTCTTTCCCGGGGTCTTAACTCTGCCTTTTACATTCCTGCTTTGCCATTGCTGTCAGGGTCAAATTCACTCCCCCACAGTGTACGATTCTGGTGTGTATGACTCAGATTTTCCTTTATGCTTTAATGCAAACCAAACCATTTGTTTATGATTCATTGTGGAAGACAAAATTAACAAATAATACTATAAAAAGGTTAATAAAAGGTCCTCACCCTCATGGGGTTCCAAAGCTCTGAATTTCCTTATTCCATTGTAGCCTACACAAAACACAAAATTGGACATAACCAATTGAAACTGTGATTTCAGAGCTATGGCGGAGCCAGAGGGGATGATTTACGGTGACAAATACAGCACACCCTCATGGCATTTTGTAATTATGTTTTGACAAACTGCTAAATACTTTGTTTTAATTTGTACAAACTCATTTATATGTTTGTATATGATCTCTTTACTGATGATTCCCCACTGACGGTTATGTTTAGGGATGGACCATCATACTTTACCTTTAAAAATTATTTCTATACCAATCACACCATTTCTCACAAAATCTCCATATAAAAGTCATGTTTTCTCATGAGGTCGGGTTAAAAGAAATCACTGTAATTTTGTTTGTTCCACACAAATCTGTCATATGGCTTCAGAAGACTTAAAATATAGTGCACTAAATTAAGTCATAAGGGGTGTGCGATATTGACAAAAAAATTATATCTCGATATTTTCTGGGATTTTCTCGATAACTATAATTAGACGATCTTGGTGCTGGTGATCAGCTGACTCCTAAAGTTTTTGATATTCTTCATATTCTGTGTGGTGGTCAAAAGTGGTGGTCAAATAAAATAAAATTCCCTTCTATGAGCATTTGTTAAAACAGAAGTGGCATTTGCACAGACTTTTTAATGAGTTTAGAGGTGACAAATGGCCTGCAGTTATGCATAAATAATGTTTTGATGTTTTAAACACATAGAATACTGATATTTGAAATAATTTTAAACATGAAAAGTTACTTTAAAACCGCCAGTGGGCGGCAGCAAGTCACTGTAAATGAGTGAGTCATTGAGATTCAACCGATTCATTCAAACAACTGATTCATTCAGGAACGAATCATTTGACTATCTTAATCTATCTTAGGCCCTGTCCACACGAACACGGGTATTTTCAAAACCGCAGCTTTTTCTACGCGGTTTGGCTGTTCGTCCACACGCAAACGCTGTATCCGGTTACTGAAACCGGACTTTTTTGAAAACTCCGGCCAGGGTGAAGATTTTTAGAAACTCCGGTTACAGCGTTGTCGTGTAGATGGTGAAACCGGAGATTTCGGCTTTTTAAGTCGAAGTGCGCGCCGCTCTCTCCTATGTTTGACGTCAGATTTTCCACATTATCTCCTTTTGATTTACGTGTGTCGAGTCTATGCGGTGGATTCTAACAACGCTTATCACATAGCCTACAGATACATGTTCAGTTTCATTGTATTGCAGAAAAAAGTCGCCAGAATGCAATAATACAAAATAGTAAAGCAAGTGTGTGAAGCTATTACAGTCCACTTCGGCCCTGCACCTGTGTATATACAGTTACCTGTCACTAAGTCCAAAGTAAAGGAACTTGTAGAAGGGTTTCACTTGAGCTCATGGCATCCCTCAGTCAGTGCAATGTCAGGGTGTCCGCGGGGTTTTAAAAAGTATTAAAAAGTGATAAATCAAAATTGTCAAATTTAAGGCCATTAAAAGTGTTAAATGTGGTCTCAGAGGTATTATTTTTTTCAAATTAGGTATTATTTTTTCAGACTATCAGGTGTCCTATTCTGATTGAAATTCTATCTGCGTTCGCGTTAGTTCGTTTAAATATGGGCTTTAGCATATCTGGGCACATAATCAAAGATCTTTCGTCTCCGTCTCGGCGTGTGTGTGATGCTGACGTCATATTCGGCGGCCGTTCGGCATCATCTCAGAGCACTGCGCGCTCAACAGAAGTGGCTGGCTTACGTTTTATTTTAGACTTGCTTCAAGGCATATCTTCAACGACTATCCTCATAAGAGCAATCTTAAATGATTTATATAAAGTCTAAAATGAACAAAAAGAGTTGTTAGAGAATGAGGCGCGATTCATAGACGGTATATAAACAGAGAGATCCGCGTGGCTGTCTGCTCTTAAAGGGACAGCAGCCAATAAAGCTTCCTGTCAGTAAAGTTAAAGAACAAAGTGAACAGAGAAAATGACCCACTGCTCTTGACTAAATAACTTTTGTAGCTTTAATAAGGATTAACTATTTAATTTATAGTTTATGCAGTGCAGACTGCATATAACTTTGATAACTTTATTAAATGTCTGTATATTTTCTAACTGTTAAGACAGGAAGGGGAGGAGTAAACATATTATGGGTTTATGTTAGCATTGTTTTAAGTTTACTTAAATTTAAAACTGTTAAAAAATGTAATGAATGTAAAAAAAAAAAAAATCAGTAGCTGTATTAATATCAGTAATACTGACCTTCATTCATGACATCAAAAAAATGCCATTTAAACAAGTATTTAAAATATACTGTCTTTATGTTGTTTCTACTTTAATTTGATTAACTATGAAATTATTATATTAAAAAATATATTAAAAACGTACAAAAACATTTCTTTTTTTATTGCAATTAATCGCAGAAAAAATGTGTGATTAATCTTGTTAAAGTTTTTAATCGATTGACAGCACTAGTTTTTAGTATTTTGTTAAATTAAACAACTTATCACAGCTATAGAAATGTAATATTTGGCTCAGGTTTTGTTGTTGGAAAAAAAAACACTAAATAATTTAATTGCTGAATTACCAATTATTAAATGAAATCAGATGTGTATGCAGTAATGCTTCTCCTTCACCAACCTTTGTGAATGTTGAGATCTATTTTACTGTGTCTGAATGATAACTTATAACAGATTTCCTTCTGCTGTCGATTCTAAATCTATTCTTTTTTTGTATGTTATATATGTCAAAATCTGTGTAAATAATAGAAAGGTCGCTGATTAACACTTGCAATTCAGTGTTGTGATGGTTTTAAAAAATATTCTGAAGGTAGTAAAAAAGGTATTAAAAAGTAGTAAATTTAACTTAAGGATTGCTGTATATACCCTGAATGTGCATCGGTGCCGTGGATGGGACCCATGTGGAAATCAGGCAGCCAATCATAGCGTAGTTTTGCGTTCTCATGTGGACAGATTTTTTTTTTAAACCGTGCTCGTGTGGACGCGATTGTTTTTTAAAACGGAGGAGGAAAAACTCCGGTAATAAAAATACCCGTGTACGTGTGGACTAGGCCTTAGTCACTAAATCATTGATTCAACTGATTCGTTCAGGAAGCTGATTCATTCAGTAAGGAAACACCGTGTGTTGCCCAGAGATGCGGATTTAGTGCTGTGACTTTGTTTTGAACTATTCTCGTTGGCGAAATAGAGTAAAAATGGTCAATATGGTGTCTAAAATGTAAGTCACTTAATATTAAATTCTTGTTTAGTAAACTTAAGCATAAAATATATCACAATTACAAATATAGACTCACGCAGTGAAAGCGTGCATCCGCACTAGTCTAATCTTCAAGGACGTGTGCGCACACACACTCTCTCTGGGTGTATGTGAGGGATATACTCGATAATGTCAGATCGCACATCGTTAAAACAACAATCACGATATCACAGACTATATATATCGCACACTCCTACAAGTCATATGAACTAATACTTTTTGTGGCACTCAAAACAATATGGTTTGTTATTTTTGTAGCTTAAAGGGTTAGTTCACACAAAAATTAAAATTAATGTCGTCCCTAATGTCGTTCCACACCCAAAAGACCTCTGTTTATCTTCGGAACACAGTTAAAGATATTTTATATTTAGTTTGAGAGCTTTCTGTCTCTCCATTGAAAACGTATGCACAGTATACTTTCCCTTTCCAGAAGGACCAGAAAGGTAATAATAACATTTGTGGCAAGCACAATATGTGGCAGATTTGTGGGTTAGTTAGAATCTCTTGATGCATCGAAAATACATTTTGGTCCTGTTGAGTGATGGCCTGTTAATGACGTTACCTGTGGTTTAGCAATTAATGACAGAATTTTCATTTTTTGGGTGAACTAACCCTTTAAGATCCACTTTTCCTGGTTTGGAGCTGGTGCTTTGGGTGTGGAAAGACAAAGAACCGATTTGAAACCAGGCTCCGGCTCCGAACCAGCACCAGCACTGCCTTGGTGTAAAAAGGGGAGATAGAAGATCGGGAGGTACAAGATAGAGCACACCGAGCCAGATGGGCCCCGACTTTTGAGCTTCAGGACAATTTTCACGTCATACCTAAAATGCGGGACGGCCTCTGGGCCTTTTCAGGCTTCTCCTTTTGTTTTTATATTTATTTTATTAATTAAAAGAAACAATGAGATGTGCTGTGCTGATGGAAACAACATGACTCCATGATAGCTTATGCTACTGTCAAGACTGGCTCACACAGTAGAGTGCAGCTGCTAGAGTTATGGCCTTTTTACAAATGGTTCCTTCATTCGTTTTCTCTGACTAGATATCTATCCGATTGTGAAATGACCAGGAGTAGGCTTAGACACCTTCCGAGATTCTTTCGAGACGTATTTAATATCGATCACTCAAACAAACCAATTCAGAAGGTGGACTGAAAAGCATTTCAGACGAAAGCGGACAAGCGTTGGCTAAATGTATTTGGATGTTTAAACCACATATGCACATTTTACTCCTGGCAAATGGTTGCATGTACTGTTATGGGCTAGGCCTAGATGTTGTAGTCAGATATGATGCAGGGCTCGACATTAACGCTTGTCCGGGACAAGTGGATTTTTTGAAGGGACAAGTGAAGGAGAATTTTACTTGCCCGATGGACAGGAGCCTGATTAAAACAAAAAATAACTAGCGAATCACCAAAATGCAAGCATGATCGTGCATTAATTTAGTGTAAGTGTCGATCGATAGTGGTGGATAATATATAATGAACTGTTGATGCTCGTGCAGCCTCTCGAGGAGAAATTACAACACTAAGAGTGTTTAAGCGGTTTTCCTGAACACCATCACGACTGAAAATGACACTGCTTTCATATGACAGTTTCATAAAAAATTCATTAACATTCACTAACATCATTTTAGAGACAATATTGAGTGTTTTTTCTATTTAAGCAGGGAAAATCGTTCATTTTCAGAACTGTAACGCGTCTCACAGCAACTGAACGATTCAGCGTTTGAATGAATCGTTTGAATGAATGACTCAATGACTCACTCATTAAGATGGCCATCTGCTGCCACCTACTGAAGGTTTAGTTTCATGTTTAAACATTTCTTTCCAACATTTCTTTTTTGTCTATTCAAAACTAAAAATTAGAAGGACAAGCACATGAACATGCTTAATGTCAAGCCCTGTGATGGTGGTACTGCAAGCACTTTTGGTCGCTATTTCTTATTTCGTGGTCTTTGAATTTGATATGAGCTGCGGAAAAAAATGCAGCTTGAATCATTTGCTTTCATTGATGTGAACTCCGATAAGTGTGCATATACCACGGAAATTTAAGATCTGATTTATATTAATTTTACGGAGGTGTAAGGTATAAGATTTTTTTATTTGTTTGGATTGTTTAGCTCATTTCATTTGCGAGCGCTGTGGCAAGCAGCATCAGCCTGCCTCAGCTCGCCAAAAATGCCTTTTTAATGTGGTGGTAATAGTAGGCTAAATGTTTAAAGTAACATTGTGATGCTTGAAGTGTTTTATATCTATGGATTTTACTATAGGCAAGACAAGTCAAGAGTTGATTTGAGAGGCTAATTTGATTAAACATGCGGTTAACTCACTGTCGGCCGCTGGCCATCACTTAAAAAAAATGTATGTTTAATTTAACAAACAAAAAAATGCTCTAAACATTTTTCTAAATTAACTTAATAAAGAACCAAAACAAAATATAAATACTTTAAAATTAAAAACAAAACTGAACTATTTTAATGGCTACAACAATGTAATTAAAAAATAAAAATTTATATTTAATAATAGACACAACAGCCAATCACATTACTTGCATGAATGCAATTGGCTAGCGTCTGCTCTAGGGTATTTGAATAGGATGATCTGATTGGATGACGCCTGCGTTGGCGCTTGGAAAGTTGAGAAATCTTCAACTTCTGCCCCTTGCAACCCGAGTGAAGTGACACGACGGAACCCACAATTCAGTTTAGCAATGCATGACGTCACTCATTCAAAGTAAATGAGAAATGTTAACGCGGACACCCTGTGTGAATGCAGCGTAACAGACCCGGTCTCGGTTCACTTTCATCGTACTATAAAAAACGTTATGATTTTACTCATAAATTGCTATTAAATTTTTAGAAAAGAATTACAAAGAAACACCAGGTAACACATTGAATTAAACATGAAACAATAAAAGACTGAAATATATATTCTAGCAAAATGTACTCCAATAATGTTTTTTGTTTGTTTGTTTTTTACAATTTTGAAATGTATATTTTTTACATTAAAAAAAGATCTCCAATGTGTGCATACATGGATGAAAGAAAGCCATATGAGTTTGAAGTGACATGACACGGGTAATAAATGAAATGTCATTTGAATTGAGTGGGAGCTACATGAAGCATTCAGTCCAGGATTGAAGTGTATAGAGTCATAATGTACCCTTCAATCTCTACATTTGTGGATGACTGGGTGTCAGCATACATGCTGTGTGTGTTACCTCCACATGCTCGGACATCCCAGATCTCATGACAAAGGGAATGAAGCAGGACATTACTTTGGCTTGTCCACAGAAATGGCCTGAAGAGTCAACAAGAGCTTCCCTCTCCTTGTCTGTGCTGATGTGAGTGGACATGAGAGGGAGATCGGGCCAGCTATATCATTGTACTGACAGGGTCTGTTCACAGCTCTGGGGAAGAGAGAGTCATTCACATAATGCATTCAGTCCCGTTTTGGATGCAGTGTGCTGAAATGCCAAGTAAATCAGAGCACTTTGCCATGTTGTCGCAGAAAGAGGCTGCTTTAGACAAGTGTCCTCTGATGATATACCATACCAGCTGTTTTCAGGTGGTTTAGATGCTTCTTGAAATCAACCGTTCATCAGAATATCTTAAAGCACATGCTTGTGGACACTGGAAGGAAAATGACAAATGAGATCTCAATTTTTCTCTTAAGGGTGCAATGTGTAATATTTAGGAGGATCCATTGACAGAAATTCAATGGTGTATCCTTACATAATGAATTGGTATGTTTTTTGTTTCTTTTATTTATTTATTTTTACATTAGAATGAGCCATTTCTATCTGCATACACCACAGTTCCCCTTAAGCTAGTGTTATACTTTCCATGTGACATTGGAGGGTGTGCGCGGAGGCTCTTTGCAGACATCCTCGTGCCTCCCATATTTTCTAGGATACAACGGCTCCAACTGCTTATGCGCTGGAAAAAACAAAATGGACTTCGAAATCGAAGAGAGGCTGTGAAGATGTTCGTCGCTACCCGCACCTCTTCAATCCGCCGTTAAAACAATATAACGTGCAAAAATGTGTGGAGGGAAATTGGTAGTGTACGCGGCAATCTACTGCGCATGTGTACCCCACCATTTCTGTGCTGTCCGCAGCGGTCCTTGTATGCGTCCAAACTGGAGTATATCTGAGCCTTAACAGTGAATTCACCATTTTGCGTCATGTTTCTACAGTAGCCTTAAACAGACAAACTGCTCTACAGAGCGCTAGCTACTCTGCTGTCTCAAACAAAGAAAATTTTGTCCTGTGTCGGCCACCGTAGCTTCTCCTATGTGCTTCGAAAGGGAGGGGTAAGCGGTGGGTGGTAGTAATTCACAAGCTCACCACTAGATGCCGCTCGATTTACACACCGAACCTTTAAAGGGGTGGTTCCGTGTTTTTTTCCTAGGCTTGGTTGTGTTTATAGGGTGCAGTATAACATGTCTTAATACTTAAGTTTTTTATGCTGTATTTTTCTTATATTTTACCTTTCTTCCACACCGCTGTGATGTCTCAACTGTCCTTTGAACGACTCGTTTGCTTCCTGCTTCTATGAAGCCCATCCCTCCGAAAAACACAATGGTCTTAGGCTGCATTTACACTGCAGGTCTTGATGCACAATTCCGATTTGGTGACTATATCCGATTTTTTTGAAGACCCGCTTACATCATCTTTTCAAAAGCGACCCGTATCCGATATTCGCATTTACACTGTACACTGGCAAAACAGCCCAAGATGTTCTTAACCGGTGAAAGGAAGTAAAACAGCGCGATGTGTCATATGAGAGGAAAAAATCGGAATTGGGTCACTTGAACCATGCAGTGTAAATGGGGCCTTAGATTGGTTAGATGGCCAAATGTAGTTTCATGTCACGCCACGGCCCTTATCATTACGGCCAGAAGTCACATCTGCACTAGCAAGGGTTTATGATGTCACCAACCCTGGAAGAAGCTCGTTGTAGTCCAAATCGGCCATTTTTGTAAGCAATAAACTGCCATAACTTTTAAAGGCAATATCTCCGTTTGCATTGAGCTTTAAGTGCTGTAACTTTGCAGATTATGCTCAAGCATCAACATTACACACTAACTAAAGTTAAAAAAGTGAAATTGCATGCAACCACCCCTTTAAAGGCGCCATGATATCACAATTGACAATTCAAAAAAAAAAATAATGGAATATTGCAGTATTTATTTTAAATGATTTATTCGTCCACATCATTATTAATATTTTTTAATTCACATTCTCTTGTGATTTAAAATAACTTCCCCTCCCTCTTCTCATCTGTTATATGGCATGACGGCGGGACATCCTGCCACTCATTACATCACAGCCCACAGCCATCCAATCATTTCCCAATGAACAAAATCAAGTCCCACGGTCGCCCTACATTTTGTCATATTTGAGAACTCATTTTACTCAGGTGCACTTCACAATAGAGAAGAAAAGATAATCACAACTCCTGCTTTATGCTGACTATAAACCACAAAGAGAAAACAAGTAAACAGGAAACAAACAGAGAGTTTTTAATGGCCAGTCTGATGCTTCTCATGTTTTTCACAAACAGCTCAGATTTGCAGAGATGCTGAAATCAGCAATCAAAAATGTCTTGGAAGACATATTTTTTGGCTATAGCTTGCACTCTAAAGGAGCACTATTTAAAAAATAAATATGTAAAATATCCACACAAAAAAACACTGAGTTATATATTTTGTCCAGGCGAGTACTTACAATATCCCAAATGTTTCCAACTATTTGTAAATCTTGAGAAAATTGCTATTTTTACCAAGAAGCCAGGACGTCTGAGGGAGTCGCCTGTCAGTTGTGTCATATCTGTGTTACCCTCGGTTTTTATTTTGCAGAAACTCTTTACTCTTACTGCAGAGTGCAACAAATGTCACAGCAGCCGCCGAGCAAACGCACAGAGTAGGGCTGGGGGATATGGCCCAAAAAAATATCACAATATAATTTTACATATCAGTTGATCACGATAAATCTAAAATCTTTATTTCTTTAAAGTTTAAAGGCATATTTTTTTCTCCTGAGTAAAAGATGTAGAAAACAGAAAGTTTTAACTATCCTTTATTGTCAAAACATAAACACTTCCCAAACAGGTAAACTATTTATTTATCAAAATCTTAATTGTGGCAAGCATTTAATCGATAGCAATAATATCATTATATATACTTAATTGTGTAAGTAGTAAAACACTAAAAACGCAAATGGGCAAAAAAAATTTGTTTTAAGTTCAGAAACATTTTGAGTCCCCCCTCTCTTGCCTCACAGTGGATTGGTCCACCGTGCATCTGTCTCTCTCTCTCACACACACACACACACTTCACCGACAGTGGTCGGGAGAGGAGGGAGAGAGCAAAGTTCAGTAAATGTGTAACTCCAGTAAGGAAATGTCTATTTTATTCATTTTAAACATCGAATGAAATGATTTATCTTTTGATATATGCAATGCTGAGTCATTAATACATCACCAAAGACAAACAATAATGATAGTGAAGTCCAATGTTTTAGTGATTATAGTTTGGTAACGTTAGCTTGTAAGTCACCCACTACAACTAACAAGGTGATACCTGTGCATGAATGTAGTTAATGTAGATTTACTGCTGTGTTGGGCTCAATGTTATATGGAAGAATTTTGAAGAAGCAATAATTAATTCTGTGTGGTGAACCTATGATAAGCAGTCCACGCACATCGCTGTTTTATGTCGGATGGGATCGCTAAAATATCTCCAAACCACTGAAGTTGAACAAAGTAACTTGTCAGTGATATCTGTGTCCTCCAAGCTGAGTGTGAGCGCTGAGTTTTCTTCACTATCGCTCATTTTTATCGCTCCCCTTTACTCCGATCCTCCAAGCCTGTCAGCCACTGACTGTAAACAACAGCGCGTGCAGCGCCCAGAAGCCCGGTCTGCAATGCGCATGCGCAGAATTACGCATAGCGCGTAAACATTATATCGAGAATTTATCGAACTGTTGTTATCATTTTATCGAGGAAAATAATATCTTAATAATTAACGTTATCGTTTTATCGCCCAGCCCTAGCGCAGAGTAACGTCATAACAATTTTCAACACACTCAAATGTATCTAATATGATAAACAGAGCTGCGTTACCTCACTCCTGACCGGAAAAGGGGAAATGGCACCGGCGACTGTGGCATAATAAAAGTCCCGCTGCTCGCGTTCATCGTATTAACAATCGCTCCAGCGGCCTCGCTCAGCTCCACACCACTCGGGTCTGCTCTTCATACTACAGTAACATCAATAATCACATCCATGAGCTTGATTTCATCCTGAGTCCTATCCTGATTCTTTACCACCGGCTCAAGATTTTGCGCTGAAACTTATCATCAAACTACGCCTTTGTTTTAAATAGCTCCTCTTTAGAGAACAGAAAAGTTACATAGTGCACCTTTAATTGTTAATTTTATATTCGTACTGTGTCAAATTATCTCATTTGTCTATTTTTAATCCTCATAAGGATTTTTTTTTTTATTGAAAAATCAGAGAAACCAAATACTGCATTAAATCTACTGAGCTATTAAAGAGCAGCTTCTGAGCAATACAATTTTACTCTGGGTAACCACATCACACATAATGTGTGTATGAACAGCTGAATAATTTTATGATGTGTGCATGTTACAACAAACTGCTGGGTCGGGAAATGTGGCTTACTGCTCATAATGATATAATCCAGCAAAGGAAGCATTACATTAAGCAGACCTTAAGCAAGCGAAAGGAGAGAAAGCAGACCTACATCAAACTAGCAGGCGGAAATAAAGGCCTTGTGTCTGTGAATACTCCTGGGGAATAATAGACTTTTATAAAGGGATATACCATGGTACAAAAGCATGAATACTGCTTAACGCCTCTAAAGCAAGATTCTGCTTTCGGACATGAAAGATTTTTAGATGCTATTATTCTAGCTGAGGTGAAGACAGTGTGTTGAAGAGCATGATTGTGGTTGTACATATTTCAAATTACTTGTTTGTCTGTGTTTGAATAATTTAGCCAGAGACACTGAATGTGGGCTTGTGCTAGTGCATTGTCCTCTTCTTTCTCCTCTTTAACTGAGAGATGGTCTCTTTTTATTACCTATGACATGATATATTGACATGGATGCTGGCGTTCAAAAGTTTTGTCAGTTTATTTCAAGATTTTTGTTTACAGAAATAAATAATTCAGCAGGACATATTAAAGAGTTAGTTCACCCAAAACAAATACATTTTGGTCCAAAAATAACAAAAAGTACGACTTTTGTTCAGCATTGTCTTCTCTTCCGCGTTTGTTTTCAAACCTCAAATAAAGATTCAAACTGTTATGAATCAGCGGATTGATTCATGATTTCGGATCGCCAATGTCACGTGATTTCAGCAGTTTTCAGCAGATTCATGACCGTTTGAATCTTTATTTGAAGTTTCAGAAGGGAACGTTAAAATGCCTCGCTTTACAGCAGAAAACAAAAAACATGTTTACATCCTGGTACAAATTGTGATTTATGTCTATACAGCTAATTTTGCCCTTCATGACAACTGTGAGGTGGTAGAATTTTGTTTTTTGCATTATATAAAGCCTTAAAGTTCTCCATAAAGAATGGCCACTTTGAGTGACAGGTGGATTGCCATTTGTCTGCTGTCTGTTAGTCATCGCGTCACCTTAGCTCTACCCACGTCCGGCTTCTTTGCCCATTTTCAGTTATCCGGGAGTAACTCATGATGACAAGCTGCCAAGATGGCAACGGCTAACTTTGAGGCTTCAAAACTGCTCTTCAGAACCCTATAGGTGTCATCACAGATTTTTTTTTACAGTCTATGATGTCAATGAGTCAATCTTCCCTTTGAATTTTTAGATATTTCTTGTTGTAGTCATAAACTCACTCCTCTTATCTTCTTATCTGATATAATTTTGCTTCTCAAGTAAATGTATCTTGATTTAATACTCTAGGCAAAATAAATTAAAGTAATGGCTACCTCTTGGAAGTTGGAAGCAAACTCTAAAGTGTTGCTAATACAACTCATTATGTTTTTCAATACACATATACTTTTAGAGAAGATATTGACATTGTGTTCCCTTCTATGTATTCCTTAAAATTGTCTTTACCTGGTCTTAAAGGTTCTGTTCTTTGCGTGTTTTCGAAGCTTTGATTATGTTTACAGTGTGCAATATAACATGAGTTCATGTTTCGCGTGTAAAAAAACAGTAATTTTCACACAATTTACTTATCTGTACAGCGCTGTTTCCTCTGTCCTAAAAACAGCCTGATGATTTCCTTGTTCTATAAAGTCCCTCCTTCAGAAATACGTAACGAGTTCTGATTGGGCCAGCACTTCCCGTGTTGTGATTGGACAGCAGCTTAGCGCACTTTGCCCGAAAAGGTCCCGCCTCTGACCATAACGGGGAGATGCAAGCACTGAACGCGCGCTCTTCTCCACGTGAGAGAGCAACAAGACCACGCCCCCTATTTTGCGTGTTCTTGTGGGCGGAGGATTAGTCAACAAACGGTTCTAGTGACGTCATTCCTGCCAGGAAGTGCAGGGGTGTAGTCCAAACCGGCCGTTCGCTGTAGGCTTTGAAAGGGAACTTCTGTTAAATAAAATATCTCGCTTGGCATTGAACTTCGAGCTTTATAATTTTACAGGTATTATTTATGCTCTAACAGCAACATTACACACTAACTAAAGTTTGAAAGATGGAATTGCGAAGAACGGGACCTTTAACTCTTTCCCCGCCAGCTTTTTAAAAAAAAGTTGCCAGCCACCGCCAGGGTTTTTGACAATTTTCACCAAAATTTAATAGCCCATAGAATATTTTGTTTAATGAATATCTGAGCATGCAATATATCAAAATAAAGAGCTGACCCTCTTCTTTTAAACAAAAATTGTTTTATTCTAGCTTCATGCATTCCTTTTTTATCAACACTTGAATATGGGTAGGTTTTATAAAAAAAGCAACATTTTGAACAAAAAGCTGAGAAAATCTAATTTTTGTGAAAGACTGTTTCCAGATCAGATTCAGAGCGATGATCAAACACAGATGGAGTAGATCGAGTCCATCAACACCCCTAATGCTTACACAGAGTCCTGTGGCTCGTCCTGGGTCCACATTTCATTCAGTAACGTTAGATAGTTTTGATTCATATGCTGATTATTGACGATGATCAGGTTATTTTTAATATGCATATGATTACATGCGATCGCTCGTTTTACTGCGTCTTACTCGCGTGTGTTTTGATCAGGAGATTCAGGACTCATTCAGAAGATGTGCAATAGCGCCCCCTAGCGCCCGACAGTGAAAACACGGAAAATTCCGTTATTGGCGTGGAAGCGTTTTCTCACAAATAACGGAAATTTCCGTGTTTGGCGGGGAAAGAGTTAAAAAGGTCTTTTAAAAAGTCTTAAATTTACCTTTATCATAATCCTGTTTATAATGTTACAAAAGATTTTCATGTAAAATAAATGCTGCAATTTTCTATTAATCAAAGGATCCTAAAAAAAAGCACAACTATGTTCAACATCAATAATAATAAAATAGTATTTTCAGCTGCAAATCAGCATATTTGAATGATTTCTGAAGGATCCTGAGACACTGAAGAATGGAGTAATGATGCTGAAAAATTTGCTTTGCATCACAGGAATAAATCAGTGTAATTTTCCCGTGGAACAAAAAAAAAGCGCAAGGTCAATGGAATAAAAAAAAAAATATGCAAGGTCTAGAAATTAATTTTTTTAAGGGGTACTTCAGCGCTGGGAAGATGAATCTGTATTTAAACTGGGTCATCAATGTAGCAGAAATGTGAAATTATTTTTGAATTTGGTGCTTTCTAGACTGAGAAAAGACAAAAAATGTATTTTTGTCTCATGGGGATGAAAGACTACAATTCCCAGAATGCTTCGCTGCTCTGTTAGGCCATTCCCAAACCCACCAACTTGATTACTGTGACTTAAATACTGAATGTGTCTGTTCAATATAATGAGTGAGTCACCGCGCGAGTATCACAGCACTGAGCACTAACTGCAGGAGTCAGATAAATGAGCTGATGAGCTCTCATGATGAGAGCTGAGGTAATCACGACTACACTCACGGCATACATTCACAACGCGAGTTCAGTCTGGCGCGTTTCAGTTCATGCCTTTGCAAGTTTAACTTTCATAGAAATTAATTTGAGAAGTTAAAAGACTTGCATTGCTCACCATAGCTCCGTTTAAACGAGTGCCTGTAGCTGAGCTGTGCTGTGAGTGTGATCTCCATCCCCCATGCGCGGGTTCAAAACATGCGGAAATGGCTCCCTCTGCTGGCTGTAGTATTTAGCCTTTGGCCGAACATTCCTCCGATGATGCAAATATCGTCAATTTGCGTCATAGGAGGGATTTTTCCAGAAATAAAATGCATAAATCTCTCGTCGCAGGGGGATTTGAGGGGGGGGAAAGCCCAATCATTTGAATATACTCCAGTGTTTCTACTGATACAAAGCCATGTGTCATGAGCGCAGCGGTTAAAGACGTCCATCTCACTTGTGTTTCCAACAATGGAAAAGTGGAATGTTAAGATGCATTTTTGTCGAAGGGTTTACAAGAAGATGAGGGAGACCCATTTACATCAAACCAAACTTGGGTCCACAGCCGGCAAAGTTTAAACCCATTTCCCATTATGCCTACGCGTTTGGTCAGTAGATGGAGAGTCTTTTGCAGCTGTTCGAACACATACAACCACATGTGCGTTTACAGTACAAAAGCAATCTGGTCAAGTGCGTTTTCAACTCTGGAAGTAGTCAAGTTCAAAATGTTTTTGACCCATTTACATCTGTATTTAATGTCGCCCACTTGTGATCTGATCAGCCAAAACACATCTTAATGGCAGGTGGGACTTACTCAACATAAGAGACATAAAAACCTTTTTTTAACATACTATACTTTTCAGAACTCTGAACTTCCTCTTCTGTCTAAATAGAACATTTGTTGTTTACACTGAAAAAATGCCACATTATGACATCAATTGAATATCCTTCTGTCCTTCTGACATACGTAATTGCTGCAAAAATTGATTATGAAAGTGTATCATGCTACACGGCTACCTGTCAAATAAATGCTGAAACCAAATATTTGTTTTATATATGCATAATAGGGATTCAAATTTATTTTGATAGACTAAACAGAGACAGATTTATAAATCCTTTATGTTTGTAGCTATAGTGTTCGTCTGGATTATTTAAAATATATATATTTAAGACATTCAAAATTTGATTCCATTGCTACCAGTTCATTTACAATCTATTTTCTAAATACATACTATTGATCTTATTGTGAATGATTCATCCATGCATGTTTCTTTTTCCCCCATTCATTTTGTTTTCTTAAACTCAGACGCTTTCTAACAGCTGACCCTTAAGATCGCATTCAGATCTGCCTCCAACAACCAATGGATTGAACCAAGTCCAGGTCCCAGGGGTGTAGCCAGCAGGCGGGCCTGGTGGGTACAGGCCTGCCCACTATGACGACTAGGCCCCCCAGTTTATTATAGATATATAATAATATTTCTTAAAGGAACTGTATGTAAGAAATATATTTCATTTAATCCTTAAATGGCCCTGAGATGTCCCAGGACATTAAGAAATCATGTTAATTGATTTCAGGCTGAAAAACAGGCTGTTTTTAGGACAGAGAAAACAGCGCTGTACAGATAAGTAAATTGTGTGAAAAATACTGGGGTTTTTTTTTACACACGAAACATGAACTCATGTTATATTGCACACTGTAAACATTATCAAAGCTTCGAAAACACGCGAAGAACGGGACCTTTAAAAAGTGAAAATAAAGTGTCTAACGTTTGTTGTAACCACTGCTTATGTTTTGTATGTGGACAGATTGTAGCTACAATTTTGGTTTAAATGTAGACAGTGCGCCCAGGTCCGCACACTTTTGCCCAGGCCTGACCAAAAATAAAAATCTGCCGAAGAAGAAAAGTCCCTACTGTCGCTACTTCCGGCCATATTTAGCCTACATGCTTTGTAATATTGGCTATATTTTAAACTTTTGTGTAAATCGGAATCAATTTGTAACGGTTCTGAAAAGCTATTCCATTTCTTATGATGTAATGCTTCGTGTTCTTCTTCACTTCACTTATGATAAGTAGTAGGAGAATTTTAGAATAACACCAGTCATTATGACATTTTATTAAACAACAATTGCAGCTCGTTCCATGCGTCATGACGCCATTGCGCGTGCAGTCCTTTCCAGTTTCGGTTTTCAGTTCAATGTTGAAATGTTCACAAGTTCTCTAAACCCAGATTGAGCTCAATCGGCTCGATTAAGGTGCTTATATGAAGGCTTTTCAGTTTGATCCAGCCATCATTTTGATTACTAATAGATTATTAGGTTGAATGTAAATAGCAATTGTGACCTTTAAAAGACAAGTGGTCCAAATAGGAACATTTTAGCCAGAGGATCAAAGACAAAGTGGAATATGTTTTATTAAATGGGAATATAGTGATAAAAATAAAGACCTCTATATTTTTTTTTTCTAAAATGTCTTTCCTTATACCATCCCAAAGTAACGTCCACCTTCCCACCCTCAGAAATACTGCAATTCACATTGATTCAGATCCCCAAAAAGAATCTTAATAGCTTTTTTTGTACTGCTAAATGCCTCTTTGAACAGTTAATGAAAATGCATGGCTTTATGAAAATCTCATGCAGCACCATTTTCCTTTTTCTTCATCCCCCATTTCAAGGTACAATGCCGCCCAGTAAAGCCTGGCTGTAATGTCTCTCTCTTTCTCTATTAGAGTATAGCCTCTAGTCATGTTATCCATAGCTTTATTCCACTGAGATACGGGGGAGGAGGTTCTTAATGTTCCAACATTACATTACAATCACTGTTACAGTTTTCTGTTTGTCTGGATTTGTGTGCCTATGTGCAGGTTTAAACGCAGTGTTTGTTACTTTCATTGCACTCCGTCTTCCGTAAAAGCCTCTTGCTACAGCAAAATAGTTTCAAGTCTGAAACACTCTCTAGACATGGACACATTCAGTCACACACTGCAGCCTGTCACAGACAATGAAAGGTCCAAAAATGAAGAAAGCCAGCTACACGTCATGACATTGAATATTTAATACTTCAATACAGACCAGTGCAACTATCTAATAACTCTTTTAATTAGCGTAGGCTAATAGAATTTGCTTTCTCCATGTTTCATTGTCTATCTCCCGCTCCCTTCCCTTTTCTATTTCATTCACACTATCCATCTCTGTTCTCTCGTTGCCCCTGGGGGTTTTTCTCTCCTCTTGATTGTGGGCTTTGGAAAACTGGGATTTGAGTTAGAAGACAATGAAGTTGGACTCTTGGAGCAAATCCCAGAGGGCGGTCGGTGGACCATGCATTATGGAGCATACCTTCACTTCTCTGCACCACTAGCTTCAGCATCACTCACTTGCCTTCCACTGCTGCACCAACAGTCACCGCTCTCACACAAGTGCATACTTCACCAACCAAAACAAAACTAGGGGCATTTGGGTGGGATTCTAAACAATTGGCAAGCTTACATACAAACTGGTGTAGCTCACAGAAGAAATATTGCATTTTTTTATTAGTACAGCTTTGACAGAAACTATGAATTCAGCCGAAACAAGATCGCGACAATATATGGTTTGTCTATGTTCTGTATGCACCCATAGGTATTTTCACAAGAACAGGACAAAAAAAGGCATTCTTTACATCCTTTGTCCTAACCAGCCACGTCTGGGATACACAGCAAGTGATTGGGTGATTCTGTTTTCGGAATGGTTTCTATTTCTGCGACGATGCGGCTGACAGCACAATGATTATCTCAAGATAATAAAAAGATAAAATAGGGAAACTACTATTGTTTCCATTCATTCCAAATGTTTTATTTACTTTGTATCATCACACATAGGCCTGTCACAAAAACTACTTTTTGTTCGGCGATGTTATTGTCACAAAAATAATTGCGATATGTGACATTACTGTCATTTTAAAATCATTTTTATGCCACTGAATATGTAATCATAATACAATGGCATAATAATGCAAGTAGGCCTACACACTTTCAAATTATAATAAACTTAACTCTTAGGAAATGTGGCACCCTGGACCACAAAACCAGTCATAAGTCGCACAGGTATATTTGTGGCAATAGCCAACAATACATTGAGTCAAAATGATCGATTTTTCTTTTATGCCAAAAATCATTAGGATATTGTATCTCGGCCAAATACTGTCCTATCCTAACAAACCACACAGCAATTGAAAGCTTATTTATTCAGCTGGAGGGTGATGTATAATTTTTAAATTGACTTTTATGTCTTCTGTGGTCCAGAATCACATTTAGATACTGAGATTGAAGTAAAAAAAAAAAAAAAACACATCATAATACTGTTGAATAAATAATACATAAACCTTTGCTAACAAAAAGTGCCAAATAACAAGTAGGAAAAAAATACACTTGCGAATGCACAAAAGTCACTTATGGAGATCCACAAGTTTTTTCCCTGACCTTTCTCATTAAAGTAAGGGTGCACACTATTGCTAAAAACACAAACCCTACACTGTAAAAAAAAAAAAAAAAAAAAGGCAAATTTTGAACTTTTGCAGTACAATCGATTTGGATGTTTAAGTTATTTCAACTTAAATTATGTTAAACTGACTTTAAAAAATGAGTTACATCTTGTATAACTAATAAAAACAAGTTTAACATTTCTTAACTTATTTTGATGAGTTAAAACAATGTAAAAACATATGTTGTCATAACTTATTGAACATATATTTTTTTACAGTGTACTTGCAAAGGCACAGATGCCCCAAAAGGCTATATCTGCTACTAAGTCATGAACAAAATGCAGTGAATGATGTGAGCGCAATGGTCAAACATGTTAATTTACCGAACGTTTGCATGGAAAAACATACAGCGCAGAGGAATTTAAAAACACTTGTGAAATTACCTTAACGCTAGCTGTGAAGTGCACCATTTCACAAAATTGAGTTCATTAAAGGGGTTCTTCCACACTGGGAAGATGAATCTGTATTTAAACTGGGTCATTATTGTACACTGTAAACCCTAATAAGTTGAGAATACTCAAATGATTTGAGGAAAGTGATTCCCTCAATTCAATTGAGTAATGGAGTCTCCTAAAACTTGTATATTTAAGTTTACTTAACTTGGTGCTCACATTCACTGTACTTAAATTGTTATGTTCACCAAACTGGGTACACCAGTTCAGTACAGCATGCTGGGTACAACCAATCAAAAACTCCCCCATTGGTCCCAACATGCATTGCGGCATGAATAAATGATGCGTCTGAATTGTGACACATTTTCTTTGAATTCTTACTATTTGCTGTTACTTTTGCTGTTTTGTTCTGATGTTTTTGTAGCTTGTTTTATGTTCAGAGTTGATCTGTTTATCAGATTTTTTCACAATTTTAAAAAGTTTTTTTGTCACCATTGTAGAGATTCATACGCAGATTAGTTATGTGTGTGTATGTCTAACGAATGCCATAGATTTAAACATTTTGTGCACATTAAAAAAAAATATATTAGCACAATAGTGATGATTCTAGTATTATTAATATTTCAAAACTATTAATAACTGCTTTGACATACAAAGCATTGGACTCTGCACAAGATCAGGGAATCTGCCTATATATGATGATGTTATTATCATCATCAATGAATAAACAACATCGCTTGATGATATTTCTCTTGGCTTTTTGTTACTTAACATAGGTGTCTCACAAACACAAAGCAGCCAGAGAAACACTAATATTACATTATCATTTGTCAAGAGCCCAACTAAAGCAAACGCTTATCTCCATCATGGTGACTTCCAACAAAACTATTATTTTCATTAAAACAGAAATAAAGTCAATTTGGTTATAAGTTAGTTCACGTATTATTGTTATGTTTAGTAACTTACAAATTTTTACTTACCGAATTTAAGATTGCACACAATGAAAAAGTCTCCATCTTAATTTGAATCAGCAACAAGCAACAGATGAGGTGAAAAGGATTGCCTTTTGGAAATGTCCTCCAATCAGTGAATTAATTCTCTTGTTGCTAGACGGAACTCCTGGCATGGCCAATCACATCAAAGCAAGACCAAAGTGAGCTATTTTAATTACTTGTGATTTTGAGTTCATACAACTTGAAATCTTAAGTTTATGTATTTTGTTGGTTAATAAGTTATACTAACTTATATGTCTGAGTTTTTAGACTAAACTAGTAATATTTAGTCAAGTTTACTTGATTTGTTTAAGTAAAGACAACATTAGGGTTTACAGTGTAGTAGAAATGTGAAATTATTGTAGTAGAAATTGAATTTGGTGGTTTCTAGACTGAGAAAAGACAGAAAATGTATTTTTGTCTAATGGGGATGAAAGACAACAATTCCCAGAATGCTTCTGCCCTGTGAGGCCATTCCCACAGCCACCGCTACTGGATTACAGAGACTGAGTTAGAGAACACACACTACAATTAAACACTGAACGTGTGTGTTCAATATAACGATTGAGTCGCCACGTGAGTCTCACTAACTGCAGGAGTCAGATTACATTTAACGTCATTAATGAGCTGATGAGCTCTCGTGATGAGAGCTGAGGTAATCGCGACTACACTCGCGGCATACATTCACAACGCGTTTTCAGTCTGGCGCGTTTCAGTTCATGCCTTTGGAAGCTTAACTTTCATAGAAATTAATTTGAGAAGTTAAAAGACTTACATTGCTCACCATAGCTCCGTTTAAATGAGTGCCTGTAGCTGAGCTGTGCTGTGAGTGTGATCTCCATCCCCCGTGTGTGGGTTTAAAACATGCGGAAATGGCTCCCTCTGCTGGCTGTAGTCTTTAGTCTTTGTCCGAACATTCCTCCGATGATGCAAATATCGTCAATTTGCGTCATTGGAGGAATTTTTCCAAAAATAAAATGCATAAATCTCTCGTCTCAGGGGATATGAGATCATTTGATTATACTCCCGGGTTTCTACTGATACAAAGCCACATGCTAATCGCTGAAGTAACCCTTTAAGCCCTCATCTAGCGGTCCTAATGCTCCAAATAACAATTAAACATTTCATTATTTGTACGTTATCTGAGAGGAGTATCTTTCCTTTGTCCATAAAAAAATATCTCACTCGCACTGACTGACAGATTTGAAGCACGTGCACAAAGGAGCCTCAGAAATACAATCCAATATACACGAATTATAGTATTTCAAAATATCTGTTACGCCAAGTTTTCACACAAACATTATTTGTTATGTCTTATGTGAACTTTTGGAGAAAAACATTTGGTGTGTTACATTATTTTAGGTCTGTGTGGTACAGTAGGTCTTAAATTGTCTTAATTGTGGTATCAGGTAAATATATATATATATATATATATATATATATATATATATATATATATATATATATATATATATATATATATATATATATATTATAATAAAATAATATATTTTCCCTACATATATTTGGTTTTGACTTGGTGTGTACCAAATTTGGTGTTATTACAAGGGGTTTTAAGGTACGGTTGCTAGGTTATTTTGTTTTGGTACCTTTAGAAAACTTTAACTTTAATACATATAAATAATCCCTGAAGGTTTAATGGCAGATTTAGCTGCACAGAGAGCACAAGCGGCTTGTGAAGGAACACACACTGGCTGTATGGGACTTTTATGCCTAGTCCACACTGCATGAATTTCAAACTCGTCCAGTCACTGCTCTATTCACACTGCATGACTATACAGGAGGAACAATTGCAGACAACTCTCTCTTTAGTGCACAAACTATGTTTCCCAACGTTCCCAACGAAACACACGTGCGATGTTACAAGTAAACAATGCAAGATCACATGTGCGTCAGACTGAAGTTCTCACACGAGACTGAAATTGTTTTTAAAAATGATAAACTTCAGAAATTGTGTTATCCAAATTGTCTGTGCGCTGATTTGCAGCTAAAAGAAGAAAAATAAAAAAATAAAAGAGTATGGAGGAGGAAATTGTGGGGGAGACACAGGGAGCAAGGATTGTGTTCTGCAAAGAGAGTTTGAGGTAAATAAATAACTTTGTAATGTGCTGCTGCTGCTGGACGTGCAAATGTTTAGGCTTTGTTTCTGTTTGAAAGAATTGTAAAAAAAAAAATATTAAAATACTGATATTCTGGTCTTTTTACTCCTCCCCAAACCTCCTGCGTCCCTGTATGTCACTCTCTCATTGGCTGTTGGTCATCGCCGATGTAATCTTCAGTCAGAACACATTTCACACAGCAGGAGTTTAAAGGCTGCAACATACTCCGCAAGAACAGAGGAAAAAGTTCTCGCTCCCAGGGCTGCGTTGTTCTCACAGCCCTGGTTTGGGAGTTCTCGCAGCTTGTTCTCGACACATCGCCTGAGTAGAACTTTTTTCATTGCGGGTGTTCGAGAATTATTGTGTGATTGGTCAGACATTTAAAGTAGGTGTGGTTAATGCGGAGAAACGCAGATGATTGGCACCTGCTTTTCTCATGAAGTATGAAATTTACTGCCAGAACGAACTTTGTTCTTGTTCTCGACACCTCGAGAAAACGAACAAATTTCTTTGTTCTTGTAGAGCATGTTCCAAGCTTAAAACATCGACAGGTCCAGATATTTAGCATGCCAAATATCTCACAGGCGTCGGCGACTCGTCTGCGATTCTCTCTGATCGCGTCTTTTCTAATTCATAACCGTTTAAATCTTTGTTTTGAAATTGGCCCATCACAATATGTCGTTATTTAGTTTTTTTGGGGCACGAAAACTGTAGTGAGATGGGCTTTGTTACGACGACTTTAGTGCCTTTTATGGGTCTTAGAGAGGAAATGACATTGCTGCCAATGTAGGCCTTTCGGAGCCATCGGATTTCAACAAATATATATCTTCATTAGGGTATGTAATTATTGACAGAATTTTTGGGTGAACTAATAACCCTTAAAGGGTTCATCAGATGCCCATTTTCCACAAGAAGTTGGTATAATTCTTTTGGGTCTTCATGTAAGGTCTGTAACATACTTTGGTTAAAATTACTCACTGTTTGTGTAAAACAACACCCTTTTTACCTCCTCAAAAACAGCTCTGTTCACAGCGACCTGTTTCGGTGCATGTCTCTTTAAATGATAATGAGCTGCTGCTCATCCCACCCCTGTCACCCCACCTCCTGGCTTATTTAACCACACACGTGTATTTAGGCTGGGGGGGGGGGGGGGTATATTCTCTCATGTAAATGGTGCAAGTGCAAATGGGTTTTAAAGGGAATGAGAGATTAGACTCTGATTGGTTTATTGCACGTTATGCCCAAAACACACCCATGACCCATTAACCTTTTAGACCATGCACCTGGTGCGCCAACCATTTTTTTTCCCCGTCATTAAACTGGCAAAAGTGGATTCAGACACGCCCTAAGTGCACTTGTGCCGTGCGCTTTAGACCATACGAATAGGGCCCTTAATGTCAATTTTAATAAAAACAAAACACAAAATGATGCTGATCCTAAGGTTTTAAATGCTAGTGTACATGAAGCACTCCAAATCGGTCACTTATGAGACAATGCTCTTCCCTGTGTAGTTGTTTTGGAAGACAGCTAGAATACCCACTCCGGTCCGTACACAGTATTGTCACGACTACTTTTGAATCACCCTTTTGACACTAAACTAAAGCATTACATAAGTTGATATAGTGTTTTGTGGTAATGTGAAACACCATTTGCTGGATTGTTGGGGGTTAGAGCTCGGAGTGTGATTATGGGAGATCTGGCTGTGGGGAGAATACTGCAGAGGATCTCCTGCTGGGAGACAGTATGTCTGAAGAGCACAACAGGAGCCGGGGGCTAGACACGGATGATCGGTTTAATGGTGCGTCTGTGCATTAACGTCACAATATGCTACTCAAACTCGCTTCTGTCTAATTGCCTGATGTTTGATACTTCTGAAATGTCCTAATTCCTGAAAATTAGCCACTGTTACTTGTTTTGTTCATCATATTTTTGCTGTGTGTGTGTGTGTGTGTGTGTGTGTGTGTGTGTGTGTGTGTGTTGTCTTACCTGACCATCTGGAGAGTATCCTCCCTGACCCAGCAGCCATCTGGGTCCAGTCCAGGATTCACGTCCGTTCTGCTACCATCTGACGCACCACACACACAATCACACATGGGGAGAAAAGTTTCAGACTCATTTGTTTGATATCCTGATGAGTTATTGGAGTGACTAAGTGGATGCCAATATATGCTTATGTGAGAATGTGGGTGAGTTTGCGTATCTAAAGTGCTTAAAGCGCACGACCCTGGTGTGAAAGTGTTTGTCACCCATAAGCCGTGTTTGGATGGGACTAGTTTTCCCTCGGGAGGTCAGGTAAATAGGCCGTTTCACAAACGTAGGTTTAATGTCAGAGCTATTCTTGCACAGCCATGGTAAAAATTACAGGGCTAATTACAGAGTGTTTTTCGACTCGGGGGTTCCTCTAAGAAATCTTAATTAATTCCTTCATTTAATTATATTCATAGTACTATAATTATATTGCAAATAAATTATTTCAGTTGTTTCCATAATGCATGCATCCAAAGCACTTGACCTTCCAAAACAAGCACCCACTTACAGACAACAGATACTCCTGGTAATAGAAATTCAGAATAGCGTAGTAGCATAATACTCATATTTTTTCATCCATATATTTATATGGTGTTTCTTCAACTATATGCATTTTTGGACCTTTGGATTTAACATTGTCCAATAGTATATTTATACATGCACCTTTTTTTTTCTTTTCATTTTTCCTACAGTCGCGAACCTTTCCACCACATTACAAATGATTTTTTTATATTTAATAAATGTAGTTTTTAAAGGTGCACTATGTAATTTAAAAAAAAAAAAACAAAGAACAAAGGTGTAGTTTGATGACTCCAAGTTTGAGCGCAGAATTTTGGGACATGTGGCCTTTACCTCACAGCCAGTGGAAAAGAAGATTATGGAGGACAGAAATTATGTTCATGGATGTGATTAATAACGTTACTGTAGTATGAAGCAGAGCAGTTGGGGTGGAATCTTTTACCATCTCACGATTCAATTCGATTCTTATTATTGAGGCCACGATTCGATTCATAATCGTTTTTCGATTCAAATAGATTTTCGATTCAAAACGATTTGATTTTATCCATAATGATTTCTAATCGGGTTTCTGATCATGATCTGCTCTCAGTAGCTAGCTATAAAATAAGTTGGAACAAAAATAAAGTGCTTCTTTAAAATGGCATTGACATTGACATTTACGGCTGTATGGCTCTCGTGCATCGCACGAGTTTGCAAAACACGGGATTCGAGCACCCACGTATCAGTTATGTCGTGAGCGGTGAATGTCACAAAAGACTTGCTCTTGATGTCCATGCATTACGTTAGTGCCACTCTGGTCGTTTTGGTTAGGGCACTGGCGACCTTTCTTTTAGTCTCATTGTAAAGCTGTGGCACAGCTGTCTCAGTGAAAAACTTACGGGACGGTATGGCGTACCTCGGCTCCACTGTCTGTAACATGCAGACGAACCCCTTGCTCTCCAACACACTGTGAGGCCTTAGGTCTTTGGCGATGAAGCAGGCGATAGACGGCAGCCATATTGTGCCAGAACGCCCACCACACACTAGCTGATTGGTGGAGAGGAGACTAAGTGATGAAGCCAATCATTATATGGGGATTATTAGGAGGCCATGATGTCCAGGGGCCAATTGGCAAATTTGGCCATGATGCGGGGGTTACACCCCTACTCTTTATTGAAGGACATCCTGGGACTTTTAACGACCACAGAGAGTCGGGACCTCGGTTTAACGTCTTATCCGAAAGACGATGCTCTTTGACAGTACAGTGTCCCCATAACTATACTGGGGTGTTAGAACCCACACAGACCTCACTAACACCTCTACCAGCAGCTACCTGGTTTTCCCAGTTGGTCTCCCATCCAGGTACTGACCAGGGTCAGCCCTGCTTAGCTTCAGTTGGAAACCAGTCTTGGGCTACAGGGTGATATGGCTGCTGGCAAATGTTGATATTAAATGTACAAAATAATTCAGGAATTTAGTCTGATTCGAGGGGAGTTAGAAAACTAAATCCTGACTTAGAAGAGGAGGAGCTGGGGATGGAGGAGGGTAAATGAGCTCTGGAGAAACGTGATAGCTGCTGATAGTGCTGAGGAGCTGTGTGTGTGTGTGTGTGTGTGTGTGTGTGTGTGTGTGTGTGTGTGTGTGTGTGTGTGTGTGTGTGTGTGTGTGTGTGTGTGTGTGTGTGTGTGTGTGTGTGTGTGTGTGTGTGTGTGTGTGTGTGTGTGTGTGTGTGTGTGAGAGTGTGTGTGTTGATAGACGTCATATTCCCATAGGTACAAGTGATCAGTTGACAGACAGCTGATCAAGTTTGACTAACGTGACCTGCCAGAAATAACACCATACGCTTTATATCTGTGAAAACTATTAAAAATGCTGTGTTTTGCATGTAGGGCAGTAGTTGGCTTTGTCACTTTGTAAAGAAAAACTACGTGCCTATAGACTGTACGTAACGATACAACGGTATCATTTTCAAAAAACGGTACTGGTAACTGTAAGCGTGCACTCTTGTTCAAAAGTTTGCGTTTTCAGGCCCCCAAAACACCATTGCCGTGTAAATGAACGGCCAAAACGAATAAGGTTTTCTATTTGAAAACGGGGTTGTATAAAAGGCCCCTAAATCTCTTCCCTTCCAGCAAACTGTCGCTCACATGGGATTGGAGCAATTAGCAAAACAACGACAATGTAATCAATAGCTGATGGACAAAGTCTAGTTCGGCACTACATTCGTTTTTGCTCCAGAAGCCATTTAACTCTGACTACATCACCATAGGGAGGAAAAGACGCCACAGATTTTATTTCCTGCCATCTTTAATGTGATCTAATATGACAAAGTTTGACAATGTTTAGAAAATGTAATAAATGCCAAACTACAGAGATCCCTTTCTAGCCTGATTCATTACATGAAATCACAAATGTCCATTGTCAGTATCTTTTAGATAGAAAAACAAATCATGTCTTTATAGTGCTGTGCTAGGCCACTGTTACCATGGGCACTCTCGCTTTGTGTCTCAAACCCCCGGATGGTGTGCTGATTCTTTAACCAGCAGAGATAAAGATAAAAGTATCTCCAATCAGACTGCATGTATCTCATTATTAAAAAAGCATTTTGAAAGTTCCTGTCCTGCCCCACAGCTCAAACTGTTATTCTAATGAGATAGGTTTGACCTTTGTCACGCAAACCGCTGTCCTAAAAGCACATGTGCTCCGGAGGCATTCAGATCCTTCGATATTTGCTATGCTGGCCTGGGGAAAGCTTGTCCAATGCTGGCTTTCATCTCATCTCAGTTCCTTTCAGATAGTAAATATTGCGCTCCCAAAAGAGGGTATACTGCCTGGATTCTGTTTTATTAAATGCAACAAACTTTTTTAAAAACGCAGTACGTTTGGATCCATCATTTGAAAACTGCCTGTAATGTATAAACATGTTGGCATGCAGAAGGTTATGTTTTAATGATTTCCTCCGTTAGCGACAGCGTTCGCGAGTAATTGGTTCTAGCGGAAGACGCTAACCTTTTCAGAGAACAAATAAGATTGTGAGAAAGCAGTGTGTGCTGATCTGTGTGTGTATGACTGCGTAACCCCCTCGCTACACGCAAGCAAAGTTCTAAAAACAATTGAAAATATGCATCAGGGAACGCTAACCTCAGACAAGCACTCTTGCATTAGCTTCTCGACCACTGGAGAGAGCATTGATTGCTGCCACAAAAACTAATTAAAGAAGCATTTGCTGTGCATTCCCTAATCAGGGGAAAACTTTTTAAGAGAGCAGCTTTGCATGTCATTAGCTTCCATAAGAGAAACCCTTGCGAGAGGCTAATTGAACACAGTTGCCTGTGAGCAGACACTGCTACGACTGTGCTAGTGTTATTGAGAGATTTTAGCTTTAGCATTTATTTAGCCAGTGAAGGGGAATAAAGCTGCAGGAGACTGAAATCATCATGGGATGAGCGCTAATAACCAGGCCTTTGCAGCTAACTAATGGGCATTGCGCACAAACCATACACTTATATGAGCACAATGTCTGACTAGCGTAATCACACAATCGGTCACACACAGATGAATAAATATAATTTCATCCTAAAATTGCACATAATCCTCTTGAATAAACAAGAAACAGCACAGCAGGCTTTTAAAGAAAATTTGCAAGCTGTTAGAGTTAGTTTTAGCTTTACTATGTAGCTTTTTTTCGCCATTAAAAAACTGCCTCAACCTACAGTACTGCAAACCACCAAAAACTCTACACCAAAAAATACTATACATACAATCTATACATACTAGACTGGGTAAACCAAGCCTGATCTGCCGGTGATGTTAATTTTGCCCTGCAACTTCCAAGTCTGGAAACCTGTACATTCATTTCTACTGCTTCTGTGACACTTTTGCGGGAATCGATCACAGACTGGCTTATCCACCTGGTGAGCTATTGGCGGATTTAACAAGATGGCAGATAGAGAAGATCTGATTGGTTAAAGGACTATCCAGGCTCCCCAGACCAATGTTCAATCTGAAATTGAGCTTGGTCTGGCGATAGCCAGACAAACAATACACTGCAGTTTCCAGCTGAAATGGAGTGTTTAATGAGCTTAGAGGTGACAAATAACCTGCAGTTATGCATAAATAATGTTTTGATGTTTTAAATACAATGTTGAATACTGATATTTGAAATAGTTTAAAACATGAAAAGATACTTTTAAACCGCCTGTAGGCAGCAGCAAGTCACTGTTAATGAGTGAGTCATTGAGATTCAACCGATTGATTCAAGCAACTGATTCATTCAGGAACGAGTTTAGTAAACTCGTATAAAATATATATCACATTTATGATATAAATATAGACTCACGCAGTGAAAGCGTGCATCCGCACTAGTCTAATCTTCAAGGACGTAGTGTGTGCGCACACTCTCTCTGGGTGTATGTGAGGGATATACTCGATAATGTCAGATCACACATCGTTAAAACAACAATCACGATATTATCACAGACTATATATATCGCACTCCTATATGAAATTAGTTTTATTTATATCTGTATACATTTTTCTGGATTCTATTTTTTTATTTTATTTTATTTTTTTACTCCATTTTAACAATTAAATAAAAAAAATGTTGTAGTCTAATTAATTGAAATCATGAACATTCACAATTTAACAATTTATTCATTTTCATTTGAATAACAATCAAAAACATGTCAAAAAAGATGAATAATCAAAATTCATGTCTAATTAATTGAAGTCAAAAAACAATTTATTAAAAAATATACATGTTAGCATTAGTATTATTTTGAGAGGTAGCTAAAGATGTTTTGAGAGGTTATTCTGTGATATATTTCTGCCACAATTTCAAGTTTAACTGAACTTTTATTTTGATGGGTTGCTGTGAAGACCTTTGAGTTTGTGTTTATGGTATATGTCAATATTTTTTTCTAAGATGAAATGGTAAAATGCTCATGAAGTGACTCTCAGAACGGCGCTGCTTTCATGTCCTCATTAAGCGAAACCGCAGAGGATTAAAACACAGCGAGGGCCATTGTTTGATAAATGAAACCACGCTTCTGTGCCATTTATTCACACAAAGACACGCAAAACATGCAGGATTCATAATATAGGTCCATCATCATAATCTATTGAAAGTTAAAAATTATTTTTATTAATTAATCAAACGTTTTACAAATTCTGTTAATTCCGCTGTCTAAAGCAAATTCAGTTTTTATGACTGGTTTCCGTCCGTGTTTACTGCGTCGCAGAAATCATAGTGCCCTTCAAAATAAAAGATCTCAAAGACAGACGTTGTTACTTCAGCATATATGTTTTTATCATGTTTGCTTTTGTTGTATAAAACTGAATGCGCCCTTAGCGGCACTCGCTGGACATTTTGCTTTTAAAGTGTCGCGAAACATGCAAGAAGAAACGTGATATAATTTTGCAGAAATAGCACATTTTTCCGAGCCTTGGTTGTATATTTCACAAGTCTCTCTTCTCAAAATGCTAGATATAACAGCAAGAGATGTTCCAACCCCGCATAAAACTTTGAACACTTTCCCTGCTTGCTGGAAGACACAGGAGAAACATCTAAATTATAAACGCAATATTTGACATGGGCTGCGCTTCATCTTACAATCACACACACTTCAGCCAGTTTTGGAGCTCTTTTTGATGTTGAAACTTTGAACAGAAGTTCTTGGAGGCAGTTCCTATAGTGGAGGCCATTTCATTCTGTTTGAAAGCGCTAGATGTGAGCAAGCTAGAACAAGGGCAAAGACGGCTATTTCTGACTTTAAATGAGGAGCGCAGCCCTTTAAATTTGATTGCTTGCCATCTTTTGTGCCATGATTTAGATGTTCTTTGCAATGGGGGGTTCGAGAACGCTTATGGTAGACCAGGCTTCAATGAGTTTCAGTTAGGCAGCAGTTGGAGTACAGCGTCAGCTGTCATAAAGCTAGACTGCTTCTTGCCCTCTGGTCACCTATCATAAGTGATGTATATCACCCTATCATTGTTGTAAGACAGGAGGATAAATCCTCAGAATAAAATCTATAATGAAACTCCTGTCAGAACATTGTAACTCTCCAAAGGCACTATTACATCATTTCGGGTCTGAATTTCACCACTATTTCCTAGATTTAGCTGATGTGCTCAAATTGCTCATATCTCTGTTAATGTTCTCTGCAGTGGGTCGTCGTCCCAGAAACCCTCATTAGATGAACTGCTTTGTTAGTGTGCCTCCAACACCCTTGCATTCTTTTCTGAAAAATACATTGCTTATGTGGGGAGTTCCAACACATTTTAACACACCGGGGTGGATTCACTAAACAGTTGTGGCATGGTGTATTTTAGCGCAAACAATAAAGTAGAATCAGCTGCTAAATGTGCAAGAATAGCGCTTAATGAAGAATTGGCTTTCTTGTAAGCCCAAACATGCACGTTCTATAGAAATGTGGATTATTATGGATAAATGCACTTTATTTACAAAACTGCTATTTGCATTGTGCAATTAACTTTGTGTGTTTACTGCCTGTGGAAGGAGAATTTTATTTAAAAGAGATGCCGTTTCAATGTCTGCAGTAAATCACCAAATGATGAACATTATAACGTGCATATACACTTTTGTAACGATTAGTGTTGAATGAGCAGACAAGGAAGCGGATCTACGTGCAGGACATTTACTGAGGAAAACTAAGAGAAACAAGGAGCTCATGACACCACAACAGTACATGCGTACAACGACTGATCAACCACGGGTGAAACACAAGTACTATAAATACACAAGCTAAACAAGGTAATAAGGGGGCGTAACGGATAGAAAACACCTGAAGAACTAAATCAGCATGAAAAACTACAAAGGACTACAAAACAAAACACTACAGGAAATAATGTAAAAGTCCGCAAAAACACACAGGGAATGTGACAACTATATTGCCAAAAGTGTTTGGGATGCCTGCCTTTACATTGCATGACTTTAATGACATCCCATTTTCTTGATCTGGAGGGTTTAATATGGAATTCGCCCACCCTTTGCAGATATAACAGTGTCAACTCTTCTGGGAAGGCTTTCCACAAGGTTTAGGAGTGTGCTTATGGGAATTTTTGACCAGTGTCCTAGAAGCACGTTTGTGAGGTCAGACACTGATGCTGGGCGAGAAGGCCTGGCTCGCAGTTTCCGCTCTCTGTGCAGGCCAGTCAAGTTCCTCCACACCAAACTCGCTCATTAATGTCTTTATGGACCTTGCTTTGTTCACTGGTGCGCAGTCATGTTAGAACAGGAAGGGGCCATCCACAAACTGTTCCCACAAAGTTGAGAGCATGAAATTGACCAAAATGTCTTGGTGTGCTGAAGCATTAATAGTTCCTTCCACTAAAACTAAGAGGCCAAGCCCAACCAATGAAAAAACAACAACCTCACACCATAAGCCCCCCTCAGCCAAACTTTACACTTGGCACAATGCAATCAGGCAAGTACTGCTGTCCTGGCAAACGCCAAACCTAGACTCATCCATCGGATTGCTAGACAGTAAAGCATGTTTGGCACTCCAGAGAACACTGCTCTAGAGTCCAGTGGTGGTGTGCTATACACCACTGCATCCCACGCTTTGCATTGCACTTGGGGTTGTAAGGCTTGGATGCAGCTGCTCCGCCATGGAAACCCATTCCATGAAGCTCTCTACGCACTGTTCTTGAGCTAATCTGCAGGCCACACAAAGTATGGAAGTCTGTAGCTATTGACTCTGCAGAAAGTCAACTTCTGTGGCGACTTCTGTGCAATGTGCGCCTCAGCATGCGCTGACCCCACTCTGTGATTTTTACGTGGCCTACCACTTTGTGGCTGAGTTGCTCTTGTTCCCAGTTGCTTTCACTTTGTTATAACACCACTAAAAGTTGACTGTAGAATATTTCGTTTAGAGGAAATTTCACAAATGGACTTATTCAACAGGTGACAATCTATCACGGTACCATGCTTTCACTGAGCTGAATTCACTGAACTCCTGAGAGTGACCCATTATTTCACAAATGTTTGTAGAAGCAGTCTGCATGCCTAGGTGCTTTATTTATACACATGTGGCCATGGAAGTGATTGGAACACCTGAATTCAATGATTTGGAGGGATGCCCCAATACTTTTGGCAATATAGTGTATATCTAGAAGCAGTCAAGTGTAGTTTCTGCATTGTGAAGAGTCGATTTAGGTGCCTTAATCACAGTTAAATATGCTGGATCATGGTAGTCTGATGGACCCATAGCATACACTCTAATGTTTTATGGAAAAAGATAGTAAAATGCTAAAGTAAACATCTGTTAATTTGTTATCTGTAACCCAGACAGCAACATAGTGTGGGTCCAGATCCGGGCCACATCTGGTACATGTGTATTCCCACACGTATGTGGGCCAGATCTTAGTCGACACTGTTGCTGTCTGGGAAGTTACTCCACTATATACAGTGAACGAATGATTTCTTCGCATTGCATTATTTGTAGAAAATAATTTTGCAAGTGAATACAGTTTACATTTGTATAATCCTAAACAGGAAAAAAGTACTTCTCCAAATTTTTCTTATCTTAAAAAAATAAAATTATACTTAAAAATTACATTAAAATATAATTTATTAAAATTAAACATGCATAGAAGTCTCTTTTTAAACAGTCTTGTTTTGTCTTATTATTTTCATCAGTTAGTGAAATCAGTTAATAATACTTCATCAGTATTATTTTCACACAGTATGTGCATTAGGGGGTTCTGTTATATTTAATGTTTAGATTGTGATTATTTTAGCACATTCTGCACTGATTATTTACAGGCATCAAAATGCCATCCCATAATACCTGAAACATTGTATCCATTTTAACAGGACATTTCTGCTAGAATTATTTATAATTTGACACTATATATATATATATATATATATATATATATATATATATATATATATATATATATATATATATATATATATAAATATTGGTTTGTTTTCTCAGTTTATCACTTAACCTGGTAAACTGCTCAATTGCTTGCAGTACTAACTTAATAAAAATGTAGGTATGACATTACCTGATCATTTGTATAAATCGAATGCTAAACAATGACAATCAGCATGGCATTGTTTTCTCTGCGAATCCCTTCTCTGTGTCCCACTTTCTTTGAGCCTTTTGTTCTCATTTAAAATATAGTGGATGTAGTACTCATATGAATGCATCTACTACATGTAAGTTTCTTTTCATAAAACACTCTCTCATTATCTTTAAGTGTAGCTTTCTTTTTTTCTTGTTCTAATCCTTGCACAGGAACTGTCTTATGGTTACAGATTGTGAACATGTCAATTTGTTAGTTCCTGTACATTAGCCTGCTAATGTGCTCCGCTAGCTCTCAGCTGTGATCTCTAAGCCCTTGACTCTCCTAGTTATCTCATTTGTGTCTCAAGCCTGTGAATCCAATCCAGCGCTGAAGTGTGACGATAATTACCATTATATACTGTCATAATCAACACATTCATTCTCTCCCTGCTCTCCCTTTTTCTCTCACAACCTCTTCAAGAAATTATGGAAACCCAGTCCGGTCATCCCGTACGAGGAAGTACTCTGGCGGTGGGTACAGAGATGATATCGGAAGGACATGGAAATCCCATTTCAAAAATCATATTTTTTTCTTAGTAATGCTCATGGGCAGGGGGTAGATGCTGCTAAATCGCAAAGGCTTAGATAATGAATATCAGTTATGGTATTCACAAATAAATTAACTTGACCTTTTACTGTTTTGATAAATGCTTGAGAGTATTTGCTTGTTAATACTTAAACATAAACTGACATTATGATTTGAAATGTACCAATATCTTTAAACCTTTACAGCCCAATCTTTCTAAGGCTACTCAGTTTGTCCTAAACAAGAGTGTGATGTTTTAAAGTGCAATGAATTTTGAACAACAGTAATCATGGGGCCGTTGGCAATCTTTGCCAATAAAGGAGTTAAATAAAAATTTTAATAGAGGTTAACAATATTTTTCAACATTAAGGGAGAAATAATTTTTTCTGAACAATTTAAGTGGGCCACTGTCAGTCCAATTTTTTAGGTCAGTGGATAAATGCACAAATTAGCAACTAAAAAGTATAAATGTGGTTAATTAGTGTTTTCACTTTTGCTTTAAAAATAGGCTATGGGCCTAATAATAATATTTATTTTAATCAAACCAAAATTTCATAAAAACGTCAGGTTAGAATCCATCAGCAAAACAGTGAGGACATGTCTCACCTGTCCCCAAACCGTAAATAGTGATGATAATTATAAAAAAATATTGGAATACTGTAAATGGTTTTGGTAGCCTGACAAGCCAGACCCACATCAAGATGTTTGGTCTGGAAACTCACCATTGACAGGGCTCAATCCGAGGGGCGGGATAAACGGTTGTCTTTCAAACTCCCTCTGCAGGATAGCGCTACAACCAACCAGAGCAACGAAGGTGAAGCAGAGCTTGTTGATAGATTAAAAATTCGCCGTATCCGGTCGGCAAAACTCCAAACTCCGAATGACTTCAGTGCCGTTCTTTGTTCTTTTCTCAGAGAAAAGCTTAACTCCAAGTCTTCCAGAGTTGTGGTCAAAGCTGATTCGATAGACCGCCGTTCGCCAGTTTCTGTGTTTACTAGAAACACGCAAGTAACTCGGCTGTCGTCATTATGTTAAGCCCCGCCCACCGACTCTATACACGATGTGATTGGCCCGACCAGTGTTTGGTGTTTACAGCTCAGAAGGGTATTGAGAGATGCTAGACGACACTCGCGGGCAGATTAGTGTCAGAGCTGATTCGAAAGACCGCGGTGAATGTGAGGCAAAATGTAAAACGCTTTGGATGGCCATAGAGTCTGTTAAAAGCACTATATAAATGCAGTCCATTTACCATTGTATTGGTTCCGAGTGCTCAAGGAAAACAAATATTTGGATAAAAGAAGTGCAATTCTGCGGGGACCGGGAGAGAACATGTTAAGTTCACTTAATTTTGTTGTGGCCATGACATATGTTGAGAGAACAACATCTATTATCCATGAGTTAAATGGGTAATGATCAGAAACAACCTAGAATGATCAGAAAATAATGTTTCTTTTTATTTAGTATTATTTATTTTTAATTAAGAAATAGCGTGGAATTAAGAAATGATTGTATTAACATATCGCCTATTATATTGTGTTGTATTGTGCCCAATGGTGCCTAGACAGCAGCATTTGAATAAAGTTGATCAACAAATGTTAAAAGAATGTGCCTTCTAAAACATTTTTATCTCATCACTTCCAACAATCTTTTAAATCCATTCACTGAATGTTTTTTTTATTTTTATTAATGTTTGTTAGATTATTATTTTGTTGTATTATAGTTTTTACATTTTTGTATAATGTGTGTTAAAGTATACATTTTATAAATACTGTAAATGCCTGGTCATCCCAATAAAGTGTGTGTGTGTGTGTGTATATATATACATATATATATATATATATATATATATATATATATATATATATATATATATATATATATATATATATATACATATATATTCTTTTGAATGCTTTCTCTCTATAGGCACCATCACTTGCAATACAATATAATAGGCAATATGTTAATGACAGAGGCCAGCTAGTAGTCACTGTGTGAGTAAACCTCACTCCTCTGTCTTCAAAAGATGCTCTAGTCTAGTGACTGACGCTAGAGGTTGCAGCCTTTAGCCTCCTTTTTAGAGTATCCGGCTCTCATGCTGGCGGATCCGGGTTTGAACAGGAGGAGTTACATTGGTGCCGTGACCCGGATGGGAGCGAGGTTTGGGGGGTGAGTGTAACCGAGGCCAGCTAGTAGTCACTGTGAGTAAACCTTACTCCTCTGTCCTCAAGAGACACTCTAGCGGCTGACGCCTTTAACCTTTATCCTCCTTTTTAGAACATCCGACTCTCATGCCGGTGGAACGGTCGAGTCCAACTTGGAGCAGGAGGTTCAAACAGGAGGTGTTACATTAATATACCAATTAATACTAACCATGCTTTTTCGAAATAAAATTAAAAATCTATATATTATAGCACATTCAAAATTATAATTCCAGGTTGCTATGGTCATGCTGGCTATTTAAACATTTAACTCGTAGCCATGAGAAAAATATATCGTTCCCTCAACATAGAATCTCGAGGCTACGACTTTATATCGCTTGGCCATGACATTGATATTAATATCATTACCGTGACAAAATTATCTTGTAACCACGATTTACTATTACATTCCCACAAATGAATATCTCATGGCCACGACATATTATCACGGGAACAGAACATGTCCACTTCCCATCACCATACAATTCCATTGAAAAATAATGACTTTTCACGGTTAATTTGCAGGTTGCCAAAATGCAATGCAACAATTAGTCCTTTGCTAACCCACGCCCTCCTTACTTCTACTACGCCTGACAAGCTTTCGTGCCCTGCACATCTATTAAATACATATACGTAGTATGTATGCTCCGGTGTGAGACATTCCCAAAGAGATAATTAGTATTTTTTGGAGAACAGGTGAAAAATCTGAGGGCAAGACAAAAGGGACTGCAGTATGCATTCGAGGTATATCCATGACATAATATGCAACCGATTAGAGAATAATTTCATCAAAATTGAAGCTAAAGCCTATAGGTCCCAGTGCAAGCAGCGGCTGCCTCATATGCTGACCATTCAAATGGGAAAACACACAAATTGAGGAACAGCTATGTTCATGCACAGCAGGGTAAATGGATTTAGGAAATAATCTAATAATTATAAATCAAACAGCTTACCCATAGGTCTTGTGGAATAAACACAAGACATTACCCTGACTACTTTGCAATGATAACATTTAGTTGTGAATAGGTTTTTAAATTTGCACAATCCATACGCACACCGCTTCGGCATGTTTCCCTCGCTTAAAAGCGTGACCGACCTTCTGCGCCTAGTTACGGTTGCTAAGCCATGATTGGCCGGTGGCAGTTTTCAGGCGTGGCTTAACTAAGGGTAATTTTGCCTCAGCTTACAACAATATTAAACACAGTGTTGTAAGTGTGTTTATTTGTGCAATGCAATGCTGATTAACTGTCGTTTGAACAATCCATCATTATCTACTGATTTGAGCCTCAACATTTATTTAGTTGTGAGCTGTATGTGTTTGGGTCACCAAAAAGAACTGACTCGTAAGAGTCATTCATCTAGGAATTGGACTGAACTAGTTGCGCTGTATGTTTCATAGTGTAGATCATGGCCCACAACCATCTCGCCTACTTGATTATTTGGTTAGGTCAGTGAATCTGAGTAAACAATCACATGGCAGGATCGATCCCAAAGCAAACTACCATTGTTATTATCACAGCCTTGCCTTTCTGTATACATCCTCTAAGATAAAACTCCTCTGAGATGTATTGGTCCTCTGTGGGTTTTATTTTCCAGATGAGTACATGGTATGGAGAAGATTAAATTGGGGAGGTTTTGTCTGCCCCAGTGTACCAAGTTGTTCAGCTCTGTTTCTCCCAGTGTTGTTTAAAAAAATAGAGGTGAGAAGAGCGTCAAGGAATGATGCAACGCTGCAGCTCTCTAAATAAAAGTACACGTACTCTAGAAGAAAACACAAGCCCTCATTGTGTAGTGGTTGCGTGGGTAGTCAAATGTGCATATGCTTCTGGGGAAAGTTTTCTGAATATTTGACTTCTGTTGCGATAGTATACAGGAGTTTTGCAAATATGTTTGTGTTTGAAGGTTGTGGTCATGACTTGAGATTATTCTCCAAGTCTGTGTGTGTGTGTGTGTGTGTGTGTGTGTGTGTGTGTGTGTGTGTGTGTGTGTGTGTGTGTGTGTGTGTGTGTGTGTGTGTGTGTGTGTGTGTGTGTGTGTGTGTGTGTGTGTGTGTGTGTGTGTGTGTGAGTGAGTGAGAAAGAGAGAGAGTGAGAAAGAGAGTAAGAGCTCAGTTCTGCACCAAGACCATGAACAGGATTTAAAGTCCTGTGGGAATGCTACCGCTCTGCACTATCACTTTGTGAAACCTCAGACAGAACGGACACTGCTGGGCACATGCGCACACACACACACACACACACACACACACACAGTGCTAGTCCAGCTTCTTATCAGATGAGACTTTGATGGGCTAATTTGATCAGTCCTTGAGGATTACGCACAGAATCCTCTAGTTTGGTGTAGTCGGCCAATTTGGACTCTACTTTCAGACATCAATCTGAAACAAGCACAGTTGGGGTCCAAAGGTAACGCATGCCAACGCTTGCACATATGCACATTCACACACCGCCTGCTGCAGAGTTGCAATTTGAGGCACATCTGCTCCAGTTGTGTGCTGCAAGGCTGCATCATTAAGCGAGCTAGAGAGACATTAGTCTAATTATCTTCATCTCCTCTCCTTCCTGTTCCTTTTCACTCTTTTACTTTTTTAAATGCCTCTTACCCATCGTCCAGGTTTGGCTGGCTTGCCTAGCCTGTAAGCCCCTGCTGGTAGATGTTGTAACTACACTGTTCTTTTGGCAAAAAACATTGTTCTCTATTGCCAGTCTTTCAAAGTATACAGTATTCTGACTTTATTTATTTTGCATGCAAAATTAAGCTTTTTAAACTGCAAAAAAAAAAAAAAAAAATTAAAACACCTTTAAAAATGTAATTATACATCTAACTACTGAGTAATATTAATAATTTTATAGTTACTACTAAATACATCATGTAACTTGTAAATGAATGACTAAAATCTCTATTAACAATCTTTTATTTCTGTTTTAGGAATACAATTTTGATAGAAATGGAACTGCATTGCACAATAACACTTGTTTACACACTTTTTATGTTTTTTTATACAGCCTATTAAACAATAATATTAAATAAAGCTACACTATGTAACTTTTCCGTCCGCTAGAGGTGGCCTCCATAATCCTTAAATGGAAGACGTTTGGGATGACCAGAACCCTTCCTAGAGCTGGCCGTCCAGGCAAACTGGCAAACTGAGCTATTGGGGGAGAAGAGCCTTGGTGAGAGAGGGAATGAAGAACCCAAAGATCACTGTGGCTGAGCTCCAGATGCAGTCGGGAGATGGGAGAAAGTTGTAAAAAGTCAGCCATCACTTCAACCCTAAACCAGTCAGGGCTTTATGGCAGAGTGGCCTGAAGGAAGCCTCAGACGTTCAACCAAGATAGAACTTTTTGGCCTTAATTCTAAGCGATATGTGTGGAGAAAAATATAATCTGTCCAATACAGTCCCAACAATGAAGCATGGTGGTGGCAGCATCATGGTGTGGGGGTGTTTTTCAACTGCAGGGACAGGACGACTGGTTGCAATCGAGGGAAAGATGAATGTGGCCAAGTGTAGGGATATCCTGGACGAAAACCTTCTCCAGAGTGCTCAAGACCTTAGACTGGGCCGCAGGTTCACCTTCCAAAAACAGCACACCGCTAAAATAACGAAGGAGTGGTTACACAACAACTCTGTGACTGTTCTTGAATGGCTCAGCCAGAGCCCTGACTTAAACCCAATTGAGCATCTCTGGAGAGAACTGAGAATGGCTGTCCACCAACGTTTACCATCCAACCTGACAGAACTGGAGAGGATCTGCAAGAAGGGAAGGCAGAGGACCCCCAAATCCAGGTGTAAAAAACTTGGTACATCTTTCCCAAAAAGACTCATGTCAGTATTAGATCAAAAGGGTGCTTCTACTAAATACTAAGCAAAGGGTCTAAATACTTAGGACCATGTGATATTTCAGTTTTTCTTTTCTTTTTTTTTATAAATCTGCAAAAAAGGATTCAAAAAAGGGGTTTTCTGTCAATATGGGGTGCTGTGTGTACATTAATGAACATTAAAAAATGAACCTAAATGATTTTAGCAAATGGCTGCAATATAACAAAGAGTGAAACATTTACGGGGGTCTAAATACTTTCCGTACCCGCTGTATATGTAATTATAAATTCTTTGATGATAATGTTCCTGACAGAAGTCATTTAGTTTTTAATCAGACTATAATGGTGGTGGTGTATGTTTCATGCTGTAGATTATGAAGTGGTATTGTGGCACCATATGTTAAAAATTATTATTTGAACTAAACTTTATTCTTTTACATTTTCCCACACCAGTAACTAATGAACTGTTTGAGACTTTGCATGTTTCTGTAGTAAAGATGGCTGGTTGAATGCATGAGATGAATGCAAAGGCTAATAGATAGCTCCTCGTCTCTTGCTCCATCCCATCCTCTAGTGCCTTGACGATAAACTTGGCATTAGATGAGTGTCCATGAGTAGGCATGTCTTAACTAACCCCGGTATATCTGTCCTTCCGTCAATCTCATTCTTTCTGGCTGCACTGATTTGGATGATTGTTGGTGGCTCCCCATGGCAACGCTCTGTCTGATCACATGGGCAGCACTAACAGCTGAAGAGGACTGATCCTGTGTCCTTCATGTCTCAGCACACATGGATTCATGTGCTGAAAATAGGATTAGTTCTCAGAGAGTAAGTGTCTATGTGTGATGTCTTTCATGTGCCCATGAGACACACTATGGACTATAGATGAAAGCGATCTTTTTGTCATATGTCAAAATCGGTTGTATCTCTTCAGTGACATACGGATACGGTCAGAGCAATTTTTTCCTATACCTTCAGAACGAGTGCCATTTGTGCCCGTTATGTGTGTATGCCAGAATACACTGTTAGTGTGTTAATACATTGTCTAAATGCATCAGTAAAACCCAGTAATGTTCATTTATTTGTAGGGATTTTTGTTTTACTTTCCTTTTTCATCTTCATGAGAAGTTTTTCCTTGATATGCAAGTATGCACATTTGGATTAAAACACTGACACTAGCATTCTTTTTGAAAGAGAACACTTCAAGGACAAGTAAGTTTCTTCTTTTTATCACTTTATCTTTTAATGTTTTTCAGTAACGAATGATCTGGGAGCCATTATAGAAAAATGAATTTGGAAAGCATAGGCTTTAAAAAAAAAATCACCTTTTATGCCAAATTTGTGCAAAACTAGAAGCCACATATTTTGCACACATTCGCATTTGCAAACAAATAGCACACATATTTTGGATTTGTAGCAAAAACATAATTTTGAATAACAATATATCACACTTCTTATCCTGAGTAATCTAGACAAGGCTTTGCAGACAATGTGCATTTCCAAAATACTATTTAAGTTACATTTACTTAAAATATTTACTGCTGGATTTAGTTGATGCAAAAAAGCCTTTTCACAAGGTGACAATGTTTTTTGACATATTGCGACATAAATCTAGCAACTTTTGAAAGGTTTCATATTTTAGGGTAATTTTATAGCGGCGCTGTCTACATCAGGCATGACCATTGTTGTTTTGTGCCACACTGGAACAGCGTGATGCGTTCTACACTGGACACATCAAAGCAAAACTTTCCTAATCCATTAGTTCTATAGATTGAAGCTTCACAACCACTTGGATTACCTCTGGAATACTACAGGGTCTCATCACACTGCACTGCATCCAGTAGAACCACAGATTGTAATGGTTTCTTGCTTTTGATGCGTCGCAATGAGCTGCTTGCATCGTGCTGTAATCTTGTCTTTAATTATTTCCTCGTCATGGACTTTTTAGTTTTGCTGCTGAAATGGAAGCACTCACTCAAAACGAGGATGTTTGATGCTTTTTCAGTATTATATTTAAATTAATCTACAATTAAATCTATTGCTGGTGTCTCTTCTGCACTGTAAATAAATGTTTAAACTTAAAATGATCTTGCTGCCTTAATTTAGCATAACTTGACATTTTAAGGCAGCAAAAGTTGAAACTTTTTTACATTGCAGAAAATTTTACAGGTCATCAGAGCAATTTTACAGGGTTTACACACTCGGACGTCACATAGCCCACAAAACAACAATGGCAGACCCTACGGATGCTGTGTTTATGAAAGTACAATACATTTCCAAATATACAAATAACGTAAAAAATAAACGGTATTACAGCATCTCTTGCCATATGCGCTGTTTTTTGTTTTATTTTTGTTTTTCATTTACAGCTACCACAATTCCTTGCACTCAGGCAGTTTTGCCGTGGCTTTGCCTAAAATGCTACAAAGTCATGAGTTGTGGTTTGAAGTCAAAACAGGCTCAAAAACCTGCCCGGAATGCAGCATTATATTACATCTTGTGAAAAGGGCATTATAGGACCCCTTTAATTTGGGTTTCCGAAGATGAACGAAGGCTTTACGGGTTTGGAACGACAGGAGGGTAAGTTAATTCATGACAGAATTTTTGGGTGAACTAACCGTTTAACTCTAATAGCATGACATAAGGGAAAGACATCAAAATATTTAGAGAATACCAGCTCATTTTTATGATTCAAACTTTTAGGATATTTTATGTTACATTTGTGTCTTTTTAAAAGTTTAAAACCTGCATAATTAGTTCATTTTAATGTAAATTGTGAATGACCAGTACATTATTCAAAATTTCTCTCTTGGTGTTTATCACAGAAGAGTAGAATCGACAAAATGGCTGAGTAAATGACATCATTTCAAATTTGGGTCAACTATCCTTATAAATGCATCATGTCTGTGTAAACAAATTACAGAATTTTACTTTTAATTTATTTATTTTTTATGAAAAAGACATTTCATAACACAGGGGTGTCCAAAATCGGTCCTGGATGGCCGCTTTCTTGCAAAGTTTAGCTCCAGCTTGCCTTAAAACACCTGCTGGAAGTTTCTAAGGCCCTGTCCCAAATGGCACACTTCATGTTCACTTTCGGTCTTGAACACTTGGTCGCTGTATGCGCGTGTCCGTTAAAGGGTTAGTTCACCCCAAAAATTAAAATTCTTTCAATAATTACTTACCCTAATGTCATTCAACACCCGTAAGGCCTCCATTCATCTTCGGAATACAAATGAAGATATTTTTGTTAAAAATCCGATGGCTCAGAAAGGCCTTCATTAACACCAGTCATTTCCTCTCTCAAGACCCATAAAAGGCACTAAAGACGTCGTTACTCAGCCCTTCTCACTACAGTTTTTGTGCCCCCAAAAAAACTAAAGAACGACATATAGTGATGGGCTGATTTTAAAACAAAGTTTCAAACCGTTAAGAATCAGTCTATCGATTCATGATTTGGATCGCCAATGTCACGTGATTTCAGCAGTTTGACACGCGATCTGAATCATGAATCAATACGCTGATTCATAACGGTTCAAACCTTTGTTTTGAACTCGGCCCATCACTATATAAGTTATTTCGTAGCGAACTTCTTCCCAGCAGTCAAAGCACCATTACGTCGTGAAAGTGCAGACTCAGAGGAAAACCATGAGGGTTTAGGGTGCCATTTGGGACAGGGCCTAATATGCCTAGCAAGACCTTGATTCGCTTGTCCAGGTGTGTTTTTTTGGGGGGGTTGGAACTAAACTCTGCAAGACAGTGGCCCTCCAGGTGCAGGATTGGACACCCCTGCCATAGCATGACCCATATACTTCCTTGCGACATTTTTTTGCCACCAAAAATTACTTCACATTGCAGTAATATGAAGGAGCTGCTACTTAGGTTTTGAAGATGCACAGATCTATCAGTTTTATTAGCTTTATTGGTTCTTTGTTTTTTACTGTTTCGCTCAGACAATATTAGCTCATAATCTGCCCCCATGTGCATGAATAATGAATAAAGTTAATAACATTAATTTATCCTATTCATTCTGCTAAGTCGCATTAGATTGAATTCCAGGCATTCATCGCAGGAGGAGTTTTCATGTCTTTGTCCTTTCTTTCTTAATTAAACCCGTCTTTAACATGAAGGCATTTTTATTTCTCACTCATGCACGGAAACGCTTCAAGTTAGACAAAAGAGAGTGATTGATGAAAAATCATTTTGTCCCTCGTGCAGACTGCATGACACCAGCTTGCAACATTCTGACCACGTACAGTACGCGTCACGGTTTTAGAACGATTGCGTGCCGTATGCAGATAAGAACTTGATCTTATCAAAGCCAATCAATTTTTAGGCAGCAGAGATCACAGCCAATTAAGCTGACATGCACAAACACGGCTGCATGAGAGTTCACGAGATTGTAGAACGTATTACGGGTTACAGTGGCAGAACTGATTTATTCTTTGTTCAAGTGGCGATGCTCCGGGTGAATCTGTATTTTGGTGTAAAATGTGATTTTTGTAAACACACTCACTCACTCACTTATGCAATTCCAAACACATTCATATGCACAAAGAAATAAAACACTAATCTTATTTTGAGGTTGAAGAATGAATTGAAATGAAGCATGATTCTTTCAGAAATTCTCAAGAGGTTACATGTGTGAGAGGGCTTCACAGTTCTCTATAGTTAATTTATCAGACTTTCTCTCTGCCCTGCGTAACGTTCTGGCATGTGGTTGCTATGGAATTAGAGGAACAAAGCAAGCCGTTCTAAAGCCTGATTACCCTATTTTGAATTATTAAGACATGAGAGGACACACACACATACACACACACACACACACACACACTAGATGATGAGATACTGTATCTGCTGCCTTTGTTCCCCTTGTGTCTTTTCTCCTTTTTCATTTGTAATCTTCTAAAATGTTAGCCTGGCACATGATCACATGATTGTGTATGGGATAAAATACTGCATACAATGTTGTTGGTTGCTAGAGGATCATTTTAGTTGTTTTGTAATAAACGAGTTGATCTAAAATAATAGCTTATACATGTATCTGGCCCCCTCTCAACAAAAATAGATACAAGACACTCTTGACTTCGAGATACGTATTTAACATGGACAAAAAAGGTTTGCATGCCATTCAACACGACTTATCTTTGTTTCCATGGCCGTTGCAACGACATGCATAGTACAGGGGTTTTCGAATGTAGGAAATAGTCATGAAAATGTTGGCCTAGTTTGGTTTCTCAGATATAAATTTAACTAGACTTTTAACGGTGGGATAAAAAAGAGATAAAAAATTTATATTTTCCTGATAATATTTTACTTGTAATATATTATAAATATGTATAATATTATTATATATTTTTCACAGTATAAATGGGTCTTCATGCATGTAAATATATTCCCTTATGCATTTATATAAAATATTCCTTAACATTTTAGACAGGCGGTCCCTCACCAGGGAGCTCATCATATTTGTGGCTCTGAAAACCCCTGGTCTGCCAGAAAACAAATACTTCAAGACTGTTGGGGAAAATAAATATTGGCATGTAATAGCAGTAAATGGTAGTATCAAATGGAAGTATCAAACCATAAATGGTTCAAATTATAGTAGAACGTGTCTATCAGTAATGTATTACTGTCTCGCAACCATTTTATCAAAGCTAACCCAGAAAGTTAAGGATAAATGCTGTGCATTTTGGGAAGCAGCACAGCTGCTTGATAACTCTGGTAGTACACTGCGAGCGACTATAGCAAGTGTCATTATATCATGTGGAAATTACCACACACTGACTTCCTTTCAAATTTTAGAAATGCCATTTCAGAGAGAGAGAGAGAGAGAGAGAGAGGGGGAGAGAGATCGATATCATGGAGTAGGAGATACTACAATCGACAACCTTCTTGTTGATCATAAAAGATCACTTATAATCAATTTTTCCTCCTACTCTGTTCTCTCTTTCCTCTCAGCTTCTTTAAAATCTCCAGACGCACACGCTACAGAGGACAGCATCCACATCCCATAATTACTGCCTTGTCACCATGGTGAAAGACGAACTAATGAGGCCAATGCAAGTTTGCCATCACCATCTTCTTCTCACTTTTTCTCAATTGTCTTAACGCATTCTTCGCAGTGAAAAGCTACTGTTAATGTAATAGTTCACCCTAAATTCTGCCAGCATTTATCCACTGCTGCTTCACTGTCATTCCAAACTGGTAGGACTCTGTCTTCACAGAACATGAAAAAAGGAAATTCTGAAGAATACAGTGGTCTTTTTTTCTCTATGCAATTGCAATGTATCATTAAAGTTGTCCATGTGCTGTATATTCACTGTATTCCAGCTTTAAGAGGAACAAACTAAAATTAGTTACTCGCTGAAAATGCTGACATGTGCCCTAGCTCTCCTTGGTGCATTAATTAGAGTGAAAATAGTCATTTCCTATTAGCTGATTCATGAATGAATCATTCTTCTGAGTCAGTCTTTTCAATGAATTACATGACCAAGTTCACAGAATTAGTCTGAGTTGTTCATAAATAGGACTGGTCTTATTTGAAATAGGAAATCCTATTGTGTGAGGGGAACCCCGAGGACAAATGCACACAGACTGTAGATTTTCACGTGGAAAGAAACGATACCAAAGCAGACAGCGAGTTGACAGAAGCATAACACGACTTTATCCAAACCTTTTTTTCTGTGAATTTTCTGAAAAAAAGCAGTCCAAATACTATTGTCATAATTTATTCTTTGCCCGTCGTCTGTCATGTTTGTTTATCCTAAAGTCATGTTTGACCGCAAGAGATTTTGCGAGATTACCCATGTTCACAGTCAGTCACCCCCTAAAGGGACATGGTGGTGAAAAAAAAAAAAATGGGATGGGAGGAAAAAATATTTTTCAAAGTTATTGCATTCTCTTGCAAACCTTTTGCATCCCCCCCAGAAACATTGTGTTCTCTCACTAAATGTTTGTTTTTCTCTCGCGAAACCTGATGTGAGTCCGCTGGCAGTATTTCCAACAGCTCTGTACATTAATGGAGTAGTTTTAATTTCAACTTGGACTTAACGCACTGCATTAATCAATGTGTTGACTTTTTTTAACAGCCAATAGCGTTTCGTTTCGTTCAATACACAGTTTGACTAGAGCCTTTCTGTTTGGTAAAGCCATCATAATCTCCTCTTGTCTGGCTATCACAAGACCAAGCTCAATTTAAAATGTAACATTGGTCTTAGAAGTCTGCTCTGTATTTTCTACTGCACAAGAGGCGTGATCAACTGGCAAAAGGATAATCCTTCAACATATCAGCCCACAAGAGGCGTGATCAACTGGCAAAAGGATAGTCCTTCAACCAATTAGACCACAAGAGGCGTGATCAACTGGCAAAAGGATAGTCCTTCAACCAATTAGACCACAAGAGGCGTGATCAACTAGCAATAGGATAGTCCTTCAACCAATTAGACCACAAGACGCGTGCGTGATCAACTGGCAATAGGATAGTCCTTCAACCAATCAGACCACAAGAGGCGTGATCAACTGGCAAAAGGATCGTCCTTCAACCAATTAGACCACAAGACGCGTGCGTGATCAACTGGCAAAAGGATAGTCCTTCAACCAATCAGACCACAAGAGGCGTGATCAAATGGCAAAAGGATAGTCCTTCAACCAATCAGACCACAAGAGGCGTGGTCAACTGGCAAAAGGATAGTCCTTCAACCAATCAGACCACAAGAGGCGTGATCAACTGGCAACGTCCCATCGCTTCTCTATCTGTCATCGTGTTAAACCCGCCAATAGCATGCCAGGTGGATAAACCAGTCTGTGATTGGTTCCCGCAAAAGTGTAACAGAAGCATTAGAAATGAATGTACAGGTTTCCAGATTGAGATGCAGGGCGAAATCAAATCACCGGCAGATCAGGCTGGGTTTACCCAGTCTAAATCTCCTCCATATCGCTTTGAAATGCAGCATTCTGTGCAGAATTCAAATGGGTCCAATATGTTTTGTTTGCGCCGACTCGTGCATATAATCCGTGCTGTGCTCATGTAGTCTAACTTTAGACCAGAGCCGTTGGTGTGTGTGCGCGCTGCTGCGGTGTGAATCTAATGTGAAACCAGACTTCATTCGCGTCAACTGAAAGCATATTTACACTGAATCATTTCCTAGCGCATATATAGTGTGCTATGTGCCTTTCACTATGCAGAATTTATTACATGTGTGAACAACTGACCGATTTCAGCTGCAGCTTCGGCAGCGTAGGAGGCGGGCTTTAGATTCTAGAGAGCATTTGATTGGACAAAAGATTTGAGAAAGGTGAAGTCTGCGATGATGTCATCAAAATCTGTGATTCGTTTTTACGGAAGTGAGAGACTGTAAGTTTTGAATCCAACATCATAAATCATTATGAAGTAATTTTTTTGGTGACTAGAGGCTTTAGCAGCGAAAGAACAGCAGTATGTATGTACTTTACTGTGTCGTCGAAGCTGAGAGGACGCTAACATTAGCAGTAACATACCAAACTGTATGGTCATGCATCCGACAGAAATATAAACCCATCAGAAACGCATTCGATTTCTAAACATATTTTGTTATTTTGATAAGAGAACCGTCAAGTGTTCTAAAAAAGGAAACTGTTTGGATTTATATGAAGTAACACTTAATATAATACAGTAATCCATTATAATACATTATATCCAATATTCCATTTGTAACATTAAGTAAGGTTAATAAATGCTGTAGAAGTATTAGTCATTGTTAGTTTTATTTGGTAACCTTTTTTATTACAGGCTCTGTGAAATACTTGATTCTGATTGGTCAATCGCGCATTGCAGCGGTATGTCATTCCCAAATAACACCGGCTCATTCGGGTACTACGAGTTATCTTGACCGGCACTACTTCTATGCTTAACGCTGGCGCCATCTTGTGGCTTAAACAGTCGTGGGTTACAATGGAAGACATCAAGGCAGGTTTCCTTTATAACGTTTTTAATATAGATATTTTTCTTACACTAACACATCGATTCGAATCAGAAGGCTCTATTAACCCATCAGAGCCGCGTGGAGCACGTTATTTGATGGACAGCTGCATTTTTTATTGACTTCAAACACAACTACAACTACTGCTGGGATTAACGTTAGCCTGGACTTTTTAAATATAACTCCGATTGTATTTGTCTGAAAGAAGAATGCCATATACACCTATAATGACTTGAGGGTGAGTAAATCATAGGTTTGGTTTCATTTTTGGGTGAACTAACCCTTTCAGCATTGATTTTCAACATTTAGCAAGGGCATATGGCAAATCTTCAGCAATAGCTAAAGGCTTAAAGCAGGTTGGAACTGTTTTCCTTCGCGGAAGCTTTGTGTAAGAGCTAATAAAATATTTAATCTCAAGACAATATTTTGTGTCTAATAATTATTTATTTGAGACTAGTAGCCGTGTAATAAGCGAGATAATGTACACCCAGCCAGTTGTTATCGCAGAATAAACCCCTTCAGAGTGATGTAAGACCCCTCCGCTTCGCGTCAGGGTCCTGATCACTCTGTCGGGATTTATTCTGCGATAACAACCGGCTGGGTGTACATTATCCCTTACTTATGCATTATGAACTAACTTGATTAAGATACAATTGTATTGCTCAACTATTATCACACGGTGTATAATGTATATTGCATATTATTCATGTAAGCTAGTTAAATAAGCTAATAAATCCTTGTTAACAAATGGGACTTACAGTCTGATACCTGACATTCACTTACATGTTTGGTTATAGCTAAAGAAACATTTATTTGTAATATTTTAATGTTTTAGTTAGGGATGGGGCCGATAAGATCCAGTATCGGTATCGGGACCGATACCAGCGTAATTCATGTATCGGATTTTCCCGATGAATATAATAATCAGGCGTTCAGATTAGCCGAAGTTTTGTTCAGAGCGCACACAGCTCTCACTGAAATCTACACCAAAAGCAGAGAAGATTGTGCGATGTACTGTGCAGGAGATTCATTCAGCATACATTGATTGGCAATTTTTGTTCTATTTAAGCCCCGAAAATACTTTCAAACAAACACAGCAGAACTATAGCGCATCTGATATGACTGGCATAAAGTCTGCTTGATGTTCGCGAATTTAGGGACCGTCTCTAAAGTTACGTAAAACATTGGTATACGTTTCTAACTTCAATGGAATTTGAAGAGAATGACTTAGTCATAAAACTGACTGTAAAGTGTTCTTGGTGTCAGGTATGATGCACACCTTTTGGATTTTTGATATTTAATAAAATAAACATATATAAACATAATAAACAAATTTATACTTTATTTCACTAGGATATTGTATAGGATGGGCTCATACACAAAATATGCTAGATTTAAATGTGTCATAGCTGATAGAACACTGATGAGAATATTGCTTGAGAATATATTTACAGAGATAATAGAGATTATACAGTATATTAGAGATATAATAGAGATTTATGCATTATGCATTGCCATTGACAACAGCGATTTATAAGGAAGGAAATCCCACAGAATCTAGTGCTTAGAGCTGCTTGATTTATTTGTTGTTTGTTGATTTTCAAATATAAAACTTGTTGAAATGTTTTAAGTTTGTGGATCTGTTCTTTTTGAATAATATTAAAGCAAACAGCTCTTGTATCGGAATAGGATCGGTATCGGCCGATATCCAAATTCAGGTATCGGGATCGGATCGGAAGTGAAAAAATGTGGATCGGTGCATCCCTAGTTTTAGTTATTTTCTGTAGATGTTTTTCTGTTAGAACTTGTCATTTTAATATATTCATATTTACATATGCAATTTCGAACATTTTCATGGTTCAATACTGTTTTTTTATTTCTTGTAATAAAGTTCAGCACTGTTTTGTGTGTTTTTTAAATTTATTATTATTAGTAGTAGTAGTAGTAGTAGTAGTAGTAGTATCTTTTTAAAAACTATCAGTCGATTAATCGGTTAAGTGTGGTACAACCTAGCTATCGGTATTGGTAAAATCCACTATCGGTCGACCTCTAGTTGATACCCAGTTAGCGTAGTTGCACCATAGCTTTTGCGTGATAATTGCATACTGAATTTGATGACATTACACTATATAACAGTGAAGTTATAAAATAAATTCTTATAACAGAGAAGCTTTCATAATAAACAATCATAAAAATGACGCAAAAATACATTTAATTAAAACAAGTGTTGTAGTGTAACCAGCAGGAGAGCACAAACTGAATTTGGTGACACTGCAGTCTGTAACATTGAAGCTAATGACTATATATTTGTACTAACGCTTTTTGGGTTTGCAGGGGTTTTGCAGATGGTCCCTTCGGACTTGTCTCTCAGCCGCCTACTCATAGAGATCAATTTATATTATGAGGCTCGTTTTGAGAAAAAGCAGTTTGTAGCTCATTGTCTAGGTTAGTGACGATCTTCATCAATTTTGGGTGAACTGTCTCTTTAATAGCACATTTCTGCTCCCGAGGGTAGGAAATGCAGTAAAGCTAACAGGGTCTGGAAGATTTCGAGTGGGCATATATAAAAGGTTGTGTATTTGTTTTGAGCCTCCTTGCCTGTCTGGAGATTGTTGACTGAGGTCACTTCAGAAGAATCCATTAACAGCTTTAACATGTGGGTGTTTCTTTCTATTTCTGTTGTAGGCGGTGATGAAAAACAGAGCACTATGTGTTTCTGCAGAAAGTGTCCACTAATCATTCAGCTTATCATGAGGAATTTGGAGAGGGGCAATCTTCCAAAGAAGAACCCACCCACACTCTCACAACGCTGCCTCAATCTCGCGTTCAGTCTCGCGCACATGTGCACGCGGCGGGATCCTCGAATAGGGCTTTAATGAAGCAGAGTGAAGGGATGGAAGGCAATGAGTCTGTACTAGGGAATGAGAGACACAAAGAGAAAGATGAAAGAACATGCACAACTTTATAGAATCGTTGTTGAATGGTGACCATTAAAAAACAACAAGAGTGAATGTTTTTGTTATCGTTATTATTATTGCTGCATAATAAAATGCACTGTCTGTAAAAGCTAGTTCTAGCATACAGATTTTCATTTTATTGTCAAATGCACTGACAACCATTTGCGATGTTTTCCAGTCGGCTTTCTGCCGATTCTTTAATTTCGGTCAAATGCAGGCTATTTTCGCTGTGTATAAAACGTACAATGCCCTTCAAATGATTAATGAAAACGTATTGAATTTGAAAATCAAGGTAAATTGTACACTGTAAAAAATGATTTAGAAAAAAAGTTACCTGGTTGCCTTAAAATTTTGAGTTCATTGAAATAAAAAATTTGATTTAATACAATGAACATTTTTGGAAATTCAAATTAAAATATTATTAAAATATTTTGTAATCATATTGGGTTGTTGTGTGTTTTATTTCTGATGATGCAGTGAAACATGCCAAGTTGTGCTATTTTCATGATTTATCAAAAAAAAAAATATATATATGTGGTTCAGATACAATACTATTTTGAGTTTCTATTTATTAAACAAATTTCCTTCATTGTATCAACTCAAATTTTTAATTTCAATAAACTCAAAATTTTAAGGCAACCAGATTACTTACTTTTTTAAGTTAAACCAACAAAAACCAACTTTTTTTTTTTTTTACAGTGTACTTTATTAGTCTTCCAGGAAACTTTTGAAGGGCAGTAGGCCTACTAAATGAATAAAATTGATATTTATACAAAATAAGAAAATGTTGACATATTCCTGTTAAAATGTTTTCACCCCCGGCTCTTAATGTGTCTTGTTTTCTTCTGGCACATCAGTGAATGTTTAAACCTTTTTTTAATAGATGTGTTTGAGTCCCTCAATTGCCCTCGGTGTGAAAAGATGGATTTCAAAATCATACAGTCACTGCTGGAGAGGGTCCAAATGTGCAAAAGATGCTGGAAAACTGAAGAATGAGCGGGACCTGGAGGATATTTCTGAAGAACATGGGGCAGTTTAACTGATCAGGAGGTCTCAAGAACAACCATCATAAAACACACAAACAGCCGTGGATCATAATGACGCACAGTATTAACAATCAATGGTTCAACCTGGTTTTGTATATCATTTTTTTTGTGGTCTCACGTGTGGACCATGTTCAACCTTGCAATAAATAATAAATAATTATAAAAATAAATCATTGGTTCATAAACTTTTGGATCAGTCATTTTAATAAATAGACTATACGTTAAAAAAAAAGAAAAAAAAGTTGAAAAATAGTGAAATAACTTATTCAGGACAGCACTGAATAAAATATAACGCATTTTGTATATGATCTTTTTAATTTTGTTAAAATTATTCACATTTTCCCAGATGCTGCAAACGGTTCACTTTTCTGTGCAACTGTACATCAAATCTTATGTTTTATTAATGAACACTTTATCGATTAACTTACCACATGTCTAAAAAGCCTTAGCATTTTGTTTATGAAGACTGTTATAGGTGCAGTGACATTTTCTTTGTTCAGAGAATTTTTGGGTGAAATTTTGCCAATGCAAATATCGCAACGTGTTCAAGATTTGCAATTTGTAGAATAAAAAAAGAAACTTGTTTTGTGTAAAAAATATAACATATATGGTACGACAGGGCTTAAGGCTCTATGGTGTAAAAGGCTCCTTTGATTTTATTTTCCTTTAAACCACAAAAACTTTCCAAAATATCTACTTTTCAAGATGCACGTGAAAATTTGGCTGATACTTGACATGATCGCGGGTAGCAAGACAAAGTTAAATCTGTGCTAATTGTATCTGGGTTTTTTTTTTTTTTTTTTTTTTTTTTTTTTTATGTTGTAGATTTAAGTAGTAAAAGAGAATCTCTAACTTTATTGAATATATTTTGAGACCAAGGTCTTCTTGATGATTTTCAGCTCTGTTCAAAAAGCAAAAAAATTTCAATCGCAGAAGAATATTTAAACATATTGTATTTGGGGTTAAAGTCACAACAATGATAAATATCTAGCTGACTTTTCCATTTGTTGACATGGCATGGATAGTAAATCACACGATATGTACGATTTTTGGATTCAAATATCAAAAACCACTAAAACAGTGTTATTTTTGTTGTTGTTGTTGACTTGTGTGCTTACATCATCCCAAATGTTGCCAATAATGTTTAAATAGAGAGTACTAAGCCATTTTAACCAGGATACGGATTGTTACTCAATGACATCATACCCGGTTACCCTCAATTTCCGAAGATTTCTGCTTTGGAAACCATGGAAACCTCAAAGACACTTTAATATATTATGTATTTTTTAAGACAGTTGAGCATCTGTCTGGAGACATTCATCGACAGAAAACGAATCATTGTTATAACTCAACACAGTTAGTCTTGTTGTTTAAATCTCGTTTTCTTACAGCGAGTACCATGTTTTCCATGCCTAATATTGATCTAGCTTACTGCAGTGTGCAACAACTCGGTAGCCGCTGAACGAATGCACAAAGTAGCATTATAACACAACTTTACAACACTCAAATGTATGTAATATGATAAAACAGCGCTGCATTACCCCACAAACGGATAAGCGGAGATGGTCGTCTGCGGCATAATAAAAGCTCCACGAAATCAAGGCGTCATCAAGCTACACCTTTGTTTTTGAATAAGCGAACTCTAGCAGCGAAAAAATTACATTATGGCTTTAAGTTGGGAGTCCACCTTAGAGATTATCACCATATTTATAATGAAACTACCATATTTAAAAATAATCATATCATATGTTAAAATATGATTAAATGTTACAACTGTAAATCTATATTAAATTATTATGGGATCTCATTTAATGATTTCAAATTCTTTACTTGTTTTAAAAAAAATGTATGTATTTTTAAAATGTTGTATATTAACATATTTTAATGTCAGTACATTTATTGAAATTATTAATTACTTAATTATCAAAATAAACAGAAAATAATGCAAACTTTGTGATTAAAGTGATAATTTTGAACAAATATTAACTCTAACATTATTAAAAACATATTTTATCTAAAGTATTTGTATCAATAATGTGTTCTTTTTGCCCCATGCTGGTGAGCCCTGTGTGGGGTAAAAGGTTCACCTTGCCTCCTCATACATTTATAAGACATTTATAAGACCACTTTTATGTTTTATTTTCATAATACATTTTGTTTCTCCATAAATGTTAAAACTAAAAACTAAAAAAATTCTGCAATCATACAGGAGTAGTGAAAAGCATGTGCCTTTAGCCCTTTTGTACCTATATCTCTTTTCTCAACATTTTCTTTCTTTCAATACATATGCAAATATATACGTTTATGATAAGCGCATAATTTACATAAATGCAATATTATAATATTTTTGCTTCTATTTATCCAATACATCATTAGGTAGATTGCTGAATGACCTCTTCACTTCAGTTGCTTCCATAATGATGTTTACGTTCTTGAAATGAGCTTTTGAGAAACGTCTTTCATAAGCGCTACAAAAACACTCTGACCTCTGAAAATATTCACAGCATTCATCATCAATACCGCAGTGTTTTTAATAAATTTGCAAGGACAAGGCCACAAAAGAAGCTCTTTTTTTCTCTACAAGTGATTCGTCAGTGCCCAATTTTTCACCCTCTGACAGTCCTGCCGTTCCTCTGGAAGCTTCCGCTGACCATGAAAATTAAACAGTGATTACACATTGTTCGGGTTTACAAGGCAGCATACAAGTTTCACCAGCGATATCCCATTTACAATGCTGAAAAGGCCCATTTTGTGGGTTGTCAGGATTGAAACATTATGGAGTGTGTCACTTCTAGTCATGACAGTACACTCTGCCTCTACCACTATCCATCAGAGCTGTCAAATACCCACAATGCCTGCAGGGTACCAAGCTATGGTGACTCCAAAAGAATCCTGCTTCACTGTTTTTCCTCTCTCTCGACACACTCCTGCTCTAGTTTGAGCTAAAGTAACCCCTTCAGTGATGGACTCCACTGCCAGGCTGGAAAGGTGTGAGGGTCACTTTATCACTGAGCTGTAATTTATTCACTCCAGCGGTGACCTCAACAACCTCTGCTCTTCCAGAAAATTCCTGCAAACCTGTTCAGGTTCTCTTGCTCTGGATTTCATTATTCAGGGACTGAAATTAATAACCATCATTGTGTCCCTGAGCCTTGCATATATGAGCATTCATGTTCGCGAGTGTGTGTGTGTGTGTGTGTGTGTGTGTGTGTGTGTGTGTGTGTGTGTGTGTGTGTGTGTGTGTGTGTGTGTGTGTGTGTGTGTACGTCTGCTGGCCCTGAGGCTGGGATCGTCTTTTTGAGGGACAAGAACAGGAAATGAATTCCTGTAGCGGTGGCTTGTACTTGGGGGGGGGAAACCGAACACCCAATCTGCAGTGCGGTCATAATGTGTGTTTTACACTGAAGGAGATCTGGGGAAGTGGTTTATTTATTTTTGCCACAGTGGACACTCCTGGCGGTTTAAGAACAGTACGTGCGAAAAAAATAAAAAAGGACTTAGTTCCTCTTTTGGTTATTTTTGTGGCATGAGCCACATTGGCTGACCCTTTGTAGCCGACCCGTGAGACAGAGTGGAGACTGCTTCTGTCAAGCTTCTACTGTCCTGCAGTAACACAATGGGCGGCTTTCACATGATCACCCCAGCTGTCTCATCAGAAGCCATATGAATAATGTTCCAAATACATTCAAAGAGAACAGAGTCTGAACAGACGTCTGAAATAGTGAGTGTATGCATTCCTTGCTGAAACAGTAAGCTAGTTTGCTGGTCTTATGAGCTTTCATATCATTTTTATAGATTATTTTATTTTTTGATATATACAGTAACTTGCATGTTTCTGAATAAAAAACCATTTTACAATGTGGGAGAGGGGGCATAACGTAAACCAGGAAGTATATAAGGGCGCCTTGCAAACATGACACCAGATTTTTCATCCTAAGGGATTGTTTTGTCTTAATGTTTTAAGTCAAAAGGTAATCCAAATACATTTTATTTGTGGGATGATGGATGTATCAAACAAGTTTCTACAAAGAAGATTGGGCCTGTAGTTCCCCGGTGGGGTGGCTAGAACGATGTTTGTGATAAACACTGTGCGCTTATGTTAGGCTGTATGCTTCGCTAGTGGAATGGTGCCACTATGGTCTGTTGTGGGTAGTTTTTTTTTCTCCTCTGGATATGGAAATATTAGTAGTTGAGGCCACCGCTCATGCCCGCGGGCAGGCAGCGTCGATGCAAATTATGTGGGTTCTCCTAGTCGAACTGTTAGGCCTATAGCCCCCTCTGGGTAGCGTTAGCACCTCTGCTAGTGAAATATCTAGATGGGTATGTGAGGTCAGGCTGGCGCATGAACTACAGTTAGATATGTCCCAGCCTTTATAGGGCCTCGGTTGTTGGGTTTATCAGGCATATGCATCAAGTTGGCCTAGGCTGTTTGTGGGATGGCGGTGGTGTCTTGCGGTGGCAAGTCAACCCAGGCTCCTGTCAGTACATCTGCAGGAGCTTTTATCCCTACCCGGCCTCCTCTCAGTTCAGGGTTGTCCGGCCAACGCCCACCCCCTTTTTATTTGGGGGTTGTTAATAATGCAGAGTGGTGTGAAGCAGAATGGATAGCGATTTTGCCAGCGGTCGTGGGGCAGGGTAGGCGTCTCTTTGCTTGTGCGCAGTTAGACTAGCTTTGCTAACCCCACCCCCAGAGATTATTGTGGCTGCCACTTTTGGGCGGCCCCTGGCCTCATCCTAGTAGGGGCGGCTGGTTGGTAGTAGGTGTTGAATGCTTCACTTCTTGCTCTGTGTCTTCTGCTCCACCTTTTTTAGGGCTCGGGTTGAGCTGTACTTCACAACCGTCTGCTTTGCTAGGACTGGTCGGATGCTCCCCCGAAGCCGAAACACTGCCAAGGCTGATGCCCTCGCATGGACGGCTGGCCGCTGGATGAACAGACGGCCACCCTGGAGGCAGGTGACATAAGTTGTACTCCCCTTGTTTTAGAGGGTTCAGGGCATTTTTTGCTGAGTACACTGCTGTTGGCAATTTGTTTTTAGATCCATGCTGGTAGGTGCTGCCCGAGAGACTGGGCTTCAGTCACTGGATGGTAGGTAGTAGGCCTCATCGGTTCCCAGCTCCTATGACAGTGAGCATGGTTGCTAGCCAGGGTAGCTAGCATGTTCTGCTATCAGGTGGCAGGCCTCACCAATCCTCCCTGAGGTCATTCCTGGCCGCAGTGCTGGCTATTAGTAGCTGGCAGGTAGTAAGCCCTGCAGGGCCTCCCTGTGGGATTTGTCATTGGGTAACACCGTCCGTCACCGGGCCTCTAACAGTGGGCTGCCATTCGGCAATAGGCCTCTCCAGGCCGCCCTAAAGACAAACTACTGTGCAGAAGGCCTTAAACAGGCCTCCCTGGAGGCAAGCTCCGGGACCACAGTCACTTCTGACGGTTTGCACATCCGGCAAGCAGGTAGCAGGCCTCTCCAGGCCTTCCTGAGGGTGAGTCCCCGAGCTCGGACGCTCGGTATAACATGCTGTCAGGTGGTAGGCCCCTCTGGGCCTCCCTGAGAAGGGATTCCCGGAGCCGTTCTCGGTGAAAAGACAGCCGCTAGCAGGCCTCGCCAGGCCTCCCTGAGGGCGAGCTCCACTGTTTGGACACTCGCACAGCTAGCATGGGTGGCTTCTGGTGTTGATGGGCCTCCCTGAGGGGACCAGTTAAGCCACTTCCCTGCAGCCTTTAACAGCTAGCCTCAACGGTGCCAGGTAGAGGTTCCTTCGGGCCTCCCTGGTAGGAACGAGTCCCTTGGACGGGAACGCATAACTGGCTCGCGTTGACAGCTAGTGGTTTCCTGCAATAAGGTTCCGGTCCTGATGGCAGCTGCATACCCTAGCAAGACGACACGACAAAGCTGCTATGCGGTCCCTACAGGACAGGGGACCTGCATAGGTTGCCTACAGCATGGTTACCTACCAGGCTTAAGAGCTCCCCTCAGGGAGGGTTGTCTGCGAGCTTACGGCCGCCTGAGCCTGATCAGACAGTCAGGCCCCTCTCAGGGCCTCCCAGTTAGATCAGCCCGTAGGCCTGTCTGACCTCTTGACCCCTGTAATATATGTGTTCATTAGATCCTAGGATCGAGCAGACAAAACTCCCCTCGCTGGCAAGGGTTAGAAAGCACTATGCTGAGTACTGCTCTCCAGGATTCCCATCTCCAAGATCCGGTTTGAGGAGGACACTGCCGGTTTGCAGTCTCTTTGTCTGGATGCTCATGAGTAAGCAAAGGTCCGGAGGCTCTGTTTTTAAACAGACAGGGTTGGTCAAGCTGGGGTGTCCCACATAAGTGATGCCAGGTCAGGCCTCCCTGGTGGCATTCGGTGAAGGAGTTCCTGAATAGTGGCTGGCTGGGGCGCCCCCTAGCCACATTCCCTTAAAGGAACCCCTTCTGTTGAAGTAGTTGGTCCCAGGCCTTTGAGCAGCCAAGGGTAAGAGACCTCAGGTGAATCAATAAGAACCTTTCTTAGGCGTATAGCTTGGGCTATGACCGTAAGGAATGCTGTCACTGACAGCCTAGTGTGACCAGAGGGAGAGTGGTTCAGGCATTTCAATTGAATTTGCTTGTCCTGACAGTTGACACTGCCAGTGGGCATGCACTCCCCTCAGCATGGTGGCGTGGGTATATTGTTCCCCGTAGCGTCGACTGACGCAGCGCGAGTTCCCTTTCGAAAAGGAACATCTCTGGTTATGACTGTAACCTTGGTTCCCTGAGAACAGGGAACGAGACGCTGCATCATGGTGCCATGCCTCAGGGACTGCCTGCCAAACAGTCCCTTCAGAAGAAGAAGCTGGTGTCATGTTTGCAAGGCAGCCTTATATACTTCCTGGTCACACCTTGATGACATCATAGGCTGTCGCCGGTAAATAGGATTGCTGTGATTCGTTAGTAGTTTAGACACCTGTCACGCTGAAGGCGTTCCCTGTAGCGTCGACTGACACGGCATCTCATTTCCTGTTGTCAGGGAACCAAGGGTACAGTCATAACCAGAGACGTCCCGGTATTCATTTAATTAAATTGAACAAATGAAAAACCTAACAAATCTGTTCCAAAAAAGTTGGGACACTACAAAATGTGAATAAAAAAGGAATGCAATAATTGACAGATCTCATAAACTTTTAGTCACAATAGAATATAGATATATCAAATGGTGAAAGCAAGACATTTTGATACGTCATGCCAAATATTGGCTCATTTTGGATTTCATGAGAGCTACACATTCCAAAAAAGTTGGGACAGGTAACAATAAGAGGCCGTAAAAGTTACATGTACATATAAGGAACAGCTGGAGGACCAATTTGAAACCTATTAGGTCAATTGGCAACATGATTGGGTATAAAAACAGCCTCTCAGTTTGGCAGTGTCTTATAGCAGTCAAGATGGGCAGAGGATCACCAATTCAAACATGGTGGTAAACATGGCCATGTCCCAACTTTTTTGGAATGTGTAGCTCTCATGAAATCCAAACTGAGACAATATTTGGCATGACATTTTTAACATTTCTGCAATCTCTTGAGATGAAGACATGAAAGAGGTCAACATTTAGCTGAACATATGCTAGTTTCTTTAGTGACACTTAGCCTACTTTTTAAAATCTTTATTTGAATATGGCAACAAGATATCTTGTTCTATAATATTTAAATCACTGACAGAGACCCCTCCCCCATCAGCCAATCACTGTGGTCATAGTAAGTGTATACCGCCCCTTCTCTTAGCTTATCTCTATTCCTTAGTAAAAGTTGTTCTCAGCAGCTTTGGGAATAGGTTTTAAGAGAAAACTCTTAACTAAAACTTTTACCGCCATTTAAGAGAGCTCTTAGTGCTAAGATAAAATGTTTTGTGAATACGGCCACTGATCATATCCATACTGCTCAATTGTTGTTTATAAACCACCCTTGCACTGCAGTCTTTGTCTCTGAGTGTACTTTCGTAACACTTAAATGATTTTGGGACCTTTATTATTAAGATTTTGATTTAACCTTTTTTATGCCATCCCTTAATCCTACCCAATACCTAAAATTAAACTCTACAAAAACTACCTTACCAAATATTAACAAGCAGTAAATTAGTAATATATATATATATATATATATATATATATATATATATATATATATATATATATATTTTTTTTTTTTTTTTTTATATATATATATATTTTTTTTTTTTTTTTTTTTTACTATATTATACTTTCACATTTTCTAGGGGAAACCCCAGAACCATTCTTAAACCAGCTAACACCACAAGCAAACTGGTTTAGGCTAGTTTAAACAGGCGGGGTGGTTCAGTAAGGTTAAGCAAGATTTGTGTGTGTGTAAGGAAGCAACAACAACAAAAAAATTGCCTGATCATTGACCTTGGGCTAATTTTCCCCACAGCAAGCAGTTCTGCATTGCTGTGTGTGTGTGTGTGTGTGTGTGTGTGTGTGTGTGTGTGTGTGTGTGTGTGTGTGTGTGTGTGTGTGTGTGTGTGTGTGTGTGTGTGTGTGTGTGTGTGTGTGTGTGTGTGTGTGTGTGTGTGTGTGTGTGCGTGTGCGTGTGCGTGTGCGCGTGCGTGTGTGTGTGTGTGTTTGGGTGTTTTTAATTCAAATGGATCTGCAGTGCTAGCTTTCACAGATGTTAGAGAGGTTCAGTGGTGACAGCTGCGATCCCGCTAACATCCTGAAACTTCACATCCAATAAGAGAGAGATAAGAAATAAAGGGAGGAAGAGAGAGAGAGATGCTTTTTTAAATTATTGAGTATTTACGCATCCCACCTCCGTTCATACTGTGCTCGCTTCATACATCAAAGATGTTAATAAGTGGAAATATGCTCCTGGAATTGATTTATATTCAGCATGTAAATCAGATGAAGGACCTCTACATTCACCATAGACATTCAACTTTTTCAATTTTATCTTGAGCCTTTTTTCCATTATGTATTCATATGTGTTTGCTCAATAATAAAATAATTTAATAGAGGTGTTGAGGCAAATGGATATTGCAAAGATTGGGCTCTAGAAACCAAGAATGGGTCCCATAAAGGTGTTAAAACCTGGAGAAATGCCAACTTTCTGCAGAGTCGATAGCTACATACCTCCAAACTTTGTGTGGCCTTCAGATTAGCCCAAGAATTGTGCATAGAGAGCTTCATGGAATGGGGTTCAATGGCCAAGCAGCTGCATCCAAGCCTAATATCACAGAGTGCAATGCAATGTGTCGGATGCAGTGGTGTAAAGCACACCACCTCAGGACTCTAGTGCAGTGGAGACGACTTCTCTGGAGTGATGAATCACGTTTCTCTGTCTGGGAATCCAATGTACGAGTCTGACTTATGAGGAGAAGGGTACAACTTTGTGGGAACAGTTTGGGGATGGTTCGCCCTCAGGCCTCACGCGACGGCAGAGGAAGCTAGGCTGCACCTGCTCTGCCCTGTCAGGGTATTGAGAATTTCTTTGGACAGGTCAGCTCAGTGGAGGAAGTCGGACCAGCTTTTGGTGTGCTTTGGCCCCCCTAAGAAAGGGTTGCCTGCGGCGAGACAGACTATTAGTAACTGGATCGTTCAGGCTATAGCCATGGCTTATCGGGTGCGCAATCTGCCTTCACCCATAGCCGTGAGGGCTCACTCTACGAGGGGTTTGGCCTCCTCGGTGGCCCTCCTTTCAGGAGCCTCACTTATTGAGATTTGTGAGGCAGCGGGGTGGGCTGGTCCGCACACCTTTATTAGATTCTACAAGCTGGACCTCCCGGCTACGCCGGGTGCTAGAGTGCTCGCTTCCTGAGTGTGCCTGGTATGTCAGCTTCACACCAGGATGGGCGTGTTTCGGTGTGGCATAGTGGGCATTCGTTCCCCGAGTGTCGTCACTCGACGACGCAGTGCGAGTTCCCTCAAGATAGGGAACGTCTCGGGTTACTTTTGTAACCCTTGTTCCCTGAGAGGGAACGAGACACTGCATCTCGTCGCCACACCTTCACATAGAGTGCTCACTTCATTGCAAAGGCTGTCTGTTGTTTGGGGCGGCACCTTCTTATAGCTTCCGCGTACGCCGTCGCCTACTACGTCATGACGTTGCACCAATCGGATTGGTGGCTGATTTCATTCATACTTCAGAGCCGTCACGCTGGGGGCGTTCCCCGAGTGTCGTCACTCGACGACGCAGTGCGAGTTCCCTCGAGATAGGGAACCCAAAATTCCTATCTCAAAAATTAGCATATCATGAAAAGGTTCTCTAAACGAGCTATTAACCTAATCATCTGAATCAACTAATTATCTCTAAAGACCTTCAAAAGATTCCTGAGGCTTTTAAAAACTCCCAGCCTGGTTCATTACTCAAAACCGCAATCATGGGTAAGACTGCCGACCCGACCCTGTCCAGAAGGCCATCATTGACACCCTCAATCGAGAGGGTAAGACACAGAAAGAAATTTCTGAACCAATAGGCTGTTCCCAGAGTGCTGTATCAAGGCACCTCAGTTGGAAGTCTGTGGGAAGGAAAAAGTGTGGCAAAAAACGCTGCACAACGAGAAGAGGTGACCGGACCCTGAGGAAGATTGTGGAGAAGGACCGATTCCAGACCTTGGGGGACCTGCGGAAGCAGTGTACTGAGTCTGTTTAAATTCCAAGGCCTACTTGAGCATTGTTTCTGACCATGTCCATCCCTTTATGACCACCATGTACCCATCTGATGGCTACTTCCAGCAGGATAACGTACCATGTCACAAAGCTGTAATAATTTCAAATTGGTTTCTTGAACATGACAATGAGTTCAATATACTAAAATGGCCCCCACAGTCACCAGATCTCAACCCAATAGAGGGATCTTTGGGATGTGGTGGAACGGGAACTTCGTGCCCTGAATGTGCATCCCACAAATCTCCATCAATACAAATCTTGGACCCACTTTATATTAGGTGGCCTTAACTACTATGTACTATCATTTTAATTAATCATTAGATACAATGCACTTATTGTGTAAATACATGTTTTTACACTGTACTTACATTTTAAAAAATACCTGCATATAATTACGTCTGTAATTAATTTCTGTAGTTACATTTGTAATGACACAGTTGGCACTTCCCTTACACCTGACCCTACCCTTAAACTGACCCATATCACCACACCTGTCCCTAACTCTCCCCGTATCCCACCTCAATATCAGCAAAGGTGTTTTGCAATAGAATTTGAACACAGTAAGTACATTGTGCTTATTTTTTATGTTAGTACATAGTACTTAAGGCCACCAAATATAAAGTGGGGCCCAATTCATCAATTTATATGTTGCGTGCAGACAAATGTATTTAGTTAAAATACACAGCTATTTTATTGACCGCCAATGGAGGAAGTACCTATTTATCTGTAAAAGGCTGTAGTTACAGCATCCAACAGCATGGGCTACTTTACCATGCTAAATAGTTGGATCCTAACCAATCAAAGAGTCTGGAGAAATGCATTCCAACCAATCAGCTTCCACTTCTCATGATGGACAGTTCATATCAGTCTCTTAGAATAAAGTGAGAAATGTTGTGCCCTAATATTGTTCAAGTCAACTTTTCAGTAGCATTTCTCCAAACTTTGCTCAACCCCAAAGTGACCATATTAAATGCAACAGCATTTGTTCTCACCTGGGTGTTAAATGCTTAATGTTCTGCATGTAGCATAACCTTTGTGTGTATGAGTGCTGAGTTTGCACCAAATGGCAGCGGCACAAAAACACACAGAATAATGTGCAGCTGCTCTCTGCCAACCAGATAACCTCATAGTTGTTCTCCTAACACAATCAGGTACATTTACCTTATCTACATTGGTACAGCTCTGTCCCACTGGCTTAAGCACAAAACTTCAGATGTTTGAGGTTTTAGCAAGTCCTAGAAGAGAGGAGGACAATCATATTTACTTTATATGCTCCTTCTTTTCTTTGCTGATAGTCCCCATAGAGGGAGATAGACCGAAGTGAAACGATAGAGAGAGTGAGTGAGTTTATGGAGTTTGCACTCACTCCTTTAGCTGTGGGATTTGAGGGAAGAGGAATGCTGAGTTTTTAATGCAGCCGTGAACAGATTTTTTAATGGGTTAAAGTGTTGGAAGTGAGTTTGAGTTTTTTTGTCAAACCGTCCTCTGTTATTAAGACTTGCGTAATCAGGACACTCAGCACTCAGGGCAGTTAATTATTAACTATAATAAATAAATTACTGGCAGCAGTAGCTCATGCCCTAACCCTGACCTTTGACCTCAACTTCAGGCCAAATGTTAGAACAGGAGTACAGTTAACAGAACTCTGACAGAGCAAACATTACCACTTGTTTTCCTCAGATTGAATTCCCAGAGACCTCCCCAATGATTTGTGTATAGTAGTAGTAGTAGTAGTAGAAATGACAAAATGTATCTCTTATTTTCCTTTCCGGATCTGTGTTTGAGCTAAGACATCATCGAAGCTTAAGCCTTCTGTTATACTTTGTCTGTCTTTATTTCTCTTAACTGTAACTTTTATCTCCAAAATTGTTACTTTAAATATTAAAATGTGAAAATTATTGTGCAAATTATTGCAACTGAATGTGACTTTACATCTCACAATATGAATCTTACAATATAAATCTTACAATCTGGCTTTATATCGAAATGCAAAATTACTTTATATCCAAAAAGACTTTATATGACTTTAAAGCTCACAAATAGGATATTATATCTTGATATAAAAAATATTTCTTGCCCTTGCTACTGTGTGCCACAGTATAACTTTATTTTATGTAATTTTGTTGTCAATTTATGTAGATTTATTGAACTGTGCATTTATACAGTATCTTACTAATTGACTAATTGACTTTCTTTAGTGAGTAATGTTTCTGTTTGAGCATGAAAAAGGTCTGCAAAGGTATTAAGCACAAAGTCACTCCAAACAAGGCAATAATTTTCTATATAAGTAAGCACGGTTTCTAAACGCCCTAAAATGCCTTGAGTCTTGAGTTTTTTTCCAGGAATGTAAACTAAAGAATGCTTTTCCAGACAATATTCAAAAGGCATTGCATTTGTGACATAATGGAAACACAAATGCATGATTTGCAATTCAGTTTAGATCTTCCTTTCCATGTATGTAACGTCTGCCAAATTTCAAATGGAAACGCAAAGTCTGTTTGCAATTGCATGTACAATGTCTTATGAGTTATGACCCTGCCATTTTGGGATAGCAATAAAAAAAAACACCCATTTGCTATTTCACTTCCTCAGTATCCTGCCACAACCCTCACAAAATTCAAATGCAATTACAGTCCCCTTTGCACTTACATATCCAAAGTCTAACATGGTCAACTGTTACTCAGTCTTGAGTGTTATTGATATAGTAGGAAAATACGCCACACCCTCTAGTGGTGGAATACAGAGAATTTGCATATTTTTGCAATAAAAACAGGCCTTTTTTCACTTGAATGTAAACAAAGTCAAACATCCAGAATTGACATTATTCACCTGGCAACGAGGGAGGGGGGGGGAAGCAAAAAGAAACTGCTGTGTCTGTAGTCGGCATGCATCAGACGAATATCATCATAGTTCCAGCTGCCACTGTGAATTATCTTGAGCTAAAATCAGAGAATGCGTAGAAACTGACGAAGACCTGTTTGTCGAAACGTTGCAATAAACTGGAGTAGTTATATCAGTGTGCAGACATCACATTTATTTTTTATTTAATATGTAGAAACATGACATGATCTGAGTAGTGTCTAAATGACTCACTATTCAAGCAATCAAAAAATTATTTTTAATTTATTTATTTTTTACATTAGGGACATTCAGTTGCAGTTGTTTGTTTCATATGAGGATGCTCTGAAATTTTCGTTTCAGTCTTCTTTTAGTTTCTTCTTTGGGATTTCTTTGAAGTACAACAAACTTTATAATGTTTGTTGATGCAAAATAGAGACATTTATTGGATATTTCTCCCTGTTTCCCTTTAAGGAATGAATAACGAATGAAATGGTGCTTTTCCACCACTTGAGGGCGTGGCATTCTTTCTGACTATATCAGTAACCCCGCCCTCCAGACTGATTAACTGTTGACTGTGTTAGACATCGATTCCATTTGATTTCTCTGAGGGTTGTGGCAGGACGCGGAGAAAGTGAAATAGCAAATGGGTGATTTTCTATTGCTATCCCAAAACGGCAGGGTCATACCTCGTGAGACATTGTAAACGCAATCGCAAACAGACTGCGTTTCCATTTGAAATTTGGCAGACATGTTACATACACGTAAAAAGTAAATCCAAACACAATTGCAAATCATGCATTTGTGTTTCAATTATGTAACAACATTTGAGTGCACAAATTGGAAATGCATTTTCAATTCCTTTTGAATATTGTCTGGAATATCATTCCATAGTACATGTAACAATATCCCTCATTTAAATCATTCCCACCCAAGGCATACACAAAATAAAGGGGTGAGGCCTGGTTGAGTTGTGTGAGTAGTGTGTTGAAACTTGTGGTTATTCTAAGGTGCATGACATTTCCGAAATACACCTGAAGCGGTTGACCAAACACAATAAATCAGGGCGCATTGCGCTTTCCAGAAGGAAGAGTTTCATAGAGAAAGAATCATTGTAAGCAAATTATAGCTGCAAGTTTTTCCGTTGTCAGCATGGTTCAACAATGCGATTTTATGTAAGGGATAATGTACAACCAGCCGGTTGTTATTGCAGAATAAACCCCTACAGAGTGATCAGGACATCGACGCTAAGCAGAACACGTAGTACTCGGAGGAGCGGTGTTATTCAATTTTAGCGGTTGTTATCTGGGAATAATATACTGCTGGAATGTGTGATTGACCAATCAGAATCAAGTATCAAGTATTTCACAGAGCCGTGTAATAATTCAATTATTGCGTATACGTGGTGGGAACTACAGTTCTCAACCTGTAGTTAGAAGCGTAAAGGGTTAGATCACCTAAAAATGAAAATGGTGTCATTAATTAAATTACTGGGAACTTGCACTGTGTCATCGAGTGATGACACTCTGGGAACGCTCTTAGTGTTGCGCGTCTGAAGCATGAATGAAAACTATCCAACTCTGATTGGTGCTGCGTCATGACGTAGTAGATGACAGCATAACCAGAAGATACAAAGCGACACTGACACACACACACACTAGCTTGTTTGCGATGAAGCGAGCGTTTTGCCCGTGATAGGTGTGGCGATGAGACGCAGTGTCTCATTCCCTCTCAGGGAAAAAGGGATATAGTCATAACCCGAGACGTTTTACTGCGTCTTCCTCGAGGGTGTGTTTTGATCAGGAGATCCTGTAATCATTCCGAAGATGCGTAATGATGTGAACACCCTAGCGTCTGTCAGTGAAAACAAGGCAACCCGGAAAATTTGTTTTTTGGCAGGGAAGCGTATTCTCACTAATAACGGAAAATTCTTTGTTTGGCGGGGAAAGAGTTAATGTTATGAAGTGATGAGAATATGTAAGAATCCAAAATAATCAACGATATTTGATATTTGATATTTGACTTTGAACAAAGACATTTGTTTTACTGTGTTCCACCCCCCTCTCTCTTATCAGTGGGGCCGTTTGGGATTCCTAAAGACAAAAAGATGTTGAGGGCCTGTAGGCCAAATGTGTGCCACACCTGTAGTACAGTGGAGGAAGTTTGGTCTGATTGGTCAGTTTGAATGTCTCAGGGTTTCAGTCACATGGATAAAAGAAGATTGCAACTGTTGCTCGGGGTCTTTTTCCTCTGACGCTGTCTTTTGCTCTGGCTGTTGCTTCTAGGGGCCTTCTTTGGCTCTTCTCTTTGCTCTCTCTTTCTATCTTTCTCTCTCTCTCTATCTTTCCCTATCTCTCAGGTAACATTCTACACATGCTGGGTACGATTAATGGTATAAGTTTTTATCATCTCATTCATCTATTTTGTAACTATTTTAAGTGTAACCATAACTGGATTTTGTCATTAAATTCAATTATAAATGATTTGCTAACTAGTTTTGGTTTGATATTGACTTTGAAGTGCTATTGCAATACAATATAGTCACATTAAAGCAACACTCTTCCACATATTTTGCTATCATAACTGCTCTTATTTCCGTCGTTGGTATAAGTTGCAGTGGGTGGTTATAGACAAGAAATGTATAGTTTTCTACCATCACGCTGATAACGTTTCTTTTGTCGTTCGGCAACCCTGCAGTCAGAACCACTGAAGGCGATCCACCCTTACAAATACATGTTGTTTGCAATACATGTTGTGTCCCCCAACGTGCTGTGTTTACAACATGAACAGCGTAGGAGACTGACATGGAAATTTCTGAATAAAGTTGTATTTCTATAGTCGATGGAGACGATAGTCCAGATTCTCTTCTGATTGACAAATTTTGAATGGTTAATCGTGTCTATCGGTATATCACCCACCCCAAGCTCTACTCTGACTGAGGTCTAGCCTATTTGGTTCAAACAAGGAAGGTACAGCTACAGTTTCAGGAAACATCCATGACTAGTTGGTTAGTTTCTCCAGTATTACATTTTTATTATGGAAGTTAATCAGCGAGTTGCATGGTTGTGCGGAAAAACGCACATAAATAAATACTTTGAAAAGGTCAGTATAGGTCCACTTTAAAAAATGTATTTATAATCTGTAAGATTATATAAGATCATAAAAGCCACAAAAAAGCCACAACTTTATAAATAAAATATTTATACCTGCTATAAAGCAGGCGCTTTAATGTTGAGTCAATTTTTCAGCTATTAAAAAGGCCTTGGGTTCTTTCAGACCCCAGACAGAACATGAGGGTTAATATAATCCTCATAGACACCCACAAGACGTCTTAATTAATTTGGACAACTGCCTGAAATTTTTATACTCCTCCACACCATCCAATCGGAACGTTTTGTCCTTTACAGCACGTTAAAAAAAATGACAACACATCAATGGGTAGTTTTATAATTCCCAACATTTTTAACATTAATAGTGTTTATGGCTGAAAGGAAGATCTTGCAAATAATGGCGAACAGCTGTTCCTAATGAATATTTACGTATATAAACTTGTTATGGAGACAATGTCTGCATTAATGTAGCATGTAAAGCACAAGCCCTTCAAGCTATCAGTGACATTTAATCATTTAATTGTGTTATCGGGCCACACAATCCCCCTGGACACACACACACGCACGACTGCTGGTGGAGAATCACCAGTCTCATCAGATTTACGAAGTGTGTTTGAGCTTGAGTTGTTTGTTCTAGGACTAGGCAGTTAAAAACATGCCTGTGTTTGATTAAAACATGGATGTGCATTTACCACGAGTGACAGCTAGATGTGGACTGCAGGGAATAGATGTTGAGAAAGAGGACCATGGGAGAAAGGAAGGAAGGCACACACACAGGTTTGGATGCACAAAAGAACACACTTACAGGCACCGCTACAAGTCTCCCTAGGCCGCCCATCAGCAGAAACACAGAGGCATAACGCCTCACCGTAACCACGGAGACTGGTCAGAAAGGGACGTCTCCCGCCAAGCATGATTGATGACTGATACGAGGTGATTGATGGTGTTCGCGGTTCTCAAAGTGTGTGTGTGCGTGCTTATGCTTTTTTGTGTGAGCAAGTATGGCATAAAAACAGAACTTTGTGTCGATGCGTGCTGTCACGAGGTGTTAGCAGACGCGAGGGTTTGACTGATATGCTCTTTGACCTCTGTAATGTGACAGGGTTAAACCAAAGATGCTATGTTTGGATGAAGAGCTGTGATGTAATCACACTTGTCACAAGGAGGTTTGCTGATGTGTTGAGTGGCATGCAACTGAGGCGATGTGGACAGAGAGCAAAGAGTTTTCCCAAAAGTATTTGGACACTTAAGTCACGCTGAAAAATGTATGATTTTCATTTTATTAGATGATAGAATTGCAAAGCAAATGCAGCTAGAGATTTTCTCATATCTAACTACACTTTTTGGAAAATTTAGCAGTGATTCTTGAGTAATATTACTGATTTTGCTTTATTTTGAATCACAAAAAAGTAACAATCAGATATATAATACATGGGCATTGACCTGCTGAAAGAGGCCACAGCCACCAGGGAATGTCGTTTTCATGAAAGAGTGTACATGGTTTGCAACAATGTTTAGGTAGGTGGTACGTGTCAAATAAACATCCACATGGATGGCAGGACCCAAGGTTTCCCAGCAGAGCATTGCCTAAAGTATCACACTGCCTCCTAGCCTAGAAATCTAGACGCACCCTAGCGGCAGCAAATTTAATCTGCCCGCAAGTGTCGTCTAGGAACTCTCAATACCCTTCTGAGCTGTATTCCCCTCACTCTTGTCGGGCCAATCACATCGTGTATAGAGTCGGCGGGCGGAGCCATAATGACGACGGCCGAGTTGCATTTGAGTGCTTCTAGTAAACACAGAAACTGGCGAACGGCGGCTGTCTTTCGAATCAGCTTTGACCGCGACTCTGGAAGACTTGGAGTTAAGCTTTTCTCTGAGAAAGGAACAAAAAACGGCACTGAAGTCATTCTTAAAAAGGGAAGATGTGTTCGGAGTTTAGCCGACCGGATACGGTGAATGTTTAATCTATCAACAAGCTCTGTTTCACCTTCGTTGCTCTGGTTGGTTGTAGCGCTATCCTATCGCGTGCAGAGGGAGTTTGAAAGACAACCGTTTATCCCGCCCCTCGTATTGAGCCCTGTCTATGGTGAGTTTTCAGACCAAACATCTTGATGTGGGTCTGGCTTGTCAGGCTAACTGCCTCCACCTGCTTGCCTTCTTCCTATAGTGCATCCTGGTGCCATGTGTTCCCCAGGTAAGCATCACACACGCACCCCTCCATCCACGTGATGTAAAAGAAAACGGGTTTCATCAGACCAGGCCACCTTCTTCTAATGATCCGCGGTCCAGTTCTGATGCTCACATGCCCACTGTTGGTGCTTTCAACAGTAGACAGGGGTCAGCATGGGCACCCTGACGGGTCTGCAGCTGTGCAGCCCCATATGCAACACACTGAGATGTACTGTGTATTCTGACACCTGTAGTTAGCAGCCATATCACCCTGCAGCCCAAGACTGGTTTCCCACTGAAGCTAAGCAGGATTGAGCCTGGTCAGTACCTGGGTGGGAGACCTCCAGGGAAAACTAGGTTGTTGCTGGTGGAGGTGGTAGTAAGCACACCCTTTGGTCTGTGTGGGTCCTAACAGCCTAGTGTAGTGATGGAGACATGATACTGTCAAAGAGCATCGTCCTTCAGATGAGATGTTAAACCGAGGTCCTGACTCTCTGTGGTCATTCAAAATCCCAGGATGTCCTTCGATAAAGAGTAGGGGTGTAACCCCGGCATCCTGGCAGAATTTGCCCATTGGCCCCTGTCCATCATGGCCTCCTAATAATCATTAGAATCATTATTCAAAGAATTTCAACTTTTAAAAACGCCTCTAGAGTTTAAAAATGAATCTAGACTTTGCACCTTTTGCCATTCCACTGACCTGCGTTTTGCGTTTTTAACTGCAAAAATGTAAACCATTCCTAATATTAGCATCCACTAACTCTAACATCCGACAGCCAGAAAGTGTCTCCATTTGGAACATTACTTTATCATTTGCTTTTTCTTTCTTTAAAACAAATACCACTTTGTTTGATATTTTGTTATACATGAAAAGCAATTCTTGCATTTTTACATGGTTTAGGTGTCCTTTTCTGGCCACCATACAGAAGAAAAAAACTATTAAACTAGAGATTTCAATTAATATTACAATCTATCTATATAGATTTCATATGCAGCTTAGCACTGGCATTATATAAGTAAGGACAGTCTATTTCTGGATCTGCAGTGAGGTGCTTTTAATGAGACTTCGAGATACCCTGCAATGTTCTCCACAAACTCAGCATGGCAGTACCTTCAGACCAAGCAGAACAGAGACCGCGGTAATTGGACTGCAGTCAACTCCACAAGATGCGTGCAAAAATCGTCTCCTGTAGATGTGATGACCATTGAGGGCTAATGGGGATATTAAATATGATTCATTTCAATTATACGCCGCTGCTAAAAGAATTAGCATCACTTATAGCGTGTTGTCAAAGGCTCAGAGGAAAAGCCTTACAGGGCTTAGAGCCAAAATGGATCAAAGAACACCTGAACAGGTTGCTTGAATCAAATTCATGTATATGTATGAACGAGAATGAAATATTGATATTTTCCATGGGAAAAAAAATGTGAGAAGCGCTAGCAAGTACGTATCTGAAGCAGGTGGCATTGAAACAAGAGCTTTGATTGGTCGGCCTGCCAGAGTCACCGTCTCGTCGTGTCATTCCATCAGCTGTGAAGAGCTCCTGTAGAAAGAACCATTGAAGCCATGTCAACTTCAAGCTGCTTTCAACATCAGGCATACAAGCACACGGACGTGCACAAACAGATACGTCTACATTCATGCTACTCTTTAAAGACCTGTAAGCCATCTATATGCTGAGGCAATGATTTACATGTATAAAAACAATGCTTTTTCTTACATGAATGCATACACGCTCTGTCTTGTTCATTTCAATCAATTTTGCTACAGCTACAGGTTTTCCAATATGAAAGGAGATGGAGAGAATGTGTGTGTGTGTGTATGCATTTAAACCAAGGAGGATGTTAAATTACTCTATTGAAAGACAGATTGAAAGGGGGAAATCAAAGAAAGGAGCTATGCGAGAGTTGTGATAGCTGGTGTTGAAGAGACGAGTTCCATTGATCATTGTGTTGATTAACAGGAAACAGAGGTATGAATTCTGCCGCGCTCGTTCGCTTTATTTCTCTTCTCGTTCGTGGTTTCTTTTTATGAATTGGGGATGCAGAAGATTTTCAGTCTGACTGTTTCCGTAAGGGAAATGAAATCCTAAATAAGTGATTCGGCTGTGTAGGTGTGCATTTGCTTATTTGTTATGGATATTAAAAAAGTATGTTTAATTAAATTGATGCATCCTTGCTAAACAAAAGTATTAATTTGATTAAAAAATAAAAATAAAAAATTTAAACGAAACTTTTGAACGGTAGTTTATGTTACAAAACTTGAGCATTGTTTCCTGGTTGTCTTTAAAATTTTAAGTTTTGTATTATGTATTTAAAAGTTTAGCAGAATCACTGCTAAATTTTCCAAAAAGTGTAGTTAGATATGAGAAAATCTCTAGCAGCATTGTATTTAAAAGTTAATACAATGAAGGAGACTGGTTGGAGCTAGGGTAGGTAAGAATTATCAAAAACACTCGTCCAAATTTGTTTAAACTTTCTTTATATGTCAATACATAATTAAAATGTAAGTACTCTGAAAAATCGAGTGACTCGTCTAGACCTTTTAATCTGCAATAAACACCGCTCATTATTTTCATTCGGGACGAAACAAGTGATTGGCTTGGGCGACTGTCACTCTCTCTCGCTACCATGGCAACCACCGCTTTCGGATCTGCCCACATGCGCACGCTCGTTTGATTTGAGCAGTTCAAGAGGCAAGAAACCGAGGCAAAATAATGGCAGAGAAAGAGCATTCTAAATTCACAGTGCCGGGTTTTGCAGTCAGCGAAGGCAAACCATGCAAAAAAGGAAGACAGTACGAGAAAAGGCAATGCACAGAAAGTCTTTGGATAAACAAAGAAATCAAACGCGAGTAAATATCAACGTGGCTTTTCAACGATGGCCTCAAGGGGCTGAAAAACGACTCCTTGCTGGCTGTATTTCTGCTGGACGGGTAATTTTTCATTTGATTATACATTTTTTTTGTTTTATGTTTTCATGAAGCATGTATCACTAGCACATGTAGCTGCTTCATAAGATTACTTAGCATTAACTTACAATGTTATACACTTAGCCATTAGTAGAGATGATAAATACTCAATATGCTTAGCTCAAGTTGATCGCTGTCGTGTTGAATTTTGCAAAATGTAACTTTACATAACAAAATGTATGTGTAAAAGCTAGTACTCCGCATCCAGGAACTTTCTTTATAACTAAGCTGGCTTTAGCTACTACTAATCAACAATGCTTTCATCATGGAAACTCTTATGGAAACATGCAACATACAACACAGTGTATGTCACACTGTCAGAAAAAAAGGTACATTGCTGTCACTGGGGCAGTACCCTAAGGTACAAAACCTGAGGTACTAATATGCACTCTTAAAGCTACACTGTGTGATATTTTCCCCCATCTAGCAGTGAAAAGGTATATGACCCTCCAGTGAATAATAGTTTCTGTTCCTCTCAATTCTGATTTCGTTTTAACTCCTACGGTGGCCGATTTAGTCCAAGATTAACATGGCAATCCCCCTCTTCACATTCGACACGGTGCCATCGAGTGTTAAAACGCGAAAGGCGAAGCTTGAATTTATGGGTATGTCCCTCTTTGGCTAATGTTCTTTCAAGATGGAGGGGCAACATGGCGACCGGCATTCGAACCCCTCACCCGTATGTATTTCCAATGGCATATTATAAACTTACGAGAATACTTAATTACTTGAAACAAGTAAATATACATTAATGAGCCCATATATTTTTGAAAGACATACGTGTTTTTAGCTAAGAATAAACTAAAAAAGTTACACAGTGTAGCTTTAAAGTACTGATATGTACCTTTAAGGTACTAATATGTAGCATTCAGGGGTGAGTAAGGTACAAAGATGTACCTTTTCACTTTTGTAACTTAGTGTACCACCCCAATGACAGCACTGTACATTTTTTCTGAGAGAATCTTACACGAAAACATTATAACTGATATTATTGGAAAACCATGTATCACATGGCTACCCGTTTTTAGATTTGCCTTATAAATATAACTGTTTTGTTACCGAATCAAACAAAAATATAATTAAAACTTTACCAGTATTGGTATTATAGCTTGAAATTGAGTACTAAAATACATCTTATGTGTTTATATTCATACTGATAAAGTTAGATTTTTATTACATGTGATTCTGACATGATGTGACTACATACACTCCGCTCGTCTCAGGTAAATAATGCGTCTTCCAGCTGAGCGGTCGGTGAGGCGCGTTCATGTATTTTGGGGGCGTGGCTTTGGAAAGAGCCCAGAAGGGAGAAGGTGGAGTGAATGGAAGTAATGAGCTGTCTTTAAAACAGTCGTGAGAGGTCTACAGACACTCAATTTTTATACTTTCTTTTTCAGAGTACTTACATTTTAATTATGTATTGATACATAAAGAAAGTTTAAACAAATTTGGAAGAAAAAAAAAACGTTTTTTAACCAATTCTTACCCACCAATAAATGTTCCAAACCCACAAATTAATAAATAGAAACTCAACATATTATGTTAATTTAGCTGGATTACTGTATATGATGATCAACAGACCCATATTGCTCAACAGCTGTGTAGGAGTGTAATTTGTGCTCAAAAAAGTATGTTTAGATGTGCAAATATAATCATAGGTCCCTTAATTTGTGATAAATCTCTAAAGTTTGAGTCTTTATTCATTATTCGTCATTGTTCATTCAAGCTGTTGTTTCAGTGGTTCAAAAACCCATTCAGTGATTATTTTACATAATTAGCTACATCATCCCATGGACGCGACATATGACATATTACATCCTCTTAAATGTTCAGATTAAGCCATATGTAGGCACAAAATTACAAATGCATTGTTGTTTATTATTGTTTTCTGATTAGGCTTTAGATGCTTATTTGAATGTGTCCCTGTTCAATTTTTATATATTTTTTATTACATTTTTATGAAAATGGTCAAAAACCCTGGCGGTGGCTGGCAACTTTTTAAACGCTGGCGGGAAAAGAGTTAAATCTCGTTTTCTTGATTTACAGTGAGTACCATGCCTAATATATATCTAGCTTACTGCAGCATGCAAAAAGAGTTTCATAGTAGTGCTGCGTTACCCCACATGACTGGAAGAAGCGTAAGCGATCATCTGTGGCATAATAAAAGCTCCACTGCTCTCGAGCCGTGTGTCTCGCTTGTCTCTTATTAGCAATCGCTCCAGCGGCCTCGCTCCACTCCAACAGCTTTCAGCCCCACCCTGCTTCATACTTCAGTGACATTAATATCTTTAATACATTAGCTCACCCATGAATATGATTTATACCCGAGTCCTGTCGGATTCTTTTCCACCTGGTGTAGAGGTGAAATCAACAACTCCATTTTGATTTCACCTCTACACCAGGTGGACTATATTTAGCGTCCCATTCACTGACAACCATATTAACATTCACCATGTTATGTAGATTCTGGAATTTTGGCCAAATGCAGGCTATTTTCACTGTGTATAAAACATACAATACACATACAATTTACACATATGCACTGCATTAATGATAAGATGACATAGCTGTTATGGGAAAACAAACTAATAAATCATATCAGTCACTGCAGTTGTTCTCCCTTCCACCATGTTTAAAGGGGTGGTTGCATTCGATTTCACTTTTTTAACTTAAGTTGGTGTGTAATGTTGCTGTTTGAGCATAAACAGTATCTGCAAAGTTACAGCGCTGAAAGTTCAATGCAAAGGGAGATATGGTCTTTTAAAGTTATGGCAGTTTATTGCCTATACACTGTAAAAAAAATATTTAGAGAAAAGTTACCTGGTTGCCTTAATTTTGAGTTCATTGAAATTAAAATTTTGAATTAATACAATTTTTAAAAATTGAGATTCGACAACCTTTATTAAAATATTATTAAAAGATTTTGTAAGCATTTTGGGTAATTGTGTGTATTTTATTTCTGATGATGCAGTGAAACATGCCAAATAGTTATATTTTCATCAAATTTTATCAAAAATTGTATGTGGTTCAGATACAATAATAGTTTGAGTTTCTATTTATTATACATATTTCCTTCATTGTATCAACTCAAATTTTTGATTTCAATAAACTCAACATTTTAAGGCAACCAGGTTACTTACTTTTTTAAGTTAAACCAACAAAAACCAACAAATTTTTTTTTACAGTGTACAAAAACAGTTTTACAGTGTTGTAGGTTTGGACTACAACAAGCTTCTTCCTGGGTTGGTGACATCATAAACCCTTGCTAGTCACCGCAGATGTGACTTCTGGCCGTAATGGTAAGGGGCGTGGCGTTTCCGGACAACCTGTGCTTGATACGATCAGCCAATAAAAATACATGAAATTACATTTGGCCATCTAACCAATCTTAGACCATTGTGTTTTTCAGTGGGATGGGCTTCATAGAAGCAGGAAGCAAATGAGTCGTTTAAAGGACAGTGGAGACAGCGGTGTGGAACAAAGGTCAATTATAAGAAAAATACGGCGCATTTAAAAAAAAGATGTATTAAGACATGTTATACTGAGCTCCATAAACACAACCAAGCCTAGAAAAGTTTATGGGCGGCCTATCTCGGGAATTCGGGTATCAAAACTATTCCCAGACTTCCCAATGGTAAACACGACATCAGAGGGCGTTCGTGTGCAGTTTTTACCTAGGAAACCAACTGGCCACACTGTAAAATGAAAAACGTATGCGTAAATGTGTATGTGTATGAAAATCTAGTCACTGCGTGACTGAATCAAATACTAAAATGCATTCGAGATGCAATCACTTTGATTTTGACTTAGTGACATATGGCTTCATTGCATCTGTTGTAAAATTAAATGAGTTTTAATATCATTCTGAAGTGTCACACACCATTACATATCAGTTCAGCTTCTACCAAGACAAATTATAACACTCGAGTACTGTGAGTGTATGTAAACATTTCAAGATAAACAGACTCGCAGTTCAACTTTTAAGTGCTTTGTTTTTTAGACTCTATAATTAACATAGCAACAATGATATGAAAAAAGTGCATAATGCAATGCACTGGAAACTGACTGAAAATGGGCTGATTGTCTTTTCACCATCAAAAAAAAAGGATATTCGGACTTGAGCAACACAATCAGAACAGCAACAAAAAAACTAAAGATAACCAATCTTTGTTATGCCGCCTTCTCAGATTTCCACTGCTGTATGATTTATGTGTGCTTTGCCAACCGAATTGCAAAAATAATGACCGTTTTCCAACAGGTTTGAGTTGACATACAGTAGCTGCGTGCCATCTTTAAGAAAGCAGAAAAGAAAGAACATGTTTCTGGATCTGTCTGTCGTTCAGTTCTCTCTGTGTGTCTCTAGGAAAACGGATTGTCTTTATCTTCTCATCCTTGTCACCCGATCAAAAAGCAGCACCTTCAAACACTTCTGACTTTTACTGCTGTAAATGTGTATGTTTGTTCATGTGTACCATATGTGCATAAATCTGCTGATATGGCTGCACAAATTTAGAAGTTTCCTTCAGATGTGTTGCATCAAAACAAGCTCTTGACACTTGCCACTCTTCACACAAAGTAATTATTTTTCCAACCAGAGGCGTAAAAGATTTTTCAATGAAAAATAAAACTCAAAGCCTAAAGAAACTGTTCTTTCTGCTGCACAGCTTCGGCTGCCCCCTCAGTAACCTTGATTTTGAAAATCCTGCAGCTTTTAATTACGTTTTTAATTAAAAAAAAGTACATATTTTTGTGCTCTTTTGTGTGTAAAAAGCTATATGGTTTAGCTAACAGTGGAGGGGGTGCAGATATTTTCTAATATTTTGTCTTTTCTTCATCTTGTAACCTTCATGTGGACAAGTAGCAAAAACATTTCGTAACTATTCATAAACAATCATTCAAGTCTATAAACGTTCCAGCAGTTAAGTGGTTTAAGAAGCGTTAAGCGACAGTAATGTGAATGGAAAATCAAGTACATTCATCAAGGCTGAAATTGATCGTCCGTAGGCCTAACAGTCCTCTCTTTTTACATGAACAGAATGAATACATACAAAGAGAAATTAGTTCTTTATGTATTTCACACTTTTTTTTATTATATTTAGCTCTGTTCAAACAAGCTGGTTATACTAATTCAAATACTGTATGTTTAAAGCCTGTGCTTATGTTTTTTTAATACCCAAACTCTAATTTGATGGCACCTCTGTCCTCGCTAATCTGCTTCACACGTGTGTGGTGTTCCAAACATTCCAGAACAAAAAAAAAAATTCAAATCACTTTCAGCACCATTGTGAGTATAGTCAAAAGCTTTTTATCACAATTACCAGGCATAAAAGCTTGAAATCTAAAAGTAAAAGCCCAGTAATGGAAATTACTGACAACATGACTGACAGTGACTGTTGCCAGCAACAAAGTTGACAAAAATTGAAAGGTCTCATGGTTTAATTTTTTTTATTATTTGTTTATACTGTTGAGGTCAACTAATAATTTGTGTGTGTTTTTTACAATTAAAAACTTAATTGCTATTTTCTACATTGGTTTTGAGGCTCTCTCCTGAATGCTGGGTTTTGGCGCGTTGCACTGTAGATTTGGAAGTAAACGCCCCCGGCTAGGATTGGATAAGATTTGCATATTAAATGAGCTTCTGCTCCCCTGTCAGTTCAGTTCTCATGAGGGATGGATTGTTTTGAAAGCAGCAACTGGAATGATTCTCTCGATCACAGGGCTCGTAAACGTCTTTATCAAACAAACACAATGATTTATTTCTCATCCACCCGCGATTGATTGGAATATTATTTTTTTATTACTTGGCCCGCCCAATTAGGGGATATCAGAATGAACTACGTGCCCATATCAAGGAAGGAATATTATTTCACTGTTTGAGATTCAACGGCCTGCCGCAGGGCTTACGCTTTGGTAGCCCTTCTGGAAAACACATAGCCCCGGGACTACTATTAGATTTAAAAAAGACGTTTTACTCACATAAATTGTTGCACCATTCCTATCAGATTCAATATAGAAGGCACAGTGTGTGTTAATCTCAATATATCTGCAAATCCAGCTTTACCTGAGACTTGTTTACAAACGTTTCCGCAGTTAAATGAAGCGAACACTTGTACAGTGTCTTCGCCATGTGAGCTGGAACTTCATTAAAAATAAAGGAAGTATCACACATTCCTAATTTTAGGATCCAAAGGAAGCTTATGCAGCGAAGCAGGAATAGCGCAATATCTTGCTATCTTCTTTGGCATGTTTATTGCTGCTGGCTAGCTTGATCCGAACAGCTCCATGAGTTGGTGGGCGGGGTTACTGAATTACATGTGCTTATTATTCTGTAGAGGCGGTGTTTCGCCACACGATGACGTCAAGATGCAGCACACGATCGGTTTTTTGGGCCTGGTGTCTATAAAAGCTTTTCTTTGACTAACAAGGAAGTTTTCAGCTCTGAAACTTACAGGATATTTTTATATTACCATGACCTTTTAAATATCAATTCATCGACCCTTTTAAGCATCCCTTTTATGCTATTAAGGTGTAGAGGTATTCTACAAAAGGTTTACATGTATCTGAAAAGCAAAGTAAAGAATTCAGTCTCTCTAAACCCCTCCTTTCTGAGAGCCTACTCTACTCTGATTGGTCAGATGACCCAGTCTGTTGTGATTGGTCGACAGCTTTCAGTGCGTTTCAGATATAAAACATAAATTACCATATCTGAATTTCAGCTCCCGAAGCTTCCTCAGAGCTTGTATATAACGATAGTGTCGCTTTTACCACATACATTTTGAGTCCTCATCCTTTGGAAGTGTGTCAAATTGGATTTGCTTTGGTAGTGCAGACAACAGAGTCTTAACTCAACGTGAACCAAACTCTTCCAGGCCTCTATTACAGTGTTTGAGGGTCAAAGTAGATGCTGTTCATGGGCAGCAATTTAAGCTGTTGTTGTTGTTTTTTTTTTTTGTTATGTACTGTAGGTTTGTAACAGGAAGTAAGACTGAAATTTCTTTTGAGAGACAATAGCCCCTTTCACACAGCAATACCAGGTAAATTACCGTTAAATTACCAGAATGACTTCACTGCTAAATACTAGGGGTGACCCCGAATAGTCAAAGATTCGATGCATCGATGTGCCGAGCCTGATTCGACCACCGATCTCACGGTCGAATCTTCGCGGGTGTTATGAAACGAGCATCATACCATTTTGGCAATATGGGGGTGCTCAATATTTTAAATATGTGTTGCGGCGCTGAGCGTCCGGTGTGCGACCCCTTTAAAGGGCGCTGAGCTTCGCACCGCAAAGCGAAGCAAAGCTCAGCACCGCGCCTTTAAAATTCAAACACATTCAATGAGTGTACACACACCGGCGGCAGCATTCAGCGCCTGTCCGCGGCAACTCAGGAAGTTGTTTAAAATCCTGCCGCACCAGAGAGCGCTTTTTCAAGGTTTTATATTTAAATTTATATTATATTTCCCTCAAATTGTCAATGTACATACTGATTTAACACTATGCTACAAGATACACTCATAGTGCAGCTCTTCTGTCAGTCAATTCAAAATTGAGCTTGCGTGTATATAATGTGCGCGTCAGGTGGCGGTGTGAGATCCTGAGGCGCGGGGCTGAGCTTCGCATCCTTCATCCCCTTTAGGCACAATCGGCTTAAGAACGTGCTTGTAAACGCACTCAAAGTGTTCTTTTCCTCTTTAGGCAGGTTTTTTTTTTAGGTTTATTTATCAAAATGTTTTTTTATATATTTGTGTGATGTTCTGTATTTCAATCGCGGCTTTTACATGTTATGAAAAAATGGTTTATGAATGTTTATCCACCACATTACCTTTTAGGCTATTTAAACCTAAATAAGAAAGCCATTGTCAGTTCGTCTGTCAGTTGGCAGGCAGTTTTGGTCGCTTTATTAAAAGTTGTAGCTGTGTGCAGTGTGTAAAGAAAAATAAAAATAATTTTACCCTTCTGCTGACAAGTGTCGTGACCCTCCCAACCCATTCACACACACATAGAAGTTTGACTATCGGTCGACCATAGAGAGATTCGACAATTCTGATTCGAATGTCTAAATCCTTAGTCGAGGACAGCCCTACTAAATACATAAACATGCTGTTGTTCACACAAGCAACGTCATTCTGGCTTTTTACTGGTAAGAGACCATTCAAACATCAGCTCTAAAATACAGGTAAATTCTGTGATGTCAGGGATTGGAAGTCATTGCGCCATTGTCTTCATTCGTCCACCTGAGTAGAAATATGCTGTAGTTTTACTATCGGTTCGAATTGACAACATTATTGACGTTTGAGTGAAAGACGCAAGGAATGATCACACAGAAAGCACCTGGATATACGTAGCATCCAGAGTCGCAAGGCTGGGTCGCGAGCGAGAAGAGGCACAACGGACAAAGATGATCATCTAGCGCATATTTACACAGAAAATCTATTAAAAAGCTTCCTGCAATAAACAGCGTGGAGTAATCACATCATCTCCATAAGAACTTATGATTGGCCTAAAGCAGACTTCTTATGTCGGCACATACTGACTTTGTACATGCCCCTGCTGATAATCTTCATTCCGCGTTCACACAGAGCACATTACCGGTAATTTACTGGTAATGTTAGACTTCCCTTACTTGTAAAATGCCACAACAAATTTACTGTTATTTTTGAAAAGACTGTAAGAAGATCAATAAGGAAAAGACCAGTTCAAAAGTTCGCTTTAAATCAAACACACAAAACATTATAGTTGATCAGTCTCAGGTGAGCATCAAAATCTCTAGTGTTGAAGCAGAATGCCTGTTATATAAGCTGCTGGGTGTTTGTTTGTGTGTGTGCATGTGTTCTCTACACTGTAAAAAGTGATTTTTTGAGCTTGTAAATAAAGATAGCATAAGTTAAGTATATTTTACAAACAAATCCTATTTTGTCTTTTTACTTCAAAATGCCATGTTTAATTCAATAAACTACTGGAGGCTTCATGTTTATTTATTGTGCTTAAATACATAAGTAAATTCAAATGGAACTGCCCAAGTAACATTTACTTGGTGTTTTGTCATCTAACGAACTAATGCAAAAAATGACAAACGCAAGTAAAACTTACTCCATGAAGCCAGGCAATCTATGCGCATGCTCACTGGGGTCCGAACTGAAGTGGCGCGCAGAGGAAAGCAACATTTTCTCGAAGACGGTGACCGATGTGATTTTTACACGGTAAGTTATGAAATATTTGTTTATTGGTCAATTTAGTTATGTTTGAAGAAAAGTATAGAGTTATTAAGCTGTCTGCAATCATAGTGGTTAAACGCGTTAACTTATATAACTTAGGCTAACTTCACGTTAGTTGACAGAGTTGAGTTTGCTAAAGAACCTAAACCTCCTTTATTAGCTAACAGCATCTGTGTCGAAAACAATTGTCTTGTATTTTACATGTAATCTACGAATAAGTTTAATGTACAGTGAACTTTCAGATTAACTTTGCCGGACGCAAGCGTCGCGTTTATTCATCTGTGTGAATAAATAATTGTGATCTCACTTGCTATCCGAATTATTATTACAAGTTTCCTAATTAAAAAATGGACATGTTAGTTAACGTAACCCTGAGATGGGTAACGTTAACGTTAGGCCATTAACTTTAAACGTGATGGAGAAAACCGCCAATCCCCCATTAATTGACATCAAATGATGCATATTAAGATGCATATTAATCAAGTTAAACAGAGATTAAACACCCTTTTGATCCTATACAATAGCTAGTGATACATTTTGTAGTGTACAGGCAGCCTTAACTCTATCATCTATACTTGAGGACATTTATTGTGGATATTTACTTGAATGCAGTTGTTGACTGGTCAAATTTCAAATCAATAAGATAAGTATATTTATTCAAATTTGTTAAAAAAGTATATTTTCTGACATTAACATTTCTAACATATGTCCTACAGATTGCACTCACCATTCAAGCTCACGCAAGGTAAGTTGTCAATCATTCTTACAGCCTATAACACTGATTAACCTTGCAGTATGACACAGATTTCAATAGATATACATACACATATACAACCACTCACACGTCACACACATATATATATATATATATATATATATATATATATATATATATATATATATATATATATATATATATATATATATATATATATATACAGCTCTGGAAAAAATTAAGAGACCACTTAACATTGATAAATGTACATATACTCACACACATTATTAGGCATGTTGATTTTCTGATCATATTTTTTTTCCAGGCATATTTTACCAATTCCAAACCACATTAATCTTAATAACTACTATTATTACTATTATTACTATACTATTATTACTACTATTATGTATTTAATAATTTATAAGTGATATATAATTGTTCATGAAGACTGGAAATGAAATCGCCTTATATTCAGGTGTGCAGAATTTTAAGAGACGTAAGAGATTTAACTCAGACTAAAAAGTCAAAATTTATTAAATGCTCATGAGAAGGATACAATACTAATGCAATACTAGACATTGCACTTAAGGCATGACCATCGGACAGTGAAATGGTCATTGGGTCAGGATTCTTTGAACCATGTCCAATGGTCATGCCTTAACTGCAATGTCTAGTATTAGACATTAATACTATAAGGTGTTTTTCGTTTCGAGAATTATATATCACTTATAAATGATTAAATACAAAATTAATAGTAGTTATTAAGATTAATGTGGCTTGGAATTGGTGAAATGTGCCTGGATAAAAATATATATTTAGAAAATCAACGTGCTTAATAATTCTGCAAACAGTGTGTTCAGTAAATACCTCGGTTTTGAAGTCACGGTTCGGTACGGGTTCGGTACAGCAGTTTTACAAAATTGCTTCTTATTTATTTTATTAAACAGTGGTTTACTGGGAAAAAAAATTGCATCTGTCCTTAAATTAATTCAATTATAACTAAAAGTTTCTTTAAGATAATGCTGTAAACTATAGAGGGAGCCCTTACTTGCACATTACTATGATATTAAAGGTTAACAACAGAGCTCAAACTATTATTCTAAATTCAGTTGCTATTTATTTTTAGGTATAATAATCAACACTCAAATAACAATACGCAAACATGTAAACTTCACATAAGGCAGTTTTTGCAATAACTTCGAAATCTAATTATAAAATAGTTTTTTCTCCAATTCGTTGTTGAAATATAATCATTTATACACAGTGGCTGTCATTTTCATGAACATACATTAAAGGAAGTCGCCGACTTGTTGGGACTTTAACTTATTCACCGTATCCCCCAGAGTTAGTTAAGTCCATGCCATTCTCATCTCCGTGCCATAACTCTGTCTGACGCACACACCGCTAGCCTAGCTTAGCACAAAGACTGGAGGTAAACGGCTCCAGCTAGCCTACTGCTCAATAAGTTACAAAACAACGCCAACATTTTCCTATTTACATGTTGTGATGTGTATAGTTACATCGTGTACTAAGACCGACGGAAAATTAAAAGTTGTGATTTTCTAGACCGATATGACTAGGAACTATACTCTCATTCCTGCGTATTGATCAAGGAATTTTACTGCTGTACCATTCGGTTACAAATGTAAAACAAAAACAGAAACTGGAAGTTCTTCTGGACCAGCGCTGTTTACGTCTTTTGAATTAGTTTATATATGTGTGTCTGTGTGCGTGTGTGTGTGTGTGTACATCTTTTGTTTATTGCAGGTGCCACGGAATGAGGTGGTTGTGTAAAAAATGCAGCTTTGAGTCAAACAAAAGACTACAACTTTTAAAACACTTACGGCTCAAACACGGAAATTCTGGCTGTCAGTCATCGACCCCTTGTCTTTATGCTGATTGCCCTTGTTTGTTTAAAACATTTAATGCTCTTCGAATACATTTGTCCCGACACCACACAGAATCAGACAAACCAACAGAGGTGCTTTCATTTAGTTGTCTTCTATGCAATTCATTGTCTTTCTCTTCAGAGAAGCAATATTTTGAGCACCTTAGCAATCATCTGAGGAGGTATGAGGTAGTGACTTGTGTATTCAAAAACTGCAGCTTCAGCACAAGCATTTATTCAACCTTTGCTACCCATAGACACAGGAAACACAATAAACACTCCCTTGAAGATTTTAAAACCGAAATCTTGAAAAAATACCCAAATCCCACTGTTTTGCACAATGATTCAGAGGTCTTTGAGGATGACCTGGATGAAACTTTGGTTGAAGCACAAGATAATTTGCCTGAAGTTATAAGGAAGAAGTTTGGTCAACTTTTTCTAAAGTTGGAAAGTAATTTCAATGTGTCAAACAGGTGTATTGATCAAATCGTAGATGAGCTTCAGTTCATATCCTCCTCTGCATCTGCTCCAGTTTTGAAAGATGTTGTTGAGTCCACTTTAAAGAGCCATAACTGTGACATAGATCCAACAGTTATCTCAGATTTAGTGAAAAATCTGTGTGAATCAAACCCTGTCAGTTCAGCTTTAGGAAAAGATGGACCTTTTTCAACAGCATATAAGAGGAGAGAATTTATGAAAGAACATTTTTCAGTTCTTGAACCAGTAGAATACATACTGGACAATAAAGACAACAGAACATTCCAGTATGTTCCGATACTCCAGTCTTTGTTGCAAGTCTTGAAGAATATTGAAGAAAAGGACCTAGTCACTCAAAAAAATGCTGGATGTCCATCGCAATACCAGTCATTCTATGATGGATCTCATTTTCATGAAAATGAATTTTTCGCAGATGTCGAGAGATTAAGTCTTATTCTGTACATCGATGACTTCGAAGTGTGCAATCCCTTGGGGACTTCTCGCAAGATTCACAAAGTCACCGCTGTCTACTGGGTGTTAGGAAACTTCCCAGCACATGCACGATCAACATTGGCATCTATTAATTTAGCCATTCTTTGTAAGGCAGATGACACAAAGCGATTTGGATATCAGAAAGTTCTAGAGCCACTGTTAACCGATATTCAAAGCTTGGAAAAAGACGGCATTTTTATTCCAAGTTTAGGAAAAGTCATGAAAGGCACTGTGGTTAGCGTGGTGGCTGATAATTTGGGAGCCCATTCTGTGGGAGGATTTGTTGAAAACTTCACGGGATCTCATGTCTGCCGATTTTGTCTTGCAGACAGGTCCCAGTTTCAGACCACAGAAGTAAGATCTGGACTTTTTCAGAGGAGAGATAAAGAGCAGCACACTCTGCATGTAGAGACAGTTTTGTCAAGTCCTACTCCCACTCCTTGCTATGGTGTGAAAAAACAATGTGCACTGTCTGAAAAACTTGATCATTTTCATGTAACATCTGGTTACCCACCAGATGTATTACATGACCTTCTTGAAGGTATTGTTCCAGTGGAACTGGCATTGTCATTTCAAGCCTTGATCAAGAAGAAATATTTTTCTCTGGAGGAGCTCAATAATTGCATTCGACAGTTCCCCTATAAGTGGAGTGACCAAACAAATCGTCCACATTTGATTCCTGCTCATTTTGCCACAAAAAGATCTGTAGGAGGTAATGCACATGAAAATTGGTGTCTGTTGCGTCTGTTGCCTTTCATGATAGGTTTGAAAGTACCTGAGGATGATGAAGTGTGGCAGATGTTAATGACCTTAAAAGACATTGTGGAACTTGTGATGGCCCCAGTTCATACAGAGCAGAGCATTTGCTACCTTGACTCTTTGATTTCTGAGCACCGACACAGATTTCGGGAAGTTTTTCCTCAAGAAAAGCTACTTCCCAAACACCACTTTCTCGAGCACTACCCTGAACTCATTCAAGAATTTGGTCCTCTGGCAGCCTTGTGGACCATGAGATTTGAGGCTAAACATGGCTTTTTCAAAAAAGCTGTCAGACAAACAGGCTGCTTCAGGAACATACTGCTGTCCCTTGCAAAAAAACATCAGCTCATGATTGCATTGCATCTCCATGAATCAAATGAGATCAAGTCATCACTTTCGGTCACAACAACTTCACAAGTCTCTGTGGACATCCTAAAGGATGACATAAAAGATTTGGTGCAACATAGGTATCCGCGTGTCACAATGGTACATGTTGCAAATAATGTGTGCTTATTAGGCACCAACTATAAACCTGGAATGTTGCTATGTCATGGTTTCACTGCAGACTTGCCAGACTTTTGTGAGGTGTTACAGTCCATCTTGGTTTGTAATGAACTGGTCTTTGTTGTGAGACTACTAAGCACATGGTACAATGAGCACCTTAGGAGCTATGAGTTGGAATACACAGCCAACATTCAGTTACTTGAGCAAAGAGAAATGGTTGACTACTATCCCCTGGCTGCTTACCCTCTTGCACGAAGACGACTGACTACCTTAAAGCACTATATTTGCCCATCATTTTTATAGGTGCATGATTATTAAATTTAATGCTGTAGTGTACAAATTTTTAATTAGTATGAATTGTTTTAATTCCTGTTTTTTATGTTGCAGATGTGTACCCCAGCAAAGGTGCGAATTGTTTTTGAAGAGAATGACATTCGCAAATTGGTTCTTCCCTCAGGCATCCCCGATACTCTTCAGGACCTTAAACATGCAATCAAAGAAACATTTAATATTCCAGACTGCTTTACTTTGATGTATGAAGACATGGATTTTGGGGGCCAGTTTTTCACCTTGAGCTCAATAGATGATGTACAGGATAAATGTACCTTAAAAGTGGTACAAACTGAACCCATCACCCTGAATCTGAGTGCTGTGGAAGAACCAATCCTACAAAATGAGTCTGGCGCCATGTCATGCAGTTCTCAGGACAACGTTGTGCTTTGTCCTTCTCAAAGTGAGACATCATTCCTTTCTTTTGACTCCAGATCCAGCAGTTCTCAAGACACTGTTCTGCTATCTTCATCTGAGAGTTCCACATCATGCCGTTCTCAAGGATGGCCAGCAAATTTTAAAATACCAACTTTTTCATTTGATACAGAGCTCTTGCTTTCAGAAGGAAACAAAGCGTACCAAAAGGATGGCACCCTCTTGAGCAATCCAAGAGTAACAAGAAGTGTCCTTGAGACAATAGCAGAGACAATTTTTCGTTACACTGCGTACCCCACAGGTGTCCAGATAATGAACGTAGTAGAGATGTTGATTGAAAAGTACCCATGCCTTAAAGAGCCAGGGTCATTTAATGGACAGTATGGGTGGCAACAGAGGATTAAATATAAGATGGGCAATTATCGAGCAAAATTAAGAGGCAGTCAACTTTCCTGTCCAGAGCTGGAGGTCAACTCTTTAAAAAGAAAGACGACAAATGAAAAGTCTTGTCCCAAAGGGATGAAAAAACCCAGGAAGGCTGAAGTAAACTACTTGCCTCCATTTCCATTTGGGGAAACCGAGGAAACTTTAGAGAAGGAGAGAGTCGATCTTCTTAAAGAAATTCAGAAGAAAAACAACAAAAAGGTCATTGGCGAGATAATGGAGAAGACTTTCTCCTATCGAAGATTAGAAATCATTAATCACTGCCCTGCTGTCAAAGATTTCATGGAGAGATGGCCAGCTCTTTTTTGTGAATCTGAGGTAAACCTTAGTTCTTCTTTTGCTGGCTTGATGGTAATATGTAGGTAACTTTTGGAACTCATATTTCATTCATTAAAAAAAGATTAAATATTTTAATTTCATTAGAATTGTGTGTGTGTGTGTGTGTGTGTGTGTGTGTGTGTGTGTGTGTGTGTGTGTGTGTGTGTGTGTGTGTGTGTGTGTGTGTGTGACAAAAAAAGTGTTTATTTGACTACTAAATCTTAAATGTGTTACATTTTATCTTCTTTGTCTTAGATCAAGAATGAGTTCAGAAGGATAACCACAATTCCCCTGGAGCCAACCTTTCTGCAAAAACTGGACCTCTACACTCCAAAGCTCTTGGATTTGTTTAAAATGAAGGGTGGGGATGCAGGCATAAAAATTAGAAGTGTGCTAGATTCACTCTGCCAGGTAAATGTATATATTACACATCTGATATCTTGCTGCTTCATGACTTTATAGATATGCAGTTGTATGTAGATGGAAGTGTACACTGTTAATGTTCACTACAATTTACATTCGTTTTTAACAGCAAATTGAAGATAAACGAGATGCTGTGATTCGCTGCCTGCTTTCCTACCTGGGAGAATCATCTGAGGAGCTAATTGAAGCCTTCCAGGTACATTAATAGATAAATTCAAATTTCGTTTGACTTTGGATATGTACAGTACTGCAAAAGTCTAAGGCACATTAGTAGTTTCATCCCCCAAATAGTTTTTTTTTACTTTTTATATCTTTATGCTGTAGTTTGCCAATAAAAAAAATATGCTATATAGTACTAAAAGTGGTTATTTGGCTCATAATCACAGGGGAACCACTGTAAGTGTTGTTTAGCACCAAATCAAATAAAATGCAAAAACTCTTATGGGTTCTACAAAGTATGATTTGACAAAGGTGCTGTAGAGCACCTTTTGAAGGACATCTCCGGTGAGAAATGACCCTAGGGGTAATTAACATATGGTTACCGAGTAGATCGTTCTCTGGGATGTGTTTTCATGAAAATCGAATGTAAAGAGAAAAAACAGATTAGCTTATAACGCGAGTAAATGGGGCACAGAGTAAGTCAAATTAAATCTCTAGTTAATACCACTAACAAGGCTCAAAATAGCCTCACACTAACACGACAGCATGATGAGGGTCCCTACATGCAAACTGAAGCATTGAGAACTTTGTAAGTGTACAAACAGTTTAATAAGAAGATAATTTATAAAGACAGTACATTACGCGTATACAGACAGGAGCCATCTTGGAAAACAGTCTGGACGAGTCGAGCCACGAACGCTGTGCTAAGTGAGCTGGTTGATAGGAATTATCGCAGCTTAGCACAGCGTTCGTGGCTCGACTCGTCCAGACTGTTTTCCAAGATGGCTCCTGTCTGTATACGCGTAATGTTCTGTCTTTCGGTTTGTATGTAGGGACCCTCATTATGCTGCCGTGTTAGTGTGAGGCTATTTTGAGCCTTGTTAGTGGTATTAACTAGCGATTTAATTTGACTTACTCTGTGCCCCATTTACTCGCGTTATAAGCTGATCTGTTTTTTCTCTTTACATTCGATTTTCATGAAAACGCATTCCAGAGAACGATCTACTCGGTAACCATGTGTTAATTACCCCTAGGTTCATTTTTCACCGGAGTTGTCCTTTAAGATATGGTGCTATATAGCAGCAAAAGTGATTCCCTTATGATTATGAGACAAGAATCACTTGTAGTGCTATAGTGTATGAAATATACATTTTGCCATCTTTTGTAATAATACAGAGAGATTTTTGTATGCACAGGGAGTCTGACAACAGTTGGTGCTCCACAGAAGTTCTGGTCTCACCATCACTGAGTCTGTCTAATATAACATGAAGAAAGAGATACAACTGAGACAGCCTAAATCAATAACAACTGTGGCAATGTCTGCAAAATGCTTTAAAAAACTTACATGCGAAGCTACCTGAAAAACTATATCAAGTGTACTTAGGCCAAAAACTGCTTTAAGTGCAAAGGGTGATCACACCAAATATTGATTTAGTCCATAGAGGGTAAATAAAAATCAATTTATGAAAGCATTTTACAGGCATACCCACTTTACAGAATTTTTTTCACAAGTGCCTAAAACTTTTTACAGTACTGTAGCTTTGCAGTTAGTATTTTAAAGGGTTAGTTCACCCAAAAATGAAAATAATGTAATTTATTCCTCACCCTCATGTCGTTCCACACCTGTAAGACCTCCGTTCAACTTCGGAACACAAATTAAGATATTTGTGTTGAAATCTGAATGCTCAGTAAGGCCTGCGTAGCCAGCAATGACATTTCATCTCTCAAGATCCATTAATGTACTAAAAACATATGTAAATCAGTTCAAGTGAGTACAGTGGTTCAATATTATTATTTTAAAGCAACGAGAATTTTTTTTTTTTGCGCCAAACAAACGATGTAAAAACCATATATAGTGATGGCCGATTTCAAAACACTGCTTCATGAAGCTACGGAGCGTATCGAATCAGCGGTTCGTAGCGGCAAAATCACAGGATTTCAGCAGGTTGGCAGTCTGACACGCGATCCAAATCATGATTCGACTCGTGATTCATAACGGTTCGAATCTTCATGAGGCAGTGTTCTGAAATCAGCCATCACTATATGGTCGTTATTTCGTTTTTTTGGCACACCAAAAATATACTCATCGCTTTATAATATTAATATTGAACCACTGTACTCACATTAATTGATTTAAATATGTTTTTAGTACATTAATGGATCTTGAAAGAGGAAATGTCATTGCTGGCTATGCAGACCTCACTGAGCCTTCGGATTTCAGCACAAATATCTTAATTTGTGTTCTGAAGATGAATGGAGGTCTTATGGGTGTGGAACGACATGAGGGTGAGGAATACATGACATTATTTTCATTTTTTGGTGAACTAACCCTTTAAGTGTCTTGCAGACAGTTCTTCTGGATTTAGTCTGTCTTAATTGTTTCCCTCTTTCTTCATGTAATAACAGATTTAATGATGGTGAGACCAAATCTCTGTGTGGGACTCTTGTCACATAAAATTAAAGAGAACATACAACTTACATGTACATGATTGTAACCACTTTGCACTTATTTGTGTATTTGACAGGATGTCAGCAGAGACATGATTAAAGATAGCTTCACCAATCATGTGATGAAGATCATTGTACTGGGCAGCACTGCAGGAGAGGAAGATGCCAACATAGCTGACGTCATCATCGTCATTGAGGGGACTGAGGTGCTGTTGGGATGTAAGAATCTCACAAATGCGTGCCTTCTGCTCATGGGCTTCATTTACTCCCTGAACTTAAGCTATCCACCAAAGCTGAGAAACACATTTGAAGTCTTTCAGAAAATCTTCCTTGGACTGGATGCTTTAAAATTTTCTCCAAAAGTTGGCTCTTTGCATAGAAAGCTACTAATGTAAGTCTGCTAGTTGGCCATTTTGTTCGTCACTTACACGTTCTCATTTGTTCAGCAAAAAAAGGTTTGTTAATCTAAATTAGAGCAAAGTTTGTACTGTACTGTTTAACAGAAACATTGTAATGCAGTGTACTCTAAGTAATGCAGTGCTGCTAAAGAAAACAGAAGCAGAGGTTTAGTTTGTTTTATCATCTTTGATTTTTGTACACTAGATCACATTTAAGCATCTCACGTTAAATTGTTGTGCTCTGTTAAATACACAAAAACACAATGAAAAATCTGTGATAAGATAAAGATGCTGAACAATTTTGGCCAACAGCTGTCAATCTTAATGAATGTGTACATTCATTTTTGTCCAGTTGTTTTATGATTACCTTTGTTTAATCATTTTTTTTCTAGAGTTTAATTCAAATAAAACTCAAGGAAAATGTCTGTCAGCGTTTTTATTATTGAAAATATCAGTAGTAATATATCACTAATTATATTAAGTAATATTTAAATAATATTTGAAGTAAAGGTTACTCAGGATAGCTAAAAAAGATAACTAGGATTCTAATGTAAAAAAAAATGCTATAAATCACATTATATTTATAAGCATTACTTAAGTAAAATTTACAAACAAAGAGTCATTCAAATGTACTGGGAATTCACAAGTAAACTTAACTTAAACATTTCTTATTAAAGCTACTAATAAATATGTATAGATTTTACTAGCCTTTTCTGAGTGAAAATTGTTTCCAAGCTTTTTTCAAGTAAATCCTACTCCACATTTTTTACAGTGTAAGCCAAACTCATTACTGGTGAAATCAGCCTTCACCAAGGGTCTTTAAAGATCTCACAAACACACACACACACACACACACTTATGCAAGTGCAAACAAGTTATTTCATTGATCTTGCCTTGAGGTCCATTCATGTTTGGCACAGGTACACAGGTTACATCCTTGTTTGCATATGCGTGTGTGGATTGCCTTTGATGGTGCAGATGTCCAGCTACTTGGGTTGAGAGTGAACCACTAATACACTTTCATGTTAACAAGCATGTTCCTTCAACAGCCCTTAACACTAATGAGGCAGTGAAACCTTTACCCCAATCAGACTCCATATTTGTGCATTTCATTGATCACCAGCTCCAGCATACAAACAGCATTCTGTAAACACTGTGATAGGTACCGATATATGTCATTTTATTCAATAGGTATGATACATATTCCTATTATTAATGTCTGTATAAAACAACCTTCTGGAAGATGGATTTGTTCTTGTGACTTTCATGGTTTATTGGAGGATTTGTCATTTCTGACTACACAGGTTTTTATCTGTGAAGAAGTTTGGCACTCTTTTGTGTCAGGTTAAAAAAAAAAAAAAAAGAAAGAACAAAATTTATAACACACACCTGGACTGCAAGCTGTGCATTCTTCTCTATCTGAACCTGCCAAAAATGTGTAAAGCCCCACATGCGTGTCGTTTAGACAGCCAACTCTCAGTCAGAATCACCTCCCTCTCTCTCTCTCTTTCTCAGATGGAAGAGAAGAGGATTATATTGATGAGAATATGAAGGCAGGAGTGTTGGACTTGAGAGAGTAGAAAGCTTATATCATGTGCTTTTTCTACACTCTTATCTAGTAACAGATTTATTAAGCTTAAGTTTAAATCTATGAGTTCAGGGAATTAAACGCTGATATCTTAATAGATCTGCCTGTATCATAATTGAATAATGGAAACATTATGACACATTAATGTGAAGTGGAAGCCATTAGAAGAACTAGCTCTTTGCATTTTCTGAAGACAATCAGTGTTGCTTGTGTTGCATGGGAGTAAATGATGACAAAATGTTCCTTTTAGGATAAACTTTTCCTCTTTAGATGAAGGCATGAGAATGAACCTCTAAAAACTTTAATGTGAGGCAAGAAAAAAAGAATAAAAATAAATATCACCAACCTGCATGCACATAAACATGCAGACACATGAGAATACAGTGCCCTCTACAAATATTGGCACTCTTGGCAAATATGAGCAAAGGCGGCTGTGAAAATAAATCTGCGTTGTTTATCCTTTTGATCTTTTATTTTAAAAAATGCACATTATTCTAACCTTTCATTGAAGTAAATTTTACCGGGGTAAATTTTACCAGACATTTTTTCTATTGGTTTAGGTCAAGGGACTGCATGAGATGGGACAGCCATGGCAGAAGCTCAGTAATCCATTTTAGTGCTAATTTTAATGCAGTGTTAATTTCGGTAATGAAAATTTAACCAAAAAACTTTCGTTGATGACCATGGCTTATGCCACGTCTCAGGCAACCCGTAACCCGTGTTATTCCAACCTTCAACCCATGAAAGTGCACTGGAACGACGCTCAAACCTGTGACTTCCCTCCCGTGAACTTGTACTAGACTGATGTACTCCCAGTTACGAGTTATGACATCACATAAATCGCAAAGCAACAATGGCGGTTCTTACGGATGCCGTGTTTACGGAATTCATGCATTAAAAACCAAATCGTTTGGTATTGCTCTATCATTATTTATCAGTAAATGTTATGCATTATCAACAGCTTTTCTAGTGTTAGCTAGTTTTCAGTCCATTGAGTGCAAGAATAAATGAATACCAAATACATTTCCAAATTTATCAATAATGTAAAATAAAAGGTATAACAGCTTCTCTTGCCTTATGCGCCATTTTTTTTCTCCAAGGGTTCCCTCAAATAAGCAGGGAGTAAGCACCTTTTGCGATAGAAATTATTGTAAATTGTTTGAATGTTCATGCGTGCGGTTGCCAGATTTCAATAATTAAATCCCCCCAATTATAGGCTATCCGGTGTTTTACTTGCAATCTGCAATGAACACACAAGCTCTCTCTCTCTCTCTCTCTCTCTCTCTCTCTCTCTCTCTCTCTCTCTCTCTCTCTCTCTCTCTCTCTCTCTCTCTCTCTCTCTCTCTCTCTCTCTCTCTCTCTCTCTCTCTCTCTCTCTCTCTCGTGCAGATGATCTAAATACACCAATAAACAAGTAAGCTACATTTCAGCATCTCCATTTGAGATTTTCTGCTTAAATTGTCAGTTAAATTGTTAATATGTGTTCTGTCATGACTCACGAGCAGCTTGTGGGACTAAATCTGCCACTGAACCTTGCTTCAACTGTAATAAATCCAAACATGGATAGCTGGACTTTGCGATTGTGTTTTCTGAATAACTTACTCAACCTCTGTGTGACAATACAAGTTTTTCACTCAAGAATTTCACCCATTATTTGAGAAGCTTCTTATTTTAACGGCATATGATAAATAGCCTATAATAAATCATTATACTAGATGAAAATATCCATGTGTATGAGTCGACATTCTCTTGATTCTTGCTCAAAAGTGAAAATTCTGATGAAATGTAAAAATACAATTCTCAATTGATAACAATCGTTGTGATTATGAGCAAAATAATTTATGCAGCATGACAGAAATGTGACAATTTTCCTTGACGAAAACTAGATGAAAATGCTTAGACAGACTAAACAAAAACAGAACAATGTTGACTAAATATGATTAAAAAAAAAATAAGAAGCACGTTTAAAACAGGACTACAAAGTAAAAATTTAAAAAAGAGTAGCACTGTCAATCGGTTAAAATATTTAATCATGATTAATCACATGATTGTCATGAGTTAACTCACGATTAATCGCAACTTAATCGCACATTTTTAATAGTTGTAAATGTATCTTAAATTAAGTTTTTAATACTCTAATTAACATTGGTATGGAAAAATATGCATGCTTTATGCAAATGTATGTTTATTATTAATGAAACCAAACTTATTCAATAATATTCAATAATACAGCATGAAGACTAGAAAGACGTGTCAAAGGTAATAGATGTTTATCAAATAATTTGTTCATGTCTCTTAAGCCTTAGCTTAAACATTTCTCTCATTTTAAGAATGTACATAAAGGGAATTTTTACACTGGCAGTTTAATTCAGAACAGGGCACAGTTCGTATGACAAATTGGAATGTGAAAGAATTCATGCGGACCTGAGAGCACCAGTACCACACCATACCTGTGCTGCGTTCCAGTTCGTTTTTATTATGCCCTTCACTCGCTAACTTCCCTCCGTCTTGTTCAATCGGATGTGGTCATTGCTTGCATTGCATGAGTGCCCACTACTGGCCGAACGTTTGCATTTAAATGAACTGGAACGCCCTAAGCCCTTGAGGATCACTTGGGAATCCACTATGGAGTGTACTTATTATTATTTTTTCCCTTTACGAAATTGTTTAATGCAGCATTATATATGTATATAGGTGTGTTTGGGTTGTTTTAATTGTTTTTAAAAATATTTTAAAGGGGTGATGAATTGAGAAATCCACTTTCCCTTGAGCTTTTGATATATAAAAGGTCATGGCAATATAAGAATATCCTCTTAGTCAAAGAAAAGCTTTTTTAGACAGCTGGTTCAGCTAACGGTCCTGTGCTTCATACTCACGTCATTGTGCAACAAAACACGGCCTATACAGAATCTACAGCGCATCTAATCCAGTAGCCCCGCCCACCGACTCATGGAGGGCTCGTGCTAACTGGTCAACAACAATAAACATACCGAGGAAGATAGCAAGATATTGCACTATTCCTGGTTGTGGAAGAACACAGTCGCTACATGAGCTTCCTTCGGATCCCAATATTAGGAATGTGTGGTTGAACTTTATTTTTAATGAAGTTCCAGCTCACGTGGGGAAGACATGTTCACTTCAGTTCACTGCGCAATCGTTTGTAAACAAAATCTCTGGTTGATGCTGGATTTGGATCCGACATGAATGGTGCAACACACTTATGTGAGTAAAACGTGTTTTTATATGTAATAGTACTGCATTGTTGTAGATTGTTTTGCTTATGTGTACATGTCTAACAGAACATACCATTAACACGCTGGACTAAGATGAGTATGGGCCAGGGCTCGCAAAGCCCGGCAGGCCGATGAATCTTATAATATGCCGTTCTTGATCTGTGCTGTTGTCTCTCAAGTCTCGACTTGACATTTGAAGAGCGGCTGTGTGTGTGTGTGTGTGGTTCGCGCTTGTATATCAATCGCGGGTTGATGAGAGATAAATCGTTGTGTTTGTTTGATAAAGACGTTTACGAGCCCTGTGATCAAGAGAATCGTTCTGGTTGCCGCTTCTCCCTCATTCTCTCCTCTCCGTCATGTGAACTGACAGGGGAGCTTAAGCTCATTAAATATGCAATCTTAAACAATCCTAGTTGGGCGTTTATTTCCAAGTCTCCAGTGCGACATGCCCACCAATACCCAGCGTTTTGGAGAGAGCTTTAAAACCAGTGTAGAACATTGCCTATTACTTCTTAGTTATGATATTTTTGAATGTAAAAAACACATAAATGTCCTTAGTTGACCTCAGACAAAAGTATATAAATAAATAAAAAGCAAGTTCATAACACCTTAAAGCTGCAGTCCATAACTTTTTTGGGTTAAAATTTATCCAAAATAATTTTTTGAGCACGTACAAAACCAGTTAGTGTTCAAAGCTATCTGCTTACCATAGCTCGATTTACAGCAGTAAGCTTGTAATAATGTTTTTAATTCCAGTGGTACTGGTGGATTTCCGCGAGAAATTCAAACATATGTTTTAACATAAAGGTGTCCCGGTTAGCAGGCTATCGCATGTGAGGATGTTGGAAGTGGTGATAGCCTTTTCTCACTGCACTTGATATAATTAAACTTATCAATTTGATAGCGTATCCAAAAAGGTTCAAACGACAGTCACCAGTGACAACTGGAGATTCATCCGTTGTAAAATGCAAACGTTTTCGGACTTCGGAGTGAAAAAAAGAGATTTCACCCGGGTGATGTGAAAACAAGGATAATTAAAGGTGGCGTGAACTCTGTGTTTTGAACGTTTTTTTCAGCTTTTTTTCTGCTGGACAGTAAGACATTTCAATGGCTGAATGTAAAAGCACACCTGTTTGCTTAATTCGTGCAGTTAAGGAGTTTTCTTTGTTGTGCCTCTCGTTTTGCTATGTGCATTATGGTAACATCAGTTATTTTGTGCTTGCTATGAGAGGGAGCTTGACCTCTACTCCACATTAATGTGTTTGTATATGACGATTAGAAATTAGACTGCACAGAAATGGAAACTGTACTACATGTAGCCCTAATACACATTAAATGTAGTCACGCAATCCTAATAACATTATCAATTTGAAAAAGTATCATTTGCAGTTTGACATGATAATAACCGGTCGTCTGATTAATTGCTATGTATTGCAATGCTTTTTTCTCCTTAGTTTGTCAGAACAAAAGTGGATGTTAGCTACTTACTTGTTCAGATGACATTCTTATGTCGGTCATACTTTCAAACAGTAAAGTCTGTGATTGTGAATGACAGTATCCACACCGGCGTGGTGACTGACAGCGCTTCTGACAGCTGCACATTTCCAGAGATGGCGACAAAGAGAAAAAAAAAAAGGACTGCAGCTTTAAAATATCATATATATAGAGTTGTTTGTGGTGGGGTAAATTAAACACGATATGCGGTAACATCACAATCGCATTGCATTGTGGTATATGAAGCTGCCTGAAGTGTACATATGAAGTAGGTCAAAATCGAGGGAGCGAGATTCTGTCCATATAAACCTCCCTTGTCCACTTCACAAAGTGTAACGCACTTCAAAATGGCGGCGGGGATTCCCCCGAGGGGAAGTGCTTGAGAAACACAGACTCGAGAGCGCTCTTGTTCAGAAAAGTAACCTGTTACCTGCGTATTCTTTTTAGCCGATTGTAATGTATTTAGTTCAATAAAACACGTGTACTGTAAGCGGTAATGGTGTTAATGATTTACCTAAGATATGAGCAAGAGTGGGCTTGAAGTGCATCGCGCTCAGACTGCAGAGAATATGCTCAGTGTAAAAACGCACTTTTCTTTCGACCTGGAGTCTAATAACAGTTAAACAGAAAATATTGTAGCTTGTAGGCAATAACTGCACTTTTTTTTAGAATAGTAATATTAATGTTAACCCTTTTCTTTCTCTATTAATGTTTGCTGCTGCATCCTTGAGCCAACTACTATGGCTTATCTCAATTTCTTCAACTAAGGGCTACGCCACGGATCTAACAGGAAATGTGCGATTCGTTAATCACACGTTAATAAATTTAGTGTTAAAATGTATTGCATTTTGACAGCCCTAAAAAATAGCTGACAAAATGAACACTATTTTGATGTTTGTTTTGGATCATTGTACTGATGGGAAGATTTATTTATTCATTTATTTATTTATTTATTTTGTTTATTGTGTTGGTATATGCTAGAATCCTTGATACCATCTGAAAAAGATGTCCAGGACCTCCAGGAAAAAAGTAAAAAATAAATATGCTCAAAACAGTAAAGATCCAGCGGGTTAACCGTGGGCATGGGGTACTTTTTACCCCTGTTTGCACCGAAACCATCTGGTGGGTTTGCTGCCAAAAAGCTCTTTTTTTTAGTTTCATCTGACCATAGAACCAGGTCACTTTTGAAGTTCCAGTCTTGTCTGACAATTGAATATGCTGGAGTTTGTTTTTGGATGAGCAAGGAAGAGATTTCTCTTGAAACCATCCCAAACAACTTGGTGATGTTCGTGCTGTCATGGCTGGACAATTTCATGCTCCTAGTCCTACTTCAAAGATATTTTACTCATAAGAATTTCTAGACATGCCATTGTGGCTGACATGAATTGGAGAAAAACATTTATTTCATAATGTGAGTTTCCCCCACTTTCAATTGTTTTACTTCAAAGAAAGGTTAGGATTTCTTGAATAAAAGATCAAAAGGATAAACAATGCAGATTTATTTTCACAGCCGCCTTTGCTCATATTTACCAAGAGTGCCAATATAAGAAGAGTGCACTGTTCATGCAATAATTTATAAAAAACCTTTTCATCAAGAATGTTGTATAGCTATATTTTGGTTTACAGTGAAACATTGAAATTAATTTATTGATTTATGAACTCAGGCCAAACAATGGATAATTCCAAAGAATCTTCGAATGCCTGACCATCAGCTGTGAGAATGAGGTCAGATAGAGAGTGTGTATCGGTTGCAGAAGCACAGGGCTTTGAGCTTCGGCGCTGCAGCCAAACAGAAGTGCGCGGCAGAGAGTTCATGTAGAATTCATAGGACAGAGGTCTCTCATGTTGTTGCTGCTTCTGAAGGGAGCAGGACAGATGTCTGAGCGTCTGTCGCCCTCCGTCCCTCCTGCATGATTCAGACATATAGTAAAGCCATTCCCAGATGGGACCGGAGATCTTCCTCACCTTTTCCATTAAGGTGGGGAATGCCTGTGTGTTTTAATATAAGGTGAACAGTCAGACAACACTGCAGAGAGCTGAATATTGAACACATTTATTTATTTTCATCACAGATGGTTATAGTGTGCTTGTGATTGTTTTATTTGTGTGTGGGAGTGTGGGAGTGTTTTTTAAATTAAATGAAGGTTGTGCAAGGTCTGAACTTTCTTCATGCTTGATATGCCAGTGAGTCAGAAGGCCATGTGAATGAACCATTCACTGTGCAATCTGTGAGTTTATGCAACTTGTGGCACAACATGGTTTACCCTAGTAAGACCTGGATCAACATTCTTTTTATTATTCCTGGGACATATTCTTTTCAACCATGCGTAGCCATAAAGGTATAAAGTTCACCCTAAAATTACATTTTTTTTATTTTTTTTACCCTGCCTCTTTACATCCACTCAAGACAAAACGGACTGTTTACAGTAATATCTCACCAAGATGGTCATTTTGACCACAAAGTGCATTTGAGCGTTGACATGCACAGCCACATTAAAGTGAGTGCTCTTCGCAGAATGAAATGTCGGAAAGCAGCTTTCAGCCGCATATGGGCAATGGAAAGTAGCCGCATGTCAGTCAGACGGCACTCAGGGAACTGAGCCGATATTCTATACTGGCATCAAGTGCAAGAGGTTGAGGGGTCACATTTTGCTCAAATTACTTTTCTTTCTTTTCTTTAAAAAAAAATAAACCAATTAAAATTGCATCTGTTGGTCAGTAGATGTAATGGTGGAGCATTTGGTTGACTTTATTTATTTTTTACATGGGAGTGGACAGCGAACAGCTAAACAATATAAAGTTATCAACATAATATACTATATATATATATATATATATATATATATATATATATATATATATATATATATATATATATATATATATAAAAGATTTTTAGTTTGTTTAATATTTTAAAAATGTAATCTCAAAGCTGATGTTTGAGCATCATTATCACTCCAGTTTCAGTGTCACATGATCCTTCAGAAATCATTCAATGCTGACTTGATGCTCAAGAAACATTTATTATTATCAATGTTGAAAACAGTTGTGCTGCGTAATATTTTTTGAGAAAATGGTGGCTTTTTTCAGAATTATTTGATGAATAGAAAGTTCATTTCAAGTTGCATTTATACAATTTCTTAAAGCATTTTTTAAATAAAAATGTTTTGTAACATTATAACTGTCTTCACTGTCACTTTTGATCAATTTAACCAAGTTTGCTTGGTATCATTGTTTCCATTAAAATGTTAAGCAGTGTTAAGTTTTCAACATTGATAATAATAATAATAATAATAATAATAATAATAATAATAATAATAATAATAATTATTATTATTATTATTATTATTACTGGAGTAACAATGCTGAAAATTCAGCTTTCCTCACAGGAATGAATTAAAATTGTACATTTATAAAAAGTAGAAAACAATTATTTTAAATTGTAATAATGTTTCACAATTTTCACTGTATTTCAAAATAAATAAATGCAGCCTTTGTGAGCTTAATAGACTTCCTTAAAAAACATTGCAAAAAAATGTATGTTTCCAAACTTTTATTTATTTTATACTTTAGAGAAAATAATTTTCTAAGAAAAACATTTCTTTTTTTAATACATCAATACTAAAGCTGCATTGTCATTTTTTAGTCCGCTAGAGGGCGCCTATTCAAAACAAAGGTGAAGTTTGATGATGACAGGTTTGAGCTCAGAATCTTGAGACATGTGGTCTTCACCTGACAGCTGGTGGAAAAGAATCGGGATAGGCCTCGGGCAGAAATCATGTTCTTAGATGTGTTTATTAACGTTACTGTAGTATGAAGCAGAGCAGGACCGAGTGTTGTGGAGCTGAACACGGCTGCTGGAGCGATTGTTGAGCAAACACAGGGCTTGCAAGCAGCGGGACTTTTATTATAAAGAGACACACAGGCGCCGGCGCCATTTCCACTTTTCCGGTCATGAGTATGAGGTAACGCAGCTCTGTTTATCTTTGCGTTCACTCATCGGCTGCTGTGACCTGTGAGTAAAGAGTTCCTGCCAAATAACCGAAATAAGGGTACTGCATATATGACGCAATCGCTTTCCTGTAGCTCAAACAGTAGAGCATGGGGCTAGCAACGCCAAGGTCATGGGTTCGATTCCCAGGGAAAGCAAGAATTGACAAAAATGTAAAATATGTACCTTGAATGCAATGTAAGTCGCTTTGGATAAAAGCGTCTGCCAAATCCGTAAATGTAAATGCAATCAGGGCCGGCTCTAGCTCTTTGGTTGCCCTAGGCGAGATGGAGTTTTGCGCCCCCCAACCCAATCACTTTAATCGTTATTTCTGTTTACCTACCCCTAACTGAGAAGCACTTATTATTAAACACATGTTAGACGCTTTATTTCCACTTTTCACATATTTTCTCAATTTTTATTTAAAAGAAATGCCTTTCCGATCTGATATGTGATGGGAAAAGGGAGTAGAGCGAGTGTGGCAAAAGGCGGATTCGAACCTCTGATCGATTTGCGTCAAAACATGATGCCATGCGCCTTACCCCTACTCTATATCCAAGGTACAGGGTCTCCGCGGGGTTTTAAAAAGTATTAAAAAGTGATAAATCAAAATTGTTAAATTTAAGGCCATTAAAAGTGTTAAATGTCGTCTCAGAGGTATTATTTTTTTCCAAATTAGGTATTATTTTTTCAGATTATCAGGTGTCCTATTCTGATTGAAATTCTATCTGCGTTCGCGTTAGTTCGCTTAAATATGGGCTTTAGCATATCTGGGCACATAATCAAAGATCTTTCGTCTCCGTCTCGGTGTGTGTTTGATGCTGACGTCATATTCAGCGGTCGTTCGGCATCATCTCAGAGCACTGCGCGCTCAACAGAAGGGGCTGGCTTACATTTTATTTTAGACTTGCTTCAAGGCATATTTTCAACGACTGTCCTCATAAGAGCAATCTTAAATTATTTATATAAAGTCTAAAATGAACAAAAAGAGTTGTGAGAGAATGAGGCGTGATCCATAGACAGTATATAAACAGTGAGATCCGCGTGTCTGTCTGCTCTTAAAGGGACAGCAGCCAATAAAGCTTCCTGTCAGTAAAGTTAAAGAACAAATGGAACAGAGAAAATGACTCGCTGCTCTTGACTAAATAACTTTTGTAGCTTTAATAAGGATTAACTATTTAATTTATAGTTTATGCAGTGCAGACTGGATATAACTTTCATAACTTTATTCAATTTCTGTATATTTCCTAACTGTTAATTCAGGAAGGGCAGGAGTAAACATGACCTTTATTATGGTTATGTTAGCCTTGTTTTAAGTTTACTTAAATTAAAAACTGTTATATTTTTGAAGCCTAATAATAAATGTAAAAAAATAAATAAATCAGTAGCTGTATTAGTATCAGTAATACTGGCCTTCATTCATAAAAAGATGCCATTTAAACAACTATTTAAAATATACTGTATTTATGTTGTTTGTACATTATTTGATTAACTGTGAAATTATTATATTAAAAAGTATATTACAAACGTACAAAACATTTCTTTTTTATTGCGACTTATCACAGAAAAATGTGTGATTAATCTAGTTAAAGTTTTTAATCAATTGATAGCACTAGTTTTTAGTATTTTGTTAAATTCAACAACTTATCACAGTTATAGAAATGTAATATTTGGCTCAGGTTTTGTTGTTGGAAAAAAAAACACTTAATAATTTAATTGCTGAATTACCAATTATTAATGTAAATCAAATGTGTATGCAGTAATGCTTCTTCTCAACCAACCTCTGTGAATGTTGAGATCTATTTTACTGTCTGAATGATAACTTATAACAGATTTCCTCCTGCTGTCGATTCTAAATCTATTCTTTTTTGTATGTTATATATGTCAAAATCTGCAAATAATAGAAAGGTCGCTGATTAACACTTGCAATTCATTGTTGTGATGGTTTTAAAAATATTCTGAAGGTAGTAAAAAAAGGTATTAAAAGTAGTAAATTTAACTTAAGGATTGCTGTATATACCCTGAGGTAAAAAGAATTGGTGATTTCCGTCATTTTGTCTGGCCCAATCAATCGTTTAGTAAACAACAGTAAATTTGTGTTTAATGTAAATAATATGGCCTCTATCGTTACTTCAGTAAAAAAAACAAAAAAAACAACAACAGAGAGGTCGACCCACTTTTTATTTGCTTCCGTCACCCATGTAGAGACCATTTTTACTTTTTATAACTGGCATGCATACGTTATCCATATTTATAATGTACTGGTATGGTAATGTACTTTTGATATTTAAATTATATCCATGTAGGTTATTGTAGATTATTGTCAGTGAAGTTATGTTTGTTATACGTAGTAATACGTAGAAAACTAGCAAGAAATAGCTTAGTGACAATATTAATAAAATTAATATTTGATAATATTAATAATACTAAGTAAATGTATTGTGTTTGACAACTTATTGGCTGAGATAAGAAAACTAACCTCTATACTAGGCTTTCTTTTGATCTTCTTCTTTCCTCTTTTTCCATCCCAGTGCATCCGCGGGGTTTAGACGCCTAATTTTTGATGAACGCACAAGATACCTGCCTGACCTAACGCCTGAACCAATAATCAAATATTGACCATCAATTCAATCTAATAATCAGGTTGATAAGTAATTAAACGTGTGGCTGAGGGGGCGCCCTATGATGAACATTGTTTTATTTCGCTTTTTCCGATTCTATGCTTAATGGGAAGTAATGGGTGACACTGGATCGCGCTCGCGCTCGCAACACAATTTTCGCCCTAGGCAACCGCCTAGCTCGTCTATATCAAACGCCGGCCCTGGACGCAATTGACAGGCGACTCCCTCAGACAGCCTGACTTCTTAGTTAAAATAGCAGTTTTCTCACATTTAATAAATAGTTGGAAACATTTGGGATATTGTAAGAACTCAGCTGAACTGTCCTAGTGGTTTTTGGATATTTTACTGTAAAAATATAGCCTAGAAATCTAAACGCACCCTAGCGGCAGCAAATTTAATCTGCCCGCAAGTGTCGTCTAGGAACTCTCAATACCCTTCTGAGCTGTATTCCTCACAATCTGGACGGCCCAATCACATCGTGTATAGAGTCGGTGGGCTGGGCCACAATGACGACGGCCGAGTTGCGTTTGCGTGCTTCTAGTAAACACAGAAACTGGCGAACGGCGGCGGTCTTTCGAATCAGCTTTGACCGCGACTTTGGAAGACTTGGAGTTAAGCTTTTCTCTGAGAAAAGAACAAAGAACGGCACTGAAGTCAGTCTTAAAAAGGGAAGATGTGTTCAGAGTTTAGCCGACCGGATACGGTGAATGTTTAATCTATCAACAAGCTCTGCTTCACCTTCGTTGCTCTGGTTGGTGTAGCGCTATCCTATCCCGTGCAGAGGGAGTTTGAAAACAACCGTTTATCCCGCCCCTCGGATTGAGCTGTCAATGGTGAGTTTCCAGACCAAACATCTTGATGGGGGTCTGGCTTGTCAGGCTAGTAAAAATACTACATAGTGCACCTTTAAATAATATACTTTTTTAAATCACAAAAACTGCATATTTCATTTTTGTTTTACTGATTAAATACAGTAAAAGTCCTCTCAGCACCTTCTTGCGGCCCCCTGGGGTTCCTTGGGCCCTAGTTTCAAACCCCTGCTGTAGAGAACAGTGGGTAACTTAAAAAAATAACAAAAGGGAATAATAATTCTTAATGTAACACATTTTGACATTTTATAACAACTGTTAAGTGGAGGATTGTTGTTCCAAGAACCAGGAAAGGACATTTAGCAACATGTCCTACTTGTGTATACCACATTAAACAGTCAGTGTGAACGCTAGAGAGCTCTATTTTTCCTTTTCAAATGTAAATCATTTAACTGTGACTCTGAAATGGATATTAAAAATGCAGGGGGACACATTTACAATAGCAAACTGGAAGTGCAGTCACATTTAAGAGTGAAACTGTGGGATTTTTGTATTCAGGTCATAGGACATTGACAAATAATGCTCTGTGATCATCTCGGGTTATTGTAGTAATGTTACCGCCACAAGGCTGTGTGCGTTTTTGCTTTTATACTCTGCTTTTGTATTCAGGGAAGACTGCAAGCTCACAGTGAATGGCAGTTCAGTGGATGCGGCGCCTGTGTTACACACCTGACATACAGAGGTTGTAGTCTCTTATGTTTATCAAGCTGCATTATTTGATTAAAAAAAATACAGGAAAAAATACAGATATATTGTTGTTCTATTATATTGTTGAAGTATTATTCCTGTGATGACAAAGCAAAATTTTCAGCATCATTACTCCAATCTTCAGTGTCACATTATTCTTCAGAAATCATTCTAATATGCTGATTTGATGCTCATTACAAATTTCTTCTTATTATCAATGTTGAAAACAGTGCTGCTTAATATTTTTGTTGAAACCATGATACTTTTTAAGGACTCTAATGAACATTAAGTTCAAAATAACATTAATAATTTATTTGAAATCTAAATCTTTTTGTAAGATTATAAAAGTATTTAGTTTGATCAACTTCACCCCTTTAAAGGTTGATTATGATTTCACTTTAACTTTAGTTTGTTTGTAAAGTTGCTGTTTGAGCATGAGCAACATCTGCAAAGTTATGACTTTTCAAAGTTATAACAAATACACATTATATAGATAAATATATAGTTTACTCGATTCTTCTCCCAGTTCACCAGTCGCTTGTGAGACACAATGTAAATCCGACAGATGGGATTCTCTGAGGCGCAAACTAACATGGCGGCAGCCATCGCAAATTATAGATCACACATTCACTTACACATATTTGAAAATCAGAACATTAGATAGTGTGTGTGTGTGTGTGTGTGTGTGTGTGTGTGTGTGTGTGTGTGTGTGTGTGTGTGTGTGTGTGTGTGTGTGTGTGTGTGTGTGTGTGTGTGTGTGTGTGTGTGTGTGTGTATACTGTATATATTTAAGTATACTTTAAAGTTTTAATAAATTGTTCAATTTAAAGAATTTAATTTTAAAAAATAATAATAATAAAAAGCCATTCTTTATTGTCATCCACCATTGTTTTGTGGTAGCCTAGAAATCTAGCTATGCGCCAAGTTATTGTCTTCCGTGTAGGTCTCTGACGTGAACTCACGTGATAGCGGCGCTCCTCCTCTTCCGGGTCATGTATTCGCTACGATTCGAATGGCGGAGCTGCGTGATATATTCTCGCGCATGCGTCGAATTCACGTCAATAACTTTGTGGATAAAGTCGTTGTTTTTCGATTTTTGTGCGCACAATAACTATTTTCATCACATTGTAAAATTATTGTACAGTCACTGTAGTGTGATGGACTTTGTATCGATGTTTTTAGTGCCTTTATGGGTCTTGTGAGTGGAAATATACTGAATGCCAATGGAGGCTTTTCTGGAACATTCTCAGCCATCAGCTTTCAACAAAAATATCTTAATTTGTGTTCCGAAGATGAACGAAGGTCTTACGGGTGTTCAATGACATAAGGGTGAGTAATTAATGAAATAATTTTCATTTTTGGGTGAACTAAAACTTTAACTCCACATCAGCTACTTAAATTAATCAACTAACCATTCAGAAACGTTGTTGTCACTGCTTCTTCATTCTCTTCATCAGTGGGTGCGTTTACATGCACACCAGTAAGCTGATAACTCCAAAAAATCAGCTTATGGAAATAACCAGTTTTCCCCGTTTACATGCAAACCAGTAAACGGACAATGCAAGTAAACCGCGCTTACATGTTATTCCTTGTATTGACGTAAAAAAATAATAACGAGTTTTTCAAATGTTACGTCAGTTGTGATGTAAAATAAAGCGTGAACCGTGTCAGCGGGAGATTTATGGCTCATATTATCCCTTATGCAGTTATGAAGCGTTTTGACTGAACCTCTTCTACTTCTGCTGCATGAGAAAAGAGAACACCTCTTTACAATTTTCTGGGTCTTAAACGAGTCTGCGTTTGTGATATATGTCCTTATTTCATGCAAAACGCAAGCTCGCTCTGTCTGGATGCGTTTAAATCTGCTCTATGTTTGCGTTTTTGTCACCTATCACACATGCGCACTCCAATAAGCCAACAGAAAGCAGGTTAATACGTTTACATGCAGCGCGAAATCGAGGTAAGAGGAAGAAAACTACCTGTCCCGACCGGTTTATGCTTACGCCGTTTATGACATTACATCGATAAAAGAAAACGGGTTACCGCGTTTACATGCCCATGTTCATCGTCGGTTTATTGGGCATAATCGGCTTAAGAACGTGCATGTAAACGCGTCCGTCTCCGGTTTAAACATAAAAGGCTGAACAGTTTCTGACATTTTCAGTGCGTTGTTTGTGAGAGGTAATCAGAGCTGCTAACACAAGCTCTTGAAGCTCCGCCCTTTCTAGAAAGGGAGCTGGGAGCAGCAGCTCATTTGCATTTAAAGGGACACACACACAAATGGCGCGTTTTTGCTCACCCTCAAAAATTGACAGTTTTAGCATGCTATAAAAAATTATCTGTGGAATATTTTGAGCTAAAACTTCAACATACAGAGATTTTCCTCATCATGCTGTTTTCATAAACACCAACGTGTTAGAATGTAAAGCCCTTATCAGCAGCTAAACTCTGTGCTTATATCTCACAATAAACAAATAAACTCACCAAAATCAATAAACACACATACACAATTACATACACATTAAAACAGACATAACTGAGCCCAAAATAGAAAGTCGCAAACGCAAACCCATCAGCCCGACCAGATGGTATGTGTATGTGTGTTTGTGTATGTATGAGCGTGTTGAAGAGTGTATGTGTGATATTTAGCAATATTTCACCTCCCTCAGAGATGATTTTCAGGGATATTTCCCTCCCTCTGAAATGACAGATTGTGTGTGAGTGTTTCTCTTTATGACAGCAAGAGGGTGTGTGTTTCATTATTTAAAAGTATGCTCCCGTTCACACTGACAGCAGATGAGAGGGGAAAGAGAGGAAGCATTGCTTTCTGTGGAGGCTGTGTCTCTTTTTTCCAAACAGTGATTTGCATTTCAGTGTTCTGCCAAGAAGCATGTAAACACACAAACACACACACACACACACACACACACACACACACACACACACACACACACACACACACACACACACACACACACACACACACACACGCACACATTACCAGAAGCACTCTGAATTCAAATTCAGCAGTGGAAGTTAAGTAGCATTTAAAGTTTTTGAGTATTCGCTTTAAACATTTTTACCTCACTGGTGTTTATCGCGTTTATTGCGTCTTAAAGCAATTCAGCTCTGATGGACACACGCAGTTGTGGGCCCTCATCCTTCATCATGCCAAATGATTTTTGTCCTGCATGAAAATCTTTGGACTTTTATAAGTCAAATGATATTATGTACTAGGATTTGTAATACAGGGAATATAAATGAGTTTGTGAATTACATTAAATACAACAAGGATTACAGCAGGATTGCTAAAAGACTTTAAGATTACTTCTTTTATGAAAATCATTCTACACACTAGGTCTGAATTTGAAGGCAAAGCTGAAGTGCAGAATAATCTAAAAAATTAATTTTCGAAAGATGTAGTGGAGAGCCACTGGTGCAGGTCAGAGAAAAAGAAGGATGTGAGCCAACTGTGAAACACTTTGCAATAGTGATCAATCTGGTAACATTAGTTTAAGGACCAAAACATTTTTATTCTGAGCTTCATATTGCTCCAAACCTGTATAACTTTCTTTTTTCTGGAGAGCACAAACAAAGAGGTTTTGTTTAGAAAAATATTGGTAACCAAACCGTTTTGGCGACCATTGACTTCCATTGTGTGGAGGAGGGAAAATAGACATTTATCTTCTTTTGAGTTCTGCAGAAGAAAGTATAGTTTTGGAATGATGACAGAATTGTTTGGGTAAACTATGAGCAATGATTTTTACAGCTTTTATTAATCTTGGTTAATAAGATTAAGGTCTCTAAGTCAATGAGGAGATGCTTTTTTGTCTAGATCTATTAATTTATTCCTAAGATAATGACTTAAAAAAATGTTATTCACACAATGTTATTCGTTGTTAATTTCTGAATTAATATTAATTTGATATTTTTTGAGGGGTGATCATTCTTGGTATGATAATGAACTCTTAAACAGGAAATTAGATCATAGAGAGGACACTGCAGACCCTCATGAATGTGTCTCAAGGTCAATACGTCTCTTATAATACAGTGCATCTGGAAATTATTCACAGCGCTTCACTTTTTCCACATTTTGTTATTACAGACTTATTCTAAAATAGATCAAATAAATGTTTTCCCTCAGAATTCTACAAAAAAAATACCCATAATGACAGCATGAAAAAAGGTTTTTTTTATTTTTATTTTTTTTTATCTTTGCAAATGTATTTTAAGATGCAGTCCGTAACTTTTTGCACTCTAGTGGTTAATAAACAGAACTACATGCATCTTGCGGAAGAACATTAGCCTGGATGCCAGCCGAACTTAGCCCCGCCCACAAAATTTTTAGGTCAGGCAGTTCGGTCTGGCCTTGCTCCATAGAGGAGTAATTATCCCCGAACAGAAACTGTTCGGACCAATGAAATCATTTAGACGATGACGGACAGATGATCAACAGTAATGTAATCATGCACGTCATCAAATGGGCTTGGATTATATTTTTTTCAAATCCTAAATGGGGAACTTGTTTGTATATGCATTCACCTTCACAATTTCTCTCAGAAATGATGATCATGTTGGGTAAGTACTCTGTGTATCATTAAATTATGTAATTTTTTTTACAACACCGGCAAAGATCGTGTATTCCAGCCTGATTTCAGCACGCGTGCAGACAGGGTTGCCAAGTTTTTTCAACAAAACCCGCCGACTACTAGCCCTAAACAATAGCTTCTCGGGGGGTTCTCCGGGGAAAAATGGCGTTTGGGGAGGTAAAATGTGTGTTATTTTGGCAAGGTTGCTTCTAAAAATTCGCACTCATGGGTCTATATATCACATAATAGTCGCTTCAAACCGGACATAGAAAACAACCCGCGGGGAAAAAAACGTGGACTTGGCAACACAGTGCAGTTGAGCTCTGTTGACATTTGACAATGCGTCTCTTCGTTGCTCTGATTGGTTGTAGGTCTATCCAATTGATGTCTTTCCTGGTTCGGTTGAAACACGCCCCATAATCACAGCCCAATGGAGCAGTTTCAGACTCATATTCTGATAAGAATTGAGAATGACCACGTCAGGGTAGAAGAACATTGCAGCCGGAGCTACTTCTCTCTGTTTATGTCTATGTATTACTTGGCATGGACTGTATTACTTCATAACATCTAAAGTATGCCAGCGATAAGCTCTGTCCTCTGCTCTCTATGTGTTTTAATGGTTGCCTGGTTCATGGTGTGTTGCCTAATGCTATAATGTCTGTAATGTTATTGCCTGTGCTAAAAGACAAAGCTGGTAAAGTTAACAGTATCGACAATTATCGCCCTATTGCATTAGCCAGCATCTTGTCTAAAGTGCTGGAGAGAATACTGTTAACAAAGCTTGAAAAGTCCTTACTACTGACAATCAATTTGGGTTCAAAAGAAAGCATGGAACTGACCTGTGTATGCTCTTAAAGAGATTGTTTCTAGGTACACAAGCCTGAATACTTCTATATTCTTGTGTTTCATTGATGCATCAAAGGCATTTGATAGAATAAACCATGAACGATTGTTTGTGAAGTTATTAGATAGAGGGGCCCCTACATTTATAGTGAGAATTTTAATGTTTTGGTATGCCCATCAAACGTTTATGGTTAAATGGGATAATGTTGTATCTGCTCCATTTCATGTTAGCAATGGTGTGCGACAAGGAGGAATTATTTCTCCAATTGTATTCAATGTTTATATAGATGAATTATCAAACCAGTTAAATACGTTAAATACTGGTTGTCTGTTGGGCAATTCTGTTGTTAATCATCTTATGTATGCAGACGACCTGGTCCTGCTCTGTCCATATAGTGCTGGGATGCAGCAGTTGCTGAAGGTGTGCTCTCAGTATGGCATTGACTATGATATAAAGTATAACGCTAAGAAAAGTCACATAATGATAGTTAGAAGTGATGAGGACAGGAAATCAACTTTTCCGATCTTTTATTTGTCAGATAGCCCTATTGACATGTGTAAGGAAGTTAAATATTTAGGGCATTTCATATTTGATGATTGGACAGATGACAAAGATCTGTATTGTCAGCACTGTAAAATGTATTCTCAAGCTAATATGCTTATTAGGAGGTTTTCTATGTGCTCTGATTCTGTGAAGTGCTCTCTGTTTAGATCATACATCACACCGCTATATACTGCTCAATTGTGGTCTAACTATAAGAAAAAGAGTATGCAGAGGCTAAAGGTAGCATACAATGATGCAGTGAGGTTGCTGCTCTGTGTCCCTAGGTGGCATAGTGCTAGCCTTTTGTTTGTGTCTATTGGAGTGCCAACTTGGGAGGCACTGTTAAAGGTCCTGTTCTTTGCGTGTTTTCGAAGCTTTGATTATGTTTACAGTGTGCAATATAACATGAGTTCATGTTTCGCGTGTAAAAAAAACACAGTATTTTCACACAATTTACTTATCTGTATACCGCTGTTTCTTTTGTCCTAAAAACGGCCTGATGATTTCCTTGTTCTATGAATTCCCTCCTGCAGAAACACGTAACGAGTTCTGATTAGGCCAGCGCTTCCCGCGCTGTGATTGGACAGCAACTTAGCGCACGTTGCCTGGAAATGTCCCGTCTCTTACCATAACGGGGAGATGCAAGCGCTCAATGTTATTGCAAAAATGTCTATATTGCCTTATCAATTTGAGTCGGAATCAGACCCGGAGAATATCGAAGAGGATTGATTACAACCTGCTCAGGAAAGATTTCTGCTGGATGTTTCAGAATGGTAAGCTGTCTATTCAGTAGTTTAAACTGATCATTACAAACACCAACAATCGATGGTGTCTGAATGAATTACTACACTTTTATATGCTAAGTTTTTCGGATTAGTTTCAATTACCATCTAACGTTAGTTAACAAAGCTAAACAGCGTTGCACTTTGTGTTATGAGTTACATAAACTGTTAAACGGACCAACTTAAATAATAAAATATACTTACCGGTTGTGGTCCATAAACAACGCCTTCTCCAGACAAAGAGGGAACTGCGTCATCTTTTAAGAATAATCTTTCTGCGAATCCGGCATTAAACTGATTGAGATTGAGGAAGCAGTCCTCAGCTAAATGTGCTGCACATAGTTTTAAATTGTGATTATAATTTTCCGGAACTGAGTTAAACATGAACTGTAGCCACAATCTCTACGTACATCGTCTGTGGGAAGGCCAAACAAAGGTGATTTGACTCCGGGATGAAAATAACAGCGTTTCAATCGCATGGCGACAAACACACTCTACAACAGGGGTCTCCAACCTTTTTTCATTTGAGAGCTACTTTTTAAAAATGAAAGTCGCCAAGAGCTACTCATGTTCTACAATACTTAAAACTCTTAAATAATGCATCATAATTCTCATATTAACAACAATCCAAACTGTTTTACACCTGAAAGAGTGTAGTAGAAGTCCCAGTAGTCGGTATAAACATTTTACTGTAGTCAGTAGGCTACCAATTTTGGTACCACAGCGAAATGTCTTTTTTTCTTTCTTTTTTTACTATTTAAAAAAAAATCTATTAAATTTAAAACGTTTATTATTTATGATGATAATTATTATAAGTAAATCATACATTTAAAGGCTGTATGCTGTTTAAAAAGTAATCATTGTTTATACATAAAATATCAAGCGAAAAATAAGGAACCATCCAGGCATAATTATTATTATTAGTAGAGACGTAATAGTAGAGACGTAGAGATGTAGTTATACATCTACTGTATAGGCTGCAACAGTAGCCAAATATATTCTGTCAATTTCTCAACGTTAGACCAAACTTTTATTATGACGGGTTGCCGTGAAGACCTTTAGTGTCTGTGTTCATATGACAGCTTCCTTAAATGAAACGTTAAATTCTCATGAAGTGACAGTTTATGCGTCCGTGTCTCCTCATAGTGGCACACGGCAGAGACACGCGAGTGTGTGTGTGTGTGTGTGTGTGTGCTCGCGCTGGCGCGCGCTGCCGCACCCTCGCATCTGCGCCTGTTATTCACGCAGAGACGCAGAACTTGCAGGAGTAGCCTAATATTTAAATAGTAATTTACAGTTTAATATTCACAGACACTATATATTCGGCTACAGTTTGGAGCCCTGCGCTTGGATTAACACGAAAGCTGCGTGTACAGAATATGCTCGGGAGTCAGTACAACCGGTAATACAGAAATGCTGGTATCGACATTTTTTTTTTATTTCACTACCAATATCATACTAAAGTAGCTTACCTGTACTTGTGACAACCCTACATTTGCATGTTTACGTTGACATTTGTTCATAAATAAAAAATTCTAAGTCAGTCTAAATTAGCTCACTCTGATTAGATGCAAAGTAGCCTAAGTCTTGGCGAGCTACCTCCAATCAGGCCACCAGCTACTGGTAGCTCGCGAGCGACGTGTTGGAGACCCCTGCTCTACAAAAACAACGCTTCCTATTCTCGACGTACGAGAGCAAAAGGACCACGCCCCCGAATTTGCGTGTTCTTGTGGGCGGAGGGTTCGTCAACAAACGGTTTTAGTTGCGTCATTAAAGCAGGAAGTACAGGGGTGTAGTCCAAACCGACCGTTCGCTGTAGGCTTTGGAAGGGAACTTCTGTTAAATAAAATATCTCGCTTGGCATTGAACTTTGAGCTTTATAATTTTACAGGTATTATTTATGCTCTAACAGCAACATTACACACTAACTAAAGTTTGAAAGATGGAATCGCAAAGAATGGGACCATTAAGACAATTAATGTTTAGTTTTATGTGTCGCCTGGTTAAGTCAGTGAACCATATAATTGAAGCCCTAGTCAGTCCCTTGAAAAGTTGTTATAGATACACTTCCAGGTTAAGACGACATTGGTGCAATAGCCTGTATATTCTATTTCCTGTGTAGCTGGTATATTTTATGTATATGTTGTATCCTTTTTGTATTTTATTTTAATGTTTGATGTGGTATATGGACCTGTGTCTGTAATAAAGTTTATATATGGCAGATCACGCAGGGACTTTGCTCCTCCGCAGTGGTACCTACCAGTCTGGCCTGAAATAGTCCCAATATAAATACTTATTATAAGTGTAATATAATGGGATTCAGGGTAAGACAAAAACACGGTTTGGAAAATGGATTTATGTTGTACATTCTCATTATATAATTTTTGTAAATCTTGAACACAAAAAAAGTTACGGACAGCAGCTTTAAAATAGAAAATGAAAGAAAAAAAACGGGGGGGAAAAACATATACATAAGTATTCACAGCCTTTGCCATGACACTCAAAATCATCCTTGAGATGTTTCTATTTGGAAAGGCACACACCTGTCAATATGTATATAAGGTCCCTCATTAAAAGTCACAGGGCAGCCTGCCTGGAGTTTGCCAAAAGGCACCTGAAGGAAGGACTATATTTTCTGGTCTGATCAAACAAAGTTTGAACTTTTTAGCCTGAATGGTAAACGTCATGTCTGAAGGAAACCATGTACTGCTCAACACCTGGCCAATACCATCCCTAAAGCGAAACAGGTTGGTGGCAGCATTATGATGTGGGGATGTTATTCAGCGGCAGGAACTGGGAGACTAGTCAGGATGGAGGGAAAGATGAATTCAGCAATGTATAAAGACACCATTGGTGAAAATGTGCTTCAAAGAGCTCTGGACTTCAGACTGGGGAGAAGGTTCATCGACCAACAGGACAACAAACACAAGATTTCAAATGAGCAGATTCGGGACAACTATGTGAATGTCCTTGAGTGGCCCAGCCAGAGCCAAGTCTTGAACCTGATTGAACATCTCTGGGGAAATCTGAAAAGTCCTGCAAAGAAGAATGAGATGAGAATTAACTGACCAAAAATAGGTGTGGCATGCTTGTATCATCATACTCAGGAAGACTTTCATTTAAAAAGGCTGTAATTGGGGATAACGGTGATTCAATAAATTAATGATATGAATGGGGCTAAGGTAAGGAGATAGTTTTGAACATTGGCTTGCAGTGTACTTGCTGAAATGTATTTGTTTTTTTGGATAATTTTTAACCCAAAAAAAAGTTACAGACTGCAGCTTTAACCTAGATTTGTAAATACTGTAAAAATTGTTTGTTGTTAGTTGATACCTAATGCATTAACTAGAACCTTGAAGTGCAGAGTTTAAGAAAATGTATGTTATGGCAAAGCATTCCACCCGCTTCTCTCTCATCTCCCCTCGGACAGCACGGTCGATTTCTAAGTTACGTTACAGTAGCAGAGTGTATTATATGCTAGTCCCGCTGTTGAGTTTGGCCTCTGCTGAGGACACGGGTGATGCGGTGCTCCGCACTTTTGGGCAGAAATCCCATTACAGTGAACAAGCTCTCACCTCAGACGCTCTCCAACAAACTGAAACTCAATATCACAGGGTTACAAGCAGTGTATCATCCGCACTCACATCCACACGCACTCAGTAGGCAACGTATTGGGTGGGTGAGCGGCGCGCATCAGCGGATTGTACCGGAGTTCAACAGACACGGCAAACGGCCCACCTGAAGTTATGTTTACCAAGAGAGACCGGAATAGGCAATTTAGAGAGCGGGCGAGTTAGAGAGAGGGAGTGAGTGAAGGATGAAAAAGTAAATCCTTATTCATCTCGCATCGATTCTTCTCTGTTTCATCATCTCAGGCACGAATATGTCTCTCTCCTCCCCAGTTACGAGTTCCTCTGATGGCAAGATCTCCCTGTAAGACGCTGTGTTGCCAGCGATTGGGTTGAGCTCAAGGATGGGAAATGAGAGCGCAGCTGTCAGGCTGACTTCTCTTCAGTGCGCCTGCCAACTGATCTCAGAACAGCGAGTCAAACAGAGCTTTGAATGCCTAATTGAAACATGTTGTCCTTGAAAGAATACACTTTGAAATTAAAGGAATAGTTCAGCAAAAATTTCAATTCTGTCAATATCACATCACCTCTATGCTGTTATTTTCTTTTTTCCAAAGATGTCTTTTAAAGCCTTGAAAAAGCTGTCTGTTAGCTTTCCCAATCATCTAAAAGATAACACCCGAAGAAAGCTAACTATTAGCATTCCCATTCATCTAATGGCAGTTGTTTGGCTGGTGAATGATCCTCAGAAGCACACGAAATCTTCCATCTTTTGTTCATGGGCACTTTTGCTGCCAGGGTGTTTTGAACTAGATTTGAACCAGAGCCATAAATGGCATGACAAATCAATCTGGGGCAGGAAAATTAGGTTATGTAGCAGCATCTACTGTTTAACTTTTGTTTAATCTTAACACGGAAGAAAAATAAACTTGAGGGAAAAAATTTCAGCGAATAATGGCTTAAATTTCTATCAGAAGACTTGGAATCAGGTTCGAAATCAATGGAGGCTTGTGGTGCTTGTTTTTTATGTGTGAATTATGATTGATATCGGCTAGTTAAATTCCCACTGTGGTGAAAATCAAGTTTTTAATGTTGTTTATATGTCTATGCTGTATTTTTAATATGACAAACCAGGTGAAAATTCATAAGCCAACATCATTTCTGAGTTTTAAAACTGCAGTGATTTATTGACAGTCTCAAAAACGCAGTTTGAAATCGCTGGTGTTTCTGATGTCACAAATGAGCGTGTAACCAATCACGTCACGGGTGGGCTTGAGCAATGGTGCTCTGAGTTGTTCCAAGTGATTTTAAGAATGCTGATTTTCAGAAGGCAGCTGTTTGACTCTGAGATGGCGAACAGAAACATTGTTTGTGTAACATTAGCAATGCATTATTAGCTGTTTGATAAAGCAGTCAAGCAAAAGACTAATCATATTAATTACCGTTATGTTTCCGATGAAAAGAGTGATACCATTACACAGCAATTACTTTGACTGGTGTGAGTGAGTGGAGGCGGGGCTAATTAGCAAATGAAGTAATGGTGTAGAGTTACATTCAAGCTATTTTAATGCAAAAATTAAAAAATTAAAAATCACTAGATTTAAAAATAAAAAATAAATTATGTCATTTTGGTGATCAAAGGTGAGTTTTAAGGGATACAGTTATTGACTAGAGGGGGACTTTAAGCAATATCTGTCAGGGTTCTAACCTGGCAGCTCTGTCTGTTTTGTCTTTGTTTAATGTTTCTATGTTTGTGTTGTGTCTTAGTGCATGGATCTGTCTCTCTTTGTGTCTGTCATGTGTTCCTCTTGTCCTACCTCCTTGTTTGCTGTTACCACGCCCCCTTGTTTAGTCTGGTCTAGTCCTCGTTTCACTAATTGTGCTCACCTGTTCCTCATGTGCTCTGGTCCCTTTATATTGTGCTACCTTCCCTCTTGTCTTTGCTGGTTCGTTGTGTATGTTTGTGAGCGTTTGCTTGTGCGTACATGTCTCTAGCTCCTTGTCTAGCCTAGCCTTTTCTAGTTTTAGTGTCTCCGGTTTTTCTAGCTTTGGATTTATTTTCAGTTTTTTCTTTGTTCCTGAGTTTTTGAGTCTAGTGTAGTTTCTGTCTTTATTTTGCTCGTTTTCTCCAGGTTTTATTTGGTCTTTTCTCTCTAGCCTTATTGTTTAGTTTTCTTGGTTTTGATAGCTTACCTTTTTATTTGATTTTTCCTGTTTTCCACTTATTTTAGTTCAGTCTTTTTATAGAGATTGATTTTGTTTTATTTTTTCCTTGTTTTCTAGCTCCAGTTATTATTTTTTTAAGTTTTTGTTTAATTTAGTCATAGTTCTTAGTTTGTCTGTTTCTTGTTGTCTTGTCTAGAGTCTTGTCGTGTGTGTGTGTGTGTCCTTTGTTGTTTCTGTCCAGTGTTTTTCCCTGGCTGCTGTCTCCACTGCCTGTCAGCCAAGACTCCTGCATCTGTGAGAACATCAAGCCTCAGGTTCCTGCCTGGATTGGTCCAACACTGCCCTGCCTGGTGTTGCCTCCCAAGCTGTCGTGAAGTTCATTGGCTGCCTGGACTGGTCTCAGTGGTCATCCTCCCCTAACCGTCATCGTGGTGTCTTTCCCCTGCCCTAGTGTTTGGACTGTCACTCATCCACTACCCCATTGTGTCTGTTGATCTGTCTTGTTAATAAACTGTCCTTGTTCACTCTGCATCTGGGTCCTCCACTTCCTGATCCCTGACAGAACGAACCAGCCAAGATCGGACCCAGCAGAATGAGCTTCAAGATCCGTCCCCCTACCAAGGCTCAAGAGCGACTGTCCCGTCAGCAAGGTCTAGCAGCACTTCGCCAGGGGGGTCTAGATGAGAGGGCCTTTGCCCAGAAGTTCTGGACTATGGCTAGGGGTCTAGAATATCAGGATGCAGCCCTCAAAGACATCTTTAACCTCTGCTTGGACGACCCCTTGCCACAGTCAGAGATGGAGGGGCTGAGATACTTGGGGTATTGGGAATTCACCAACTATATACATCTTCGCAGGCAGTGGGCAGCACTGACACGTCCTGAATTCTTTTGTAATGACAAATTAACACTCTCAACCTCATCAAGTCCAGTTCTAGGCTCTTTACCATCTTCAAAGAAGAGGCGGAGGAGAGCGAGTCGGTCTGCTGTATCTGTCTCCGAGTCAATCTCAGTTGTTCCTAAGCCAGCTCCTACTATTTCAAGGTCCACTCCCGTCAGTCCAGAGCCAGTCGAGCCCGCACCTGTCAGTCCTGAGCGCAGTCCAGTGTCGGCTCCAGCCCCTGAGCGCAGTCCAGTGTCGGCTCCAGCCCCTGAGCGCAGTCCAGTGTCGGCTCCAGCCCCTGAGCGCAGTCCAGTGTCGGCTCCAGCCCCTGAGCGCAGTCCAGTGTCGGCTCCAGCCCCTGAGCGCAGTCCAGTGTCGGCTCCAGCCCCTGAGCGCAGTCCAGTGTCGGCTCCAGCCCCTGAGCGCAGTCCAGTGTCGGCTCCAGCCCCTGAGCGCAGTCCAGTGTCGGCTCCAGCCCCAGAGCGCAGTCCAGTGTCGGCTCCAGCCCCAGAGCGCAGTCCAGTGTCGGCTCCAGCCCCAGAGCGCAGTCCAGTGTCGGCTCCAGCCCCAGAGCGCAGTCCAGTGTCGGCTCCAGCCCCAGAGCGCAGTCCAGTGTCGGCTCCAGCCCCAGAGCGCAGTCCAGTGTCGGCTCCAGCCCCAGAGCGCAGTCCAGTGTCGGCTCCAGCCCCAGAGCGCAGTCCAGTGTCGGCTCCAGCCCCAGAGCGCAGTCCAGTGTCGGCTCCAGCCCCAGAGCGCAGTCCCGTGTCGGCTCCAGCCCCAGAGCGGAGTCCAGTGGCTCCATCTCCTGTTCCCAACCCAGTGAGGGCTTCACCTTCTGTCCCAGGGCACACCTCAAGGCTGGCTGTCCCAAGAGCCCGCTTCAGAGGAGGCCGTCCCAGAGCCCGCTTCAGAGGAGGCCGTCCCAGAGCCCGCTTCAGAGGAGGCCGTCCCAGAGCCCGCTTCAGAGGAGGCCGTCCAGAGCCCACCAGTCAAGCCCAGGAGGGTGTCCCCGAGTCAGTCCCTGAGCCCGCCAGTCAAGCCCAGGAGGGCGCTCCCGAGTCAGTCCCTGAGCCCGCCAGTCAAGCCCAGGAGGGCGCTCCCGAGTCAGTCCCTGAGCCCGCCAGTCAAGCCCAGGAGGGCGCTCCCGAGTCAGTCCCTGAGCACGCCAGTCAAGCCCAGGAGGGCGCTCCCGAGTCAGTCCCTGAGCAGGCCAGTGCAGCCCAGGAGGAGGCCCCAGTGTCAAGTCCAGTATCTGTCCCTGAAGTCATGTCCAGTCAGAGGTCCCCACCATTGAAGAGGCCCCATGCCTTTGGTCGGGTGCCTAATACCCCTCCCATCCCACCCTCCCTGTTTCCTGGTCCTTGTGGGTTCCCTAGGTCGGCACCCCCTTGGTCAGCCCCTAACCACTCCCCTAGATTATTTTCCTCCCCAGTTCTGCCTCCCATGTTTCCTGTCTGCCCTGGTACTCCTAGTTTTGTTCCCCGCCCACCCTCCCAAGTGTTACCGCCTTTGTTTCCCTTGCCTAGTTTGGACGCCAGGGGGCGTCCATTGGGGGGAGGGTACTGTCAGGGTTCTAACCTGGCAGCTCTGTCTGTTTTGTCTTTGTTTAATGTTTCTATGTTTGTGTTGTGTCTTAGTGCATGGATCTGTCTCTCTTTGTGTCTGTCATGTGTTCCTCTTGTCCTACCTCCTTGTTTGCTGTTACCACGCCCCCTTGTTTAGTCTGGTCTAGTCCTCGTTTCACTAATTGTGCTCACCTGTTCCTCATGTGCTCTGGTCCCTTTATATTGTGCTACCTTCCCTCTTGTCTTTGCTGGTTCGTTGTGTATGTTTGTGAGCGTTTGCTTGTGCGTACATGTCTCTAGCTCCTTGTCTAGCCTAGCCTTTTCTAGTTTTAGTGTCTCCGGTTTTTCTAGCTTTGGATTTATTTTCAGTTTTTTCTTTGTTCCTGAGTTTTTGAGTCTAGTGTAGTTTCTGTCTTTATTTTGCTCGTTTTCTCCAGGTTTTTATTTGGTCTTTTCTCTCTAGCCTTATTGTTTAGTTTTCTTGGTTTTGATAGCTTACCTTTTTATTTGATTTTTCCTGTTTTCCACTTATTTTAGTTCAGTCTTTTTATAGAGATTGATTTTGTTTTATTTTTTCCTTGTTTTCTAGCTCCAGTTATTATTTTTTTAAGTTTTTGTTTAATTTAGTCATAGTTCTTAGTTTGTCTGTTTCTTGTTGTCTTGTCTAGAGTCTTGT